>NC_092489.1:1660000-2007500 GCF_047495875.1 Pithys albifrons albifrons
CCAAATGCCTGGTGACCTCTGGAGATGGGGAGCAGAGAGGGGTGATAATGGAGCTGGGGGATAGTGGAGCTTCTCCTCTGACTCTCTGCTTAGGGTGGTGATTCCAAAGGCACTTTTCTCTCCAGGTTGCTGAGGGTGCCCTTTCTCTGGAATCCCTGTTTTGGGGTCCCAGGGGGTTCCCAAGCACCCACAGCAGAGGGTCAGGGGCAAAAGTACCCCTGGGACCCTCAGGAGTCCTGAGTGGGACCCTGAAGAGAGGGGAATTCCAGAACCCCAAAGGGGTCAGATCACAGAGTCAGACCCCTGAAATTCCCGGGATCTCCATCAGCCTGGAAAAGGAAGAACCCCAGAGAGGGGACCCCAAAACATAAGGCACCCCCCAACAGCCTGCCAGCGAGGACCCCCAGAGCCCCAAAGTGGAGAGACCACAGAGAGCAAAGTTTTGGGAGGGTTTTTGGGAGGTGAATCTTGGTGGTTGGAATTGCTTTCATCTTAATTTTCATACTTTGGAGGGGGTTTTAGCCAAATTTTGATGGTTTGGGGTTTTAGGAGATTTGTGCCAGGCACCTCCATGTGGGGGAATGGGAGGATCCCAGGAGTTTCCACCATCCAGGGAGGCTCCTCAAGCAAAGCCCCTTTGGGGCTTGTTCCCCCAACTGTGCTCACCCCTCACTCGCTCACACCATTCCCTTTTCCAAGAGCATCATCCCCAAATGGCCCCTTTCAGCTTCTAGAAAGAAAACAATCAATAAATCCCATTTTCCTGCTTCTTAGGCCTGCCCATGTGTCTCACTCAGCTTCAGTTCTCCCTGTTTCAGTTGTCATTTTGAGATCCCAGTTTTGGAGACCTGGCGTGGTTTGGGGGGTCTGGGAGGCTTTTGAGGGGCCCTGGGGTGGTTTTGCAGGGTCTGGGGAGAGTTTGGGGGTTCTGGTAGGCAGTTCAGGGGAATCCTGGGGTGTTTTGGGAATGTCTGGAAGTAGCCTGGGGGTCCTGGATTGGTTTGGAGAGACTGGGAGAGAATGGAGGGAGGGGGGGGGCGGCTCGATGTGGTTTGGGGGTCCTGGCGGTCTTTAGGGGGGTGGGGGGGTGTCTGGGTAGGAGTCTGGGGGGAGGTTGAGGGAATTTAGGGAGGGTTATGTGTCCTAGAAGGGGGTTTAGTGGGTCCTGCCATGCTTTGGGGGTCTGGGAGAGAGTTTAGGTCAGTTCTGGGGGTAGTTCAGGGATTCCTGGGCAGTTTAGACTGTCTGGCTGAGGTTTGGGATTCTGGGAAGGGGATTTAAGGTAGTTCGGTGGTTTCCGGGTATTTCAGACGGTCTGGGAAAGGATTGGTGGTCTGGGAGGGGGTTTGGGGGGTCTCTGGAGTGTCTGAGGGTCCCAGAGTGTTTCAGAAGCTCGGGAGAGCCCAGGTGCGGAATTTGGGGCATCCTGGGGGGATCCAGAGAGTTTTGGGGGTCCCGGGTGGGCGGTTTGGGGCTCTCAAGAGTATTTTCGGGGGGCATTTGGGGCGTTCTAAGGCGCATCCTGGGGTGGGGGGAGGGGCTTACCCGGCTTCTTCACCTTCGCGGCCAAAACGGCCCCGGCGGGGTCCCGGGCGTCTGTGAGGGGCGGGCGGGTCAGGAGGGACCCCCAAAACCCGCCCTGAGTCCTCCAAATGCCCCCCAAATGCTCCCAAAATTTTCCGAAATCACCCCAAACTCGCCGCCATTGCTCAACTCTCCCGGCAGCGCCCTCGAGTCCCGCCCTCCGCCTGGGCCGCCTCTGATTGGTTTTCTGACGTGCCCGTCTCGGCTCGCAGCCAATCATCGTTCAGAAATGCAGCGCGCGGTGACGGCGCAGGAAGACCCGCGCCATTTTGAGCCTGTCCCGTACTACAACTCCCGTCATGCACCGCCGCTCGTTCTGGCCAATCACAGGCGGGACATCAACTCCCGTCTCTCCCGCGCCCAATCGGGTCCGTCCCAGGCGGTTTGCGGCCCCCCAAGTGCCCCCGGACCCCAAACTGCCCCAGAAGTGCCCCCGGATCCCAAACTGCCCCAGAAGTGCCCCCCGGACCCAAAACTGCCCCAGAAGTGCCCTCGGCCCCAAACTGCCCCAGAAGTGCCCCCCGGACCCTAAACTGCCCCAGAAGTGCCCCCTGGACCCCAAACTACCCCAGAAGTTCCCCCAGAACCCTCAAGTCCTCCCCCAATACCCACTCAGGACCCTCAAATCTCCTCCCCGAACCCCTCGGTGCCCCCCAAGTTTATCCAGGACTCACAAGTGTCCCCTGAAAGACTCTTTGAACTCCCACATTCCATCCTCAGACCCCTCAAGTATCCCCCCAGTGCTCATGAATTCCCTCCCAGACACCCATGACACCCCCAAGTGCCCCCCAACTGACCCTCACACCCCAATTCTACCCCAATCCCTCCAAAAAACCCCAGCCCCCCCTTCCCATGGGGCCCTTTCCCAGGATTTGGGGCTCCAAAGGGGGCACTTGAGGGCCCAGGAGGGATTTGGGGGCACTTTGGGGGACTGGTCAGTTGAGGCAGGGATTTGGGGCAGGATTTACGATGTGGAGTGGGATTAAGGGAATTTTGGGTGGGATTCCAGGAATTTAAAGTAGAATTCAGTGGATTTTAAACGACATTAGAAGAGGGTGGGTGGAATTAAATGAATTTCGGGTGGAATTAAATAATCTCTATGTGAAATTAAGGGGGTTTTTGTTTGGGGTAGATTTAGGGATATTTGGGGTAGAAATAAAAAAGTTAGATGGAATTAGGAAGTTTTGAGGTGGAAATAGGGAGATTTGGAGAATTTTAGGACGAATTAAAGTAATTTGGGGTGAAATAAATGGTATTGGGGAGATTTAAAATTTATTAAGGGAGTTCTGGGTGAAATTAATGGGGATCTTCAGTAAAATTAAGGGGATTTGGAATGAAACTGAAAATTTGGGGTGAAATGAGATCAATTTTATGTGAGGGAATTTCCAGTGGAATTCAGGAGATTTGTGGTAAAATCTCAGGATTTTGATGCATTTATGGGGGTTTGAGGTGGAATTAAGGCAACTTTGAGTACAACCAGTGTGGTGTGAGGTGAAAGTCAGGGGAGGTTTCAGTGGAATTAAAGGAATTTTGAGAGGAGATACAAGACTTTGAGGGGGATCTTGGGGTTTTGGGGGAAAACTGGGGGTACTTTGGGTGAAATTCTGGGGAATCTAGAAGACACTAAGGGACTTTTGAATGGAATGAAGGGATTTGGGAAGGAACCAGGAGGCTTGATGGCACCATAAGAGATGATGGGACAGAGCAGGTGAGATTTTTTTGGGGTGCGAAATCCATAAATCCGCTTTTCCCAATGAATTCCCAAAGTCTGTGTCCTGATGGATGTTCCCCCACATGCACTCACCCAAGTGCCCCCAGGGAACCAGGAGGGTGTGGAGACTTCCAGCCAGGTGTGTTCCCAATGTGGGTCACTGAGAATGTGGGTCACAAGGTTGTTCCCAATGTGAATCCCAGGGAATGTGGGTCACCAGGTTGTTCCCAATGTTCCAGGTTCAGGAGGATTCCCTGCACAAAATAAAAGACACTAAAACACAGCTGAGGTAGCAAAGCAAATTTCTTGGTGAGCAAAGCCAATGGATCCTGTTCCTTGGCACACAAACAGCACATCCCCAGCCCTGCAATCTCCCCAAGCCAATGGATCCTGTTCCTTGGCACACAAACAGCACATCCCCAGTCCTGCAATCTCCCCAGGCCAATGGATCCTGTTCCTTGGCACACAAACAGCACATCCCCAGCCCTGCAATCTCCCCAAGCCAATGGATCCTGTTCCTTGGCACACAAACAGCACATCCCCAGCCCTGCAATCTCCCCAAGCCAATGGATCCTGTTCCTTGGCACACAAACAGCACATCCCCAGCCCTGCAATCTCCCCAGGCCAATGGATCCTGTTCCTTGGCACACAAACAGCACATCCCCACCCCTGCAATCTCCCCAGCCCGTGGGGCAGGAGCAGCAGGTGCAGCAGCACTGGCGGCAGGGCAGGCAGGCAGTGCCCCTTCAGGACGTGCCCTGCACCAAACCAGGCCCAGATGGGCCTCCTCACCCCCAGCCCAGCCCACCCCTCCTGGCTCCTCTCTCTGCAGCGCAGCTTTGCCAGCTGCAGCACCAGCCCCTGCGTGCCCATCGCACCAGCCCAGGCTGCAGCGCTCAAGGGGCTGACTCCGGGACAACAACGGCTCTGCCCGTCATTCTTCCTGGGGCACAGCCCAAGCTTTCAACACTTCAGCTCACACTGATGGCTCTTTCTCCAGACCTCAGTTCTCCACAGGCAAACTCTGCACTGTTTTCTCACACCACATCAACGAGCACAACCACAGACCAAACATGACAGGCCCAGACATGACTCTGGTCCCTAACACAAAACCTCCTCAGAATAAAAACCTTCCTCTGCTTCTGGGGATTTGGAGGATAAGGCTTAGCCACAGTCTGTTCTATTTGCATGTATTACAGTTTGTCACATGATTATGGAGCACAAACTCAGGCTGGGTGGAGAATGGATTGAGAGCAGCCCCAAAGAGGAGAAGGACTTGGGGCTGGTGATGGATGAGAAGCTCAGGCAGCCCTGCCTGGCTGGGCAGGGAAGCCACTGGCAAGAGCCCAGTGCTCCCTGAGCATCCCAGCACAGGCAGTGTCTCCTCTGGGCCAACGAGGGGGTGGGAGAGGGGTCTGCGGAAGTGTCAGAGCCCAGAGGGAGCCCCCAGCAAAGACCAGATGGTGTAAATCCAGTGTGCTGGTTGGACCTGCTGGCAGCTGCCTGTCTCTCACTGAGAACTCACTGGACTCTCCCTCATTCAATCTCCTTTCAGAATGGGATTTAGGGAACAGACCTGAAGCCTCCCTGCAGGGTCCCCTTTACTCCTGCAGCCCCTGACAATGCAGGTGTGACAATGATGGGCTGAGCAGCATTTTCAGGCTCCCATGAAACCACAAGCAGATACATCTAAAATAGGCAGTGCACAAAGACATTTCTGGAACAGATCTGATTCTTTTTACTAAAAATTTATGCTGTATAATTCCATTTCTTATTTTTCCACCTGATTTATATCTGTAAAATTGCAATTTCCGCTTTTGATCTGTGCCACCCACACTGCATTTGTGACAGTGAACTCAGAGTTTAGTCTCAGCTGTAGCCATCAGCAGACATTGCAATGCCCCCCAGCCCCTGAGCACTAAGGCAAGGAGAGTTAGGGCCATCCAGGCCTCATTTGCAGCACTCAAACACAGCCCTGTTACTGGTGATCTTGAAATAGAATAAAATTCCAGAGGCCCTCTCAGAAAATGCCTCTGTAGTGTCAAATAAAATTAGATTATCCACCCTCCCCTCCTGGATGGATCTCTGGCCAACAGTTCCTTCCCACTCCTGTGCTGGTTGCTCCTGACTGACCTTGTTGTCAGGTCCTAAACAGGTCTTTTCAAGGGTTCCTTATTTAGAAACTACACCCTCACACCTTTGTTTTCCCCAGAGATGTGTGAGAAAGGGCCGTGCTGGTGCCAGTCAGGGCAGGGCTGAACACTGGGGTGACTTGGCAGCTCCCTCTGTACCGTCTGTGCCACCTGCATTCCTTGGAGAAATATTTCTGCCCAAATGGAACACAACAGTGGCCTGTTGGACACGCTGCCCCCAAAGGGGGAACTCTGAACATTTGGAATAAAACAATGAGCCCTCCCAAGAACCAAGCAAAACTTGGAGCTGTTTCCTAAATTCGTCATGTGTGGTGTCCCCAGTTGTGTCTCTGGGCAGCTCTGCAAGGGCTGCTTTGTGCAGGGCAGCCGTGGGGGCCCTTTGCCCACGGGCAGCGCTGCACTCGGGGGGTCGGGGCTTTGGTTCTTTGGTGTCCAGGGGCCACTGGGAGTCACTGAGACATGGTGGGGATGGTGGGCAGGGCTGGCAGGGACAGGGTGTGGTGCCTGTGACACACAAGGGCAGTATCCCCACGGGGCAGATCTGCAGGGGCAGATCTGCAGGGCCAGCAGGCCCTGCTGCCCCAGCACAGCCTGTGCTGTGGGTGGGTGCACACAGGGAGGGGCTGGTTTGTGGCTGGTTGGGGTTCCCCTTATTCCCACACAACCATGAGTGTCCCTCTGGTTGATATTTAAATTTTTTTTGAGCACTGGAAACTCCTCCTGGACATAGCAAAAACAGAATCCCTGGGTATTTGCAAGCACCATCAGGATGGAGAGAGGGACCTGCAGCAGCTCAGACCCCGAACCCACATCAATCATCCCCTGCTTGCAGCTCTGTCCTCCTGCCTATCAGGGATTGCCACTGCCAAGGAGCTGCTCCCTGCTGGAAATACAGGGGGAATCTGCTCCAGCCCCTTCCTGGAGCTGGGCTCTCATGGACTTGGGGCAGTTTTACCATGGACTCAGGGAGGTTTATATCTTTTGGATAACTCACCTTGTCCCTGCAGCAGCCACACCACGATGCCCACCAGGACCAGTGGCCCAAGCCCTCCAGCTCCGAACAGAGCCCAGAGCCAGTGAGGACCTGCAATGGGACCATCCTGGGAGCAAGGGAGGGACAAGGCAGCTCTTCTTCTGTGCTCCCTGCTCTGTTTTTAATACTCTGCCTCAGCTGCAGGTCCCCCACATCCCTCTGCTCAGCGAGGAAACCTCCCAAGGCTCTCTGGGAGCCCAGAAAACCCACAAAGTGCCTCTTTGTTCACTTGTTCCAGCAAAGCTGCAGAGCCTCAGAGCTCAGTCCCTCCCTCTCCTGCCCTGAACTGCACCCAGAGGTGTCCTGGGGATGGGGGGACCCCCAAGCCAAGCCCTGGGGATATCTGGAGTGGTCCCAGAGGGGGCTGCAGGGCCCCCCAGCCCTGCTGAGCAGGTGAAGCCCTGCACGGTGTCTGTGGGCACTGGCTGTATTTTCCATCTTTCCCAAGGAAATGGGGTGAGAAGAACAAAACCTGCTGGTGCCAACACTGTGCCCCAGGCTGGGGGTGGGCAGCAAACCCTCTGGAGGGCAAAGCATTGGGTTGTGGCCACCAGCAGCTCAGGAAAAGGCACACAAGGTCCTTTTCTTGCCCAGGATTTCCTGAATGGAAGGGATCCAGCCCCATCAGGGACATTGGCCCCTCCAAACCCGTCCCCCCAAGCAGAGCCCCCCTGGGATGGGGCAGAGGGGCCGAGGGACGTCACTCACCGGGGCCCCTCCGGGGCATAGCAGGACTGGCACAGATGGTGGTCAGTGCCCTATCTCTGCCCTCGGGACATTGGGATCCGGGATAACGGAGGGTTTGGCCCCTCTGGAGCAGGAGCAGAGCCCGGCAGGGGGGTGGGCTCGTGTCCCTCCAGGCTCTGAGTCGCTGTCCATGTGTCACCGCGGCCGCAGGAGCCACAAAGAGCCACTGCCGAGGGTGAAGCTGCTCCGAGGGGTGTGAAGGGGCTGTGGGGGCAGAGGAAGGTGCTGAAAGGGCTCCTGGAGGTACATCCCCCACCTCCTTCTCCTCCTGCTCTTCTTCCTCTTCCCTTTCACTGCCATGCACTAATATAGATACTATGTTGTAAATTAAATATATATTATGTATTTTTCTACATTATATATAAATAATTATTATTACTAAAATAGTGATATTACATTGGAATATTGATAAAATAATATCTTAAATAATATTTAAATTCCAATTATTTGGTTAGATTTTCATTTACAAATTTTAATTTATTCATATATTTTACTATATCTTAAATAATAGTTTGATTCTCTTTAATTGATTACATTCTGTTGCATAATTTGTATTGTTTTTATTTAGGTTTTTGTATGTTTTATTTATTTATATGTATTAGAATATAATCTAATATTTTAATTTCAATTTTTGGTTATATTTTCATTGTATATTTTTAATTGTGAATGTATTTATTTGTTTCTATATTCTATGCATTTCTATAGAATAAAATATTACCTAAAACACTAGTTTAGTTTCAATTATTTGGATATAATTTCATTGCATAATTTATTTTTTTCCCCCTTATTTATATAGATTTTATATATTTTTAAAATTTATTACCTTCTTTCACATTTTAACGAAATCTATAATTATTTTAGTTGCTACTTATGAAAACTATTTGTATTAAATTATTCTTTATTAAATTGTTCTTCATTAATTATCATCCCCCTGTGCCCTGTGACCCCCATGTGCCACAGAACCGACCCCACTGTGCCCTGTGCCCCCAGCCCTTGCTCTGCAGAGCGTTGCCAGAGGAACAGGAAACCTTTGCACAGACCCCAAAAACTCAGGGAGAGGGATCAGGGCACAAAATGGGGCTAAATATATATATATATATATATCTATATCTATCTATCTATCTATCTATCTATCTATCTATCTATCTATCTATCTAGGAGTTAAGATTAGTTATCCTTCTTGTATTAAAGTTCTTTTTCTTTAAATTTGATAAAGAGTGGCAGGATTATTGTGGAGGACGCCCCCTCCCCCAATTGTGGGTAAACATTTTGGTTTTTCCCCTCGAACCAAGACAGGGATGGTGTCTCACACCTGTAATGGACCAATGGAAAAAGATAATTTAGGGACTCATTTCCACAGTTTTCTTCTGTGACAGGAAGAAAACTCAAAAATAAGAGTGTTCTGTCTCAGGTTGTTCCAACCATGAGAAGGTCGAGGGTGTAAATATTAATTAGGATTAATCAATTCTCCAGCTGCACAAGTCACACTCTCCTTACAAGCAGGAGAAAGAAACCTCAGTGGGTAAAAGCTGGTGCATGAACTGTAATTTTAGACTTGGAGTCTGAAAAGTTCTTTCTATCCCAGAAAATGTGACCAGCTGAGGGTGTGGATATCACTGGCTGCTCCAAGTTATTCCCCCAGTCCCACATCAATATTGAAAAGAATTGAATTTAAAAAAGTTCTGTTACAATCCAGGTCCTGACAAAACTTCCCCATGCAAAGCTTTTTGATTCTCAAAGCTGATAGAAAATGGGAGATTTATGTTGCATTATTGGCAAGTCCATGTGTTGGTTTCCTGGGCAAACCTGGGACTTTCTGCTCCTCTGGTGCTGCTCTGCCCTCAGCCCTGGGCTTGGTGACCAAAGCAGTGAAGTACCAAGGGAGATCAAACTGCTGAGCTGAGGGACTCCAGATTTTGCTGGGACTTGTCCCAAAGATCTCAAGGAGAGTTAAGGAATATTCATTTCCCAGATAAATTTGGGGCACCACATTTTTTGTTAAATATTGGTGTCAATGTTTTCAATACCTGTATAAATACCAAACTATTTTTAAATTGCTCTCAGCAGTCAAAAAGTCAATTCTATAAATTAATTTTTCTGTATTATTATATGATTTATAATAGTATTTTACAATATTACTATAAATATATATTATTATAATTGCACATCAGCATTCACACTAATACATCACTAAGAGAAAACCTTTTGCATTGAGAAAAAATACTATTTCTTTTTTGCATTTTTTTTTCTCTTCCTGAAGTCCTTTTTATTCAGTCTATTCAGTCACTATTTTTTTTCCCCACCAGACTCTTAAATATTTTATTTTGAAGGACTTATTTTCTTTTATCCACTGTTTTTGTCACCCCCCACATGTGTAATGACATTATTTTCCTTATTTGCTAATTCTTTTCAGATGTAAGTAAAGCTCAGTGCAATTTTCAGTCAGTTCAAGGCCGCCTAAACCATATAATGAGAGCTATTCTGAGGGAATTGCCTTTAAAATTGTGTATTTTTGCTGAAAAATTAGTTCATTGTTAATTACTTTCAAATTCCTTGACCAGTTGTTCCAGGGAGGGTTCATGGGGATTCCAGGGTTAAACCAGACACCGTTTAAAATTCAAGTTACAAACCTGTCTCAGTGTACACAAGATGTGTCTCCTTCAAGGCCGAAGTCTAAGTTATAAGTTGTTGTTTTCCATAACTTGGCAGGTGGCAAGGCCAGACACGGATCAAAAATAATGGCATCTCATCACACCTGAATACACAGGGGTCACCCTGTGCAGGCTCCCCTTTCTCCAGGCCCCTATTTCAGGGTGCTGGGGCTCCTGGGGCTCCCCCTTTTCCACACTGCCGCCTCTCCAGGCTGCAGGAGGTCTCCCAGCTCAGCTATCGCCCCTCTGGTCCCCACCCCTACAAGTCACCAGGCATCTGGTGTCCATGAAAAGCTGTAAAACACCGAGATTCAGGCAAAAAAACCCCTTACAAATATCAAAACTGCAAAGCATCAAGATTCAGGCAAAACCCACTTCCAAATATGTAGATTAAGCCAAAAAATCCGTCCCAGAAGTTCCCGTTCTCTGGTCTTTTCAATTTGGAGTTCGGGGTTCCACCCTGTCTGAGCTGCCGGGGGTCCCACGTGCATTAGGACGGGCAGGAAAATGTTCTGTCTCCCAGTCCGGCGGGTAGACGTGTTGTCCCTCAGCACGACGCCACCCAGTGCTCCCAATCCTGCTGTGTTCGCCCTGCTGGGCGCGCCCTGCGAATGAGGAAGGGGGGAGGGGCGGGGGGCGGGGCCGAGCCTGGAACACCCCCGGGAGAAGAGGAGGGGACAGCCATGCTCCTCCTTTTCCTCTTCCTCCTCTGGAGTTCCATCTGCACCCGAAGAAGTCTCCGGTGAGCGGGAGAACAGGGTGGGAAAGACCCTAACCCTAACCCTAACCCTAACCCTAACCCAAACTCCACAGTGCCCCCGCTGCCCCCCCAAGGGCCATAAGGGCTGTGCCATGGAACACGAGAGCCGGGATGGGCCCGGACAAAGCCCCCAAGGGCACCAGGATGTGCCGCTCCTTGGAGCCGCGCTGGGGCTGCCGCGGGGCGGGGCCGGAGCTGCACACAGAGACGGCAAAGGGCCCCGACAAAGTGCTGCGGGACCCCCGAGCCGAGCCCCGAATAGCCTGGGGGGGCTCTGGGGGATTGGTTTGTGTTCGGGGGGATGGTTGAGAGACCCCAAAGCTGAGCTGGGAATGCCCCTTGGGGGATATTTGGGGTCCTTGTAGGTGTATTTGCGTGTCCCAGTGTAGGGTCCTGCAAGAGCTCCTTGGTGGGTGGGGGGATGTGGGGACCCCCTTGGTGGGGTTGGTGTGCCTGGGTCAGGCCCTTCATTGACAGGTTGGGGAGGGGGCCTTCCAGTGCACGGGGGACCCCCAGCAGCCCGGACAAGGGAGCCCCCGCAAACCCCAAAGTGGAGAAACCCAGAGGGGGAATTCCTGAGAGGGATTTTTAGTGGCTGAGTCTTGGTGTTTTTGGCTGAATCTTGTGGGTGCAGGAGGGACACAGTGCTGGGGAAGGGGATTTCAGGGTAAAGCAGGGCCAAGGAAAGGAGTATGGGGGGTTGGAGGAGTGGGATGGGGAGTCCAGGAGTCCCCAATGTTGAAGAAAGGGGGTCATGAGGTAGGGACACCCAGAAAAGCTGGGAAAAGGGTTAAAATTGTCCCCCAATGTTCCAAACAGGGCAGAGTTTGTGGTCTGGAAATGCAAGAGTGGAGTTCTCAGTATTAAGAAAAAGAGGGGTGTGGGGGCTGGAGTAGGTGGGATGGCCAGGAAAGGGGGTGCAGGAGGGTATTGGTGCAGGATAAGGGGGTGCATGGGCATCCCCGTGCCTGGAAATGAGGGATCAGGAGGGTCCCAAGGTCAAGAAAAAGCCGGACTAGAGGTGGGAAGAGGTGGTTGGGGGTGCAGGTTGTGTCTGTGACCAGAAAAGTGAAGTCCAGGGGTTGGCAGGGTAAAGGAATAGGGAGTGTGGAATTTGGGAGAGACAGGATGGTGTTACAATCTGCTTAAATATTGCAGACATAGCTTGGGTTCAAAACGTTTTTCCCAACAAAGTTAAAACTCAATTTATATAACCTCTTAATTAAAAAAAATTATTTTATATATTTTTAGTTAAGGAGTTGCTAAAAAAATGCAGAGAGAGAGGGAAATAGGAACAGGTAGAAAAACACTAAGAGTACTTTTTAGAAGCAAAGAAAAAGTTTACCACCTGTCGCAGGTTTGGCCTAGCTGTTGCCAACCCTGGACTGGCCCCCCTTCTCCCCCCAGAACCTTCCCAGCAAAGGAAAGAAAAAAAAACTGAAAAGAAACGCACTCTAAAGAGACTGAACTGAATAAAAAGAATAAATTATATTTACTAACATTTACAAACCACACTGTATACACAATACTTAGGATCCCACTCCCCAGGGGAGAGGGGAAGGGAGAAAAAGGGGATTGATTAGCTGGAAAATAGGGAAGACACCAACCCAACCCAAAGAAACCGAATGAATCAAAACAAACACAATTAAAAACCTCAAGGAAGGGGAACAAGAATGAAACAATCTCACCCAGGACAGGAGAAACACCAGGGACCAGAGGGACCAGACTTCCACCACCTCCCTCCAACTCCTCAGCCAAGGACCGGAACAAAGGAACAACCACTCCCCCACTGCTACGTGGAAGACACGTGTGGAATACTTGTAACTTCCTTAGATACAATGGTTACTGGGGAAGCCATGGGTCAAACCATTACAACCACCAAACCCAACTTTTTCTGCCAAGTTTGTGTGTGTGTGTGTGTGTGTGTGTGTGTGTGTGTGTGTGTGTGTGTGTGTTTGAAGCGATGTTGTCTCTGTTCCTGCAGGCAGAGGTGTGGAATGCAGCTCTTGCAGTGCAGATGTGATGCTCAGTCTGTGCTGCTCTCCCTTGTGCAGCAGGGCTGCTCCTCGCTCTCTGCAGAGCTCTCAGGCTCCGCGGAGCTGTCGCTCACGGGCAGCAGCGGCGCAGCCACCCCAGGCTGAACAGGGCCAGGGCTGGGTTAGCAGGAGCAGAACTGACGCAGGGAGCAAGGCAGAGCTCAGCTTTCTCCTCAGTCTGCAGGGGCAGGCAGGCAAGCAGCGTGGGTGGGGAAGAAGGAGGGTAAGAAGGTGAGATGGGTGAGGCAGGGAGGAGGTGGGAGAGGTTCTTGGCTGTGGTTCTCTCTCTCCATTCTCCACACACCCTACGCACCGAAATTCCAAGGTGTTCTTTGGGAGTTTTTATAGAGCCCAAGAAACCTTAGACACTGTTTTTTACAGGTAGCTTGCAAATTTCTTAAAAGCAGGATATAGTTTTAGCTAAGTCATTACAACAAGAGGATGCTTGTGTGAGTTCTCATCAGGCAAGAAGTTTGGCTTAATTTGCTGCCATGACTTGCAGGAAGCTTGGGGAAAGGCTTTGGCAGGGTGTTTGTTTGTAAGAGAATTCTGTCTTTGTGTTGAACTGCTGACAGAAAATTCTTGGATAGGATGTTTATAACAGGGGAACAATGAGGGAATAATATTTCTTCCATTTCTCAGTTATTGGTGTATAACAGATGGGTGGGAAAGGGGGGTCAGGGGGTAGTTGGAGTCAAAGTAGGGGAATGTGGGGGTGAGGTTATGTGGAATGGCTGGGAATGGGGGCCTGAGGGTCCCTGGTGTCAAAGAAAAGGGGGATCCAGAGGCCGGGAGAGGTGGGATGGGCAGGAAAGGGGGGAAGGCGGATCCTGAAGTCAGAGAAAGGGGTGTCCGAGGTTGGAGAACAGGGACTAGCCACGAAGGGGGGTCCCAGAGCCCAGGAAAAGGAGGTGCAGAGGGATGCTAATACTAATAGGGAGGAGAAGGAGAAAACAATGGGATAGGGCTCCAAAGTGCTGATTTCCAAAGGTAGAAAAGTGGGGAGAGGGTGGGGAAGTGTCCCCAGGGAAAGGGATACCAGAGCAGATCTGCTGCTCAGGGTCAGAGCAGGGACTGGGAACAAGGATTTTGGGAATTCAGGGCAGTGGATGGGGGGTTTCCCTCCCCATGCTGCCCATCCTGTGCTTCCCAGAGCCCAGTCACTCTCAGTATGAGCCCAGCTGTTCCCAATATATCTCAGCTACCCAGAACAGAATCCAAGTTGGCCCAGTATGCCCCTAGTCTGTCCCACCATAGTCTCAGTGACGCCCAGTAGTGCCCAGTATAGACCCAACCATTTGACTTGCTCCCAGTTGCCCCATATGTGGTTTCAGTTTTCTGCTAGCATAGTCCCACTAACTCCCACTGTGGTCCCAGTCACCCCCAGTATGGTTCCAGTGACTTCAGTCTCTGCCAGTATGGTGTCAGGATGATCCCAGTTGCCCCCAGTCTGTGCCAGGAGTAGCCCAAAGCTCCTGCATCACATGGAGGACCCACCCAGAGGAGGGTCACTCCAAGTTCTGTGGCTGCAGGAAGAGCCATGAGGAGCCGAGGACCCCCAGAGCCACCCCAGGCAGTAGAATGTGGTCTCACAAGGCCTCCTGCTGCCCCTTGTGTCCTCCAGCTTGGGCCCAGCTCCTCCTAGTGTTATCCCAGTTGCCTTCAACATGGGCCCACTTGCTTCCAGTATCAGCCCAGTCTCATGCCATTAGCTCCAAGTGTGCTCCCAGATATTTTCCAGTCATTGCCGGTATGATCCGAGTCACTCCCAGATAGTCTCATTGTGACCCCAGTATGACTCCAGTGCTCCCAATATTACCCCAGTTCCCCCCACATGCTTCCAGTTGCTCCCTTTTACCCCTACTATGGTTCCACTCACTCCCAGTATATCCCAGTGGAGGGGTGGCTTTATATGTTAGAGAGTCTCTTGACTCTGTTGAACTTGAGGTCAGCAGTGACAAGGTTGAGTGTCTGTGGACCAGAATCAGGGGGAAGGCCAACAGGGCTGACATCCTTGTGGGTGTCTGTTACAGGCCACC
Organism: Pithys albifrons albifrons; assembly: GCF_047495875.1. Lineage (NCBI taxonomy): Eukaryota > Metazoa > Chordata > Aves > Passeriformes > Thamnophilidae > Pithys > Pithys albifrons. Next base: position 1,674,715 of record NC_092489.1, read on the forward strand.
CAACCAGGATGATGAAGGAGATGAATTATTCTCCAAGCTGCTGGCAGATGTCTCAAAATCTCCAGCCCTTGTTCTTGTGGGTGACTTGAACCTGCCAGATATCTGCTGGGAGCTCAACACAGCAGAGAAGAGGCAGTCTGCCTAAAAGGAGATTGTAGACAGGTGGGGATTGGTTTCTTTTCCCAGGCACTCAGTAATAGGACAAGAGGGCAGGGGCTTTAAGCTCTGCCAGGGCAGGTTTTAGGTTGATTATCAGGAAGAAGTTCTTCACAGAGAGAGTGCTCAGGCATTGGAATGGCCTGCCCAGGAAGGGGTTGGATTCTCCAACCCTGGAGGTATTTAAGGTGAGACTGGACGTGGCACTGAGTACCATGATCTGGTGATCAAAGTGGGGTTGGATTAAAGGTTGGACTTGATGATCTGGGAGGTCTTATCCAACCCAACTGATTCTGTGATTCTATGAGAACAGAGCAGGGATGGTGGCAAGGCCCTGTCTTGGCAGAGGCAGAGCACGGGCCCAAGGGGAAGAGCAAAAGAGACAGAAGCTCCACCTTCCTCTCTTTTATACTTCTTGATGCTTCCTGATAATGTCAGGTGATATGAAATACCTCTGTGGTTGCTCAAGTCAGGTGATGTTTGTCTCTTCTAATCTCTGTCACATCCTCTGGGCCTGATGAATTGAGGCCTGGCTTAAACTAAAGCTAAAACTACCACACCCCATTCCATTCTATTCTCAAGCTCCATTTCTATGATGGTTCGGGATAGATTTTACACACTGAGAAATGACTTAACAAAATTCCAGGGATCTTGCTTTCAACTGGCCACATCCTGGGACTGAGAAGATCTCCTCAAATAATATTTTGGGTATCACTGGAGTCCTCAGGGTGCTGGAACCCATGGAGGATCTGCAGCTTTGTCCCAGATGGGTCATCAATAATTGTCACCAAAAGTCATCAGGAAGAAATGAGACCCTCCAAGCCCCTCCGTGGAGTGTCTGTGACTCAGACACTCCTTTATTCTGGGCAGAGACAGGGAGAGAATCTCTCCATTTCCATACAAGCCCTTCCAAGAGTTCCCACGTATTTATAGATTTTGTCAAACAAAGAAATTACCATTTTTTTCTTCTGAGATATACAATTCTCTTCATTAATTGTTATTCTATTCTTTTTTGGATGTTTTCGTGAACATTCTTTGGTGCTTTTATCATTCTGTCTCAGGCAAAGTCTCCAACTCTCAGGCTGAAATGTCTTTGTTCGTCTCCTCTGTATCTTCTGGTTGCTCCAACATGGCTTTGAAGGACCATAAATTTAAGGTCCCAGCTGTCCAATCTTCAGCTCCCTCAGGCTTCTCTTTCCTGCAGCCCATCAGAGCCAGTCCAGGGAAACTCAAAGCTTTGGGGCTTGAAAGACAAACTGATGAGAGTCTGTGAGAAGTAACACAGTCAACAATTGCCACTAATTAAAAATGTAGGAAAGTTGTATAATTTGCAGCACTGGGAGTAACTGGGAAGTGGCTTCTTGGGGCTGGGCTGGGATGTGAAGGAACCAAAGGCAAACTGGGAGATCTGTGGAGTCTGAGGAGGTTGGGAAGGCACATTGAGGGTGCTTGGGGTCTCCTGGGAGAGCTGAGGGCAATTGGGAGGAAGTTTAAGGGGTCCTGAGTGGGCTGGGAGGGGGTTTGCTGGTTTCTGGTGGGGCTGAGAGGGACTTTGAGGGGTCCTGAAGGGTTGGGTTGGGAGTGGGTTGGGAGTTCCAGGTGATCCTGGGTGGGCTGGTGTGACTGGGAGGAGGTTTGGGGGAGGTCCCGGACGGGCTACGGGAGGTTTAAGGGGCTCCTTTCCCCCCGGCCCTGCCCGGACCTGCCGCTGGACGCCCCCCAAGACGCTGCTGGGGGTCGGGCCTCTGTGTCAGGGTTTGTCCTCCTGAGCTGGGGCTTCTCCCTGTACCACAAGAGGAGGGGGTCACCGGGCGTCGCGTGTCGCCCCCTCTCCTGCTGTCCCTCTGCCCCCAACGGGCTGCTCCCAGTGTTCCCAGTAAAGCTTGCCAGTTCTCCCCAGTGCCGTTCCCGGGGGTGTCTGGGGGGAAAAATCAGCCAGAGAAGGCCCAGAATCATTTTCCAGCCAATCAGAGCGCGCGGCGCTGATGACTCCGCAGTTGCCAGGCAGACCCGCAGCGCCCCGCGCTCCCCACCCCGAGCCCACCTGCGCCCCCCCTCGCCCCCAGCGCCCCCCAGGACGGCAGTTTGGGTTACGGGAAGGTGGGGGCGCCGAGGCCGGACCCCTCCGCGCTGTCCTGGCCGTGGCGGCTGCGACGGGGGCCGAGTGCGGGCGGGAGCGGCCAAGAGCCCAGCGCTGCCCCATCCCGAGCTGCTCCAGCTCCATCCCTGCTCCTCCCGCGGGGGTCGGTGGGGCTGCGGGCAAGGGGGGCCCGGGGCGGGGCGCTGGGTCTGGGGGGGAGGAGGAAACGGGCTGGAAGGGGCGGGACTGTGGGGGCGGAGATGCGGCAGGAGAGGAGGGACAGAGCAGGGGGAGGAGCCGGGACAGGGGATAGAGAGAGAACAAAGCAGCGCGTGGTCGGCGCTCGGTCGGAAGGTCGGTTGGGGCGGGGAGAACGGTTTTTGGGCCCCTCGGGTGGTCCGGGAGGGACCCGCGGAGTGGGGAGAGCGGAGAAGGGCGATAGCGGAGCTGGGGAAGCCCCGGAATGGTGGAATTGGGGGGCGGGAGCACAGAGGGAGCTCCGCGCACCTTAAACGGGGGTCCCGGAGAGGGAGAAGTCCCGGCAGTGTGGAGAGGAGGGGGGAGCAGCAATGCAGGGGGGAGGTGGGACCCCCAAGAGCCTGGAGAAGGCGAGAGCCGAGAGAGGATGGAGCCGTGGGATTCCCGGGATCTCCAGCAGCCCGGAGAGGGTGGGATGGGATCCGCAATACAAGTGGGACCCCCAGCAGTGCAGTCAGATGGACCCCAATAACCCTATCGTGGAGAGTTCAGAAAAGAGGAACTGCTGGGAGGGTTGTTTTGGGCTGAAGTTTGGTGTTTTGGAGGTATTTAGGGGCACAAGATTAGAGGTGGTGGAGACGGAGGGCGGGACTCGGGACGGCTGCGGGGAGAGGCGAGGGGAGATCGGCAAGTTTGGGGGGCTTTGGGGGACTCAGGGCGGGTTTTGGGGGTCCCACATTATGCACCCACCCCCTACCCTTCCCTGGGACTCACCGGTGCCCTGTTGGCAGTGAGAGTGAAGGTGGAGAAGCCGGGTAAGCCCCTCCCCCATCCCGGGACTGCCGTCGGGTCCGTCAGGTCCATCCCACATCCTCCCCCACCCCCCCAAAGAAAAAAAAACAAACCATCTTGAGATCCCGAAACCCCACGCTTAAAATTGCAGGGTTCCCCAAATCACCTCCTGGACCTGCCAGAGCCCCTCAAAACGCCCCAGAGTCCCCCCCCCAGCCCCGCAAGACTCCCCCAGAGTCCTCCAAACCTCCCCAGACCCCCCTAAACACCGCACAGAACCTCCCAGAGACCCCCCCAAACTTTCATCCAGACCCTGCAAACCACCCCAAGACCACCCACTCCCCCCCCCAGACCTTTCCAAATTCCATCACCCTCCCTCCAAACCCCCTCCCAGACCACCTCAAATGTCTCCAGGCCTCCCAAACAACACCAGAACCTCCAAGGCCTCTCCCAGATACTCTCAAACCAGTCCAGGACCTCCCTAAATTCCCATTCCAGATGCTGAAAACTACACCAGAATTCCCCTAAATGCCTTCCAGACCTTCCAGACAACCCAGAACCCTCCAACTGCTTCTAGACCAGCCCAGATACTCCCAAACCCTTCCCATAAACCCTTTTCCCTGACCCCCCCCAAACCTCCTTGAAGGGACAGTTAAAACAGAGAGAACTGAAGCTAAGGGAGACACGTGGACAGCCCGAAAAAGCAGGAAAATCGGATTATTTTGATGGGTTTTTTTCCTGGAAGCTGAAAGGAGGAAATTGGGGATGATGCTCTTGAAAAAGGGAATGGTGTGAGCGAATGAGGGGCAACCACAGTGCTGGGAACAAATTGAGTCACCCCCAAAGGGGGCTTTGCTTGGGGAGCATCCCTGGGTGCTGGAAAATCCTGGGATCTTCCCATGCCTCCAAATGGAGGCGCCTGGCACAGATCCCCTAAAACCCCAAACCATCAAGAGTGGGCAAAAAAACCCCAAAATATGGAGATTAAGGAAAAAGAAATTCAAAGCACCAAGATTCACATCTAAAAAAGCCCTCCCAGAAATTTGCTCCCTGTGTTCTCTCTGCTTTGGTATCTGGGGATCCTCCCTGTCCAGGCTGTTGGGGGTGCCTTGTATTTTGGGGTCCCCTCTCTGGGATTCTGCCTTTTCCAGGCTGCTGGATATCCCGGGAATTTGAGATGTCCACCACTCTGTGATCTGAACCCGCTGAGTTTCTTTCATACTCCCCTCTCCATGATCCCTGCAAGGAATGCCGAGGGTCCCAGGGGTCCTTTCTGCCCTGACTCTCTGCTCAGGGTGCTCAGGGACCCCCCCTGGATCCCAAAATGGACAGGCCAGAGAGGGGGCACCCTCAGGACACCCAGCATCCTGGAGAGGGTGGCCCTTGGGAACCAGCACCCCAAGGAGAGAGTCAGGGGATGAGGGACTGTGGGGGCCCCAAATCCCCTCTGGTGTCCCTATTTAGGGGTTGAATCTTGGTGTTTTGAGCTGAATGTTGGGGGTGCAGGGGGGACACAGAGCTGGGGCAGGGGGTTTTCAGGGAATCCCATGGCCAAGAGAAGGGATGTAATTGCTCAGAAAAGTGGGATGGAAAGCCCAGGGGTCCACTGTGCCCAGGAAAGTGGGGTGCAGGGGACCTCGATGTTAAGGAAAGGTGGGTTATGATGTAGGAAAACCCAGAATGGACAGAAAAGAGGGGTTCAAGGTGTCTCCCAGTGTTCTAAAAAGGATCTGTGGTCTGGGAAATGGAGGAGTGGGGGCACTGGGGGTCCCAGAGTCAAGGCAAAAGGCGTGTGGGGACTGGAAGAGGTGGGATGGCCAAGAAAGGGGATGCAGGGGTGTGTTGGTGTAGGATAAGGGGGGGCAGGGACATCCGAGTGCCTTGGAATGGATGATCAGGATGGGTCCAAGGTAAGGAAGGGTAGGACTAGGAGTGGGGAGAGGTGGTTGGGGGGTGGAGGTGGTCACTGTGCCCAGAATAAGGGGGTTGAGGAGGTGGCAGAAGAAAGGCAAAGGGATTGTGAAGTCTGGGAAAGGCAGGATGAGAGGGAAAAGGAGGTGAGGGCGGTCCTGGAGTCAAAGAAAGGGGGATGTGAGGGCTGGTAATCCGGGAATGGCCGGGCAGGGGGTTGTGGGGCCCTGGTAGCCTGGAGAGGGCGGAGACCCTGGAGAGGGAGGACCCCCAATACACAGGAGACCCCCAGCAGCCCAGACAGGGGGGACACTCAGAATGCCAAAAGGGGGAGGTCAGAGAGGAGAAGCTCCTGGGCGGGTTTTCTTGAGATAAATCTTGGTGTTTTGGAGGTTTTTCTGGACACAAGATGCCGAGTAACTTTTAGAGAGGGACTTGGGAAACCAAACCAAAGGCACTCACAGCTTGTTTTCCCTAAAAACCAGGAGTTATCCTTCTGAAGGTGTGTCGGAATGGCAGAGGAGGCTGCGAGGAAGAGGAAGATGCCCCGGGACCCCCAGGCAGGTGAGGAGGAAGTCAGTGCCCCTTTGCCCCTCTCTTGTGCTGCATCTTCCAGCCCAGCATGGCCCCGGCTGCAGGACAGCCCCGCTGCCGACGCCGTCCTGCCGGGGCCGGGTTTGGGGGGATGTCCTTGGCCTTCCCTGTGGGCCGGAGGCAAATGCCCTGAGTGTCCTTGTTCCTTCCTGCCCCAGGCCCCGAGCTGAGCATTGGGAGCACGGAGGACAAATCCCCCCAGCAGAACCTTGTGGCAGAGGCCACCTTGAACAGCTCCACAGAGCAGGAAGACACCAAGGAGAAAAAGCCACGGAGATCCCGCAGGAGGAGAAGCTCTCAACCGAGTTTTGGGTCCTCCGATCAGGATAGAGCCACCCAGTGTGGGAAAGATGGCCAGAGCTTCAACCAGAGCTCTGAGCTGGGGGTGCAGCAGCAGCTTCAGAGCAGGGAGAAGCGCTACAAGTGCTTGGAATGTGGGAAGGGATTCAGCAAGAGCTCCCACCTGATTCACCACCAGCACATCCACACTGGGGAATGGCCCTACACGTGTAGGGAATGTGGGAAGGGCTTCAGTCAGAGCTCCCACCTGATCAGGCACCAGATGATCCACACTGGGGAACGTCCCTATGAGTGTTCCCAGTGTGGGCAGAGGTGTCGGACCATCTCCAATCTCCTCGTACATCAGCGCACACACACGGGGGAGAGGCCCTTCTGCTGCACCGACTGCGGGAAGAGATTCAGCCAGAGCTCCAGCCTCATCACCCACCGGAGGCTCCACACTGGGGACAGACCTCACAAATGTTGGGACTGTGGAAAGACTTTCATTCGTAACTCTGAGCTCATCACCCACCGGATGAACCACACTGGGGAGAGGCCGTTTGAGTGTTCTGAGTGTGGGAAGAGGTTTCAGACCAGCTCACATCTCCTCAAACATCAGCGCACACACACGGACTAGAGGCCCTTCCACTGCACCGACTGCGGGAAGAGATTCAAACATAAATCTGACTTCATCATCCACCGGCGTATCCACAGTGGAGAGAGGCCTTATGAGTGTGATGAGTGTGGGAAGAGCTTCATCCAGAGCTGTCATTTGACCAAACACCAACGGACCCACCAGTGAGGGAAGCCCCACCAGTGCCCCGACTGTGGGAAAAGCTTCATCTGCTGCTCCATCTCTATCACCCACATTCCTTGTGACTCACATTAGGAAGACCCCTGGCTGGTGGTCTTCATGTCCTCCTGGTTCTCCGTGGGCACTTGAATTAACCCGGGGGAGGAACATCCATGGTGTCATGGCTTTAGTTAGGCCCAGATTTAGGCTTTAGTTTTTAGAGCAAGGCCTTGGACAATCAGCTGATTCGAGCTGTGTCAGCCCAGCTGACTCCTGTTGGCCAACTCTATTGCATCCCATATTCTGACATCATCTCAGATAGAAGAAGAGAGGGAGGAGGGATTTTCCTTCTTCCTCTTCTTGCCAGATGAACCAGGAGTTTGTTGGCATTGCAGAGCTCCTGGGGGGAGACCAAGATACTGGGGAAGTTGAAATTTACTTCCAGTTTGTTCTTGCTACCTTTTATTCTTAATCTGTAGTTTGTATTTGATTTGGTTTCTATTTTATTTTCTGTTTAATATACCTTGTTCTGCTGAACTATGTCCTGTGTTTTGGTTTTTGGGGGACAGAAGAGGAGACTTTGCCTCTGAAATGAGTTCTTGGCATTTTGCCATGTCAAAGCTATCACATATGGGGACACGGACTGAAGTGGGAAATTCATTGGGAAGGGGGACTTGCTGACTTTTGACCCTAAAAATCTCCCCTGCTCCATACCCTTAGTTTATCTTGTGGCCTCAAGGAATCCTGAGTGGTGTTTCAGAACTTTTCTAAACTCAATAATTCCATAATTCCAATTCTCTGTGGCTCTGCCTCTCTATGGGCCACCCAACCCAACCCCATGCACATTCACAGGATTGATTTTTTGTTTTTTTTTAATTATATTTGATCCATCTTCATCCCTTAAAATCACCAAAAAAATGGGATTAAAATAAAGAAATTGAACAAAGGCATCTAAACTTCCATCATTCTCCTGGGAATTGGAGCAGGAATTTGGGATTCAAAGGGATATTCAGGAAGATTTCAGGGTTCTGTGGGGATTTGGGAGAGTTTTCCCCAAAATTGGAGGTGTCCAGACCGACTGACATTTCTCCATCATTTTGCAGTCCAATATCTGAGAGGAATTGATCTGTCAGCTCATAACACCTCAATCCCACCCCAAAATGGCTCCATGCCACCTTGAAATGACTCAATCCCATCCCAAAATGGTTTAATGCAACTTGAACCCACTTAGGGGGAGTCAGAAGCAGGAGAAGGGGTGCTACAAACCCAGGGAGGATGGGATAAAATTGGGAGGGCTTGGATGGAAACTGGGAGGGTTGGGATGGGACTTGGAGGGGGATGGGTTGGGGATTGGGAGAGAAGAGATGGGGTGTGTGGAAAAACTGAGGGAGCTTTTGGGGTGCCCTCCTGTCCTGAGGGGGGTACTGTGAGGGAGTGTAGGGGACATGTGACATCAGAATTTTGAGTGGGGCCCCACAGGAAGGGACACAGGGAGCTCTTTTTGAGGGGATCCTGCTGGTTCCCACCAGTTCAGGGGACTTTAAATATCTTTTGAGGGTCTCCCTGCTCTTTTTTATGGGCTGAGTTGAACCTCTTCCATTTTGGGTGGATGAGATGACCCTATTGACAGAAAAATCCTGCTGTTTTCAACCAATTTTTAGGGAGTCTAAATGGCTCTTGGGAGTCCCTTCCTCATTCTGGGGGTTGCAGGGACCCCCTGGCTCCACTGAGGGCTGGGAGGCTGTTAATGTGCAGTTTTGAGGTGTTACAAGAGGCTTGTGGAAGGCCCAAGTTTGATGCACATCCCACCTGCAGGAGGGTGTCCCCCCTTCCTCCAGGTCGGCTGGGGTGGGGCTGGGACCCCTCCCCACACAGGGGGCACCCACAGTTCTTTTGCGGGATGAGGCTCCTCATGCACTGGGACCAGCCCAGCTGGTGTCACAGAACCCCAGAATGTGCTGAGTGGGAAGGGACCCCCAAGGATCATGGAGTCCAACCCTCAGCCCTGCACAGGCCCATCCCCAAGAGTCACACCCTGTGCCCCAAGTTTACACCTAAGGCTGAGAGAGAAATAGTACCCACCAATCCCAATACAGGTGAGTCCTCTGGCCGCCCAGACAGGGTGGAAACCAGAACACTGAAACGGAAATAGCAGAAAAGGGGAATTCCTCAGAGAGATTTTTTTGGGTTAATCTTCATATTTTGAAGTGGGTTGTAGCTGAAACTTGATGTTTTTTTGTTTTGATATTTGTGAAGGTTTTTTGCCAGAATCTCAGTGTTTTGGAGCTTTTGATGGACACCAGGTGCCTGGTGACTTCACAGACAGACTTCACAGACAGACAGACTGTTCTGAGTTGGAAGGGACCCACAAGGATCGAGTCCAACTCTTAAGTCAATGGCCCACACAGGGGATTGAACTCATGACCTTGGCATTATTCCAACCAAGTTTTAACCCACTGAGCTAATCTCAGGTTCTAGAGATGGGGAGGGCAGAGGGGTGAAAGCTGAGCTGGAGGCCCCCCAGCAGCCTGGAGACAGGGGAGTGTGGAAAAGGGAGAGCCTCAGAACTCCCAGGACCCTGAAACGGGGGCCTTTAAAAGGGGGAGCCTGCACAGGGGTGACCCCTGAGACAAAAAAGTGGAGAACCCAGAGAGGGGGAATCTCTGGGAATGGCACCCTGAAGCAGAGTCAGGGCAGAAATTATTCCAGGGGCCCCCAACACCTTTGGCATCTCTAAGTGAGATTCCCATTCTGGACAGGGGAGACCCCCAGAACCCCATAGTGGAGAGAGCAGAGAGAGGAAACTTCTGGAACTCTTTTCAGGGACAGAATGATCATTGTTTGGACTAATTATTGGCTAAGTCTTTGTGTTTAGCAGTTCTTGTGGTTGATCTCGATGTTTCTCAGGATATTTGTTCTAGGGAGGGTTCAGAATGATTCTGAGCTGAAACTATGACACCATTTAAAATATGAATAAACTGCATTTATTACAGTGAAATAGCAAAGGAAAGAAGAAAACCTGAGAAGAGGGTACAAAACACAAGCCCCAAGACAACTCCCACTCACTCGCTCACCACTCACGCAGTTCCTTTACATCTCACACAGATCCTGTCCTGACTCCAGTGTGCTCAGGATCCCCAGTCTGAGCAGCTGCTGCATCCTTGACCTTGGGTGGCTCAACACATTCAGCAGCGTCCCCGCGGGAGGCACCGCTGTCCTCGCTGCCAGCACACACCTCCTCCTGGAGCAGGGACTGTCTGTTTGGATACACTCGCTCTGGGACATCTGTCTGGGTGTCTGTGGCCAGCACAGCCCAGAGAGAGGCCGCCAGTCCCTCCCCCCATTATGTAACTGGGAACCCCCTTGGCTTCCACAGTGTATATCAAGGGTCTCCCTTTCTCAATTGGTCAGGAATTTTCATCATCTTCCACACCCTTTTCTCTTTGACTCATCCTTGAGTGGCTGTCAACAAGCAGCCAGGCTGCAAAACAGTCTCAGTGTACACAAGATGCTTCTCCTTCATCTCTGAAATCCCTCATTATCAGTTCTTGTTTTCCATCACTTTGCAAGAGAAGAACAGACTCTCAGAGGCATCAAGGCCAGTCACAGACCAAAATAGCACCTCATCATGCCTAAATACAGCGTGGGAATCCTCCTGAACCTCTAACAGAAAATCGGCAATGAGGGTGTGATTCTGAGATCACAAAAACTGACACAGAGATGAAGAGGGTTAAGTCAGTGCAGGGCACAGCTGGACTGACAGACACTGTTACCCAGGGCATAAAACCCAGGGCTAAGTCAGTGCAGGGCACAGCTGGACTGACAGACACTGTTCCCCAGGGCATAAAACCCAGGGCTCAGTCAGTGCAGGGCACAGCTGGACTGACAGACACTGTTCCCCAGGGAACACAGACAGGGCTAAGTCAGTGCAGGGCACAGCTGGACTGACAGACACTGTTCCCCAGGGCATAAAACCCAGGGCTAAGTCACTGCAGGGCACAGCTGGACTGACAGACACTGTTCCCTAGGGCAGAAAACCCAGGGCTCAGTCAGTGCAGGGCACAGCTGGACTGACAGACACTGTTCCCCAGGGAACACAGACAGGGCTCGGTCAGTGGATGCGGAGCTGCACGAAGAGATGCTGTTCTCAGTATGTGCGCGGCCACAACTCATATCAGTGTTTTTCTTGTATCTGCTGTGGAGACAGTGCCATACCTTTTATTTTTTGTTATTGCACAGTGTAGACTTTGTAGGTGTAACCTGAGTCCCTTTGCAGTCAATGCTGTGTTAGCACAGTCAGCAAAAACCCCTCAGTCCTTTGTGTGTGTGGTGTCACAGGACGATATCGAGTGAAGTGTGTTATGAAGTGTTATTTTTGTTGAAAGTGTTCTGATATTCTGTGTGTTTTGTCTGTGTAGAATAGTTTGTTGTTGTGTTATGTTTGTAGTGTAGAGATGTTCTTTCAAAAGAGCCTCGGGCAGTGGCTCCTCCAGTGGAGCCACCAGGGTGGACACAGAACCTGTGGAGTGCACTGTGGGATAAACTACAAACTTCTACAGGCATTAAGTTTGAACTGTGGGAAGCCAAAGACCCCATGGGAGTGTTGAAATACTGAGAAGAATTTGTGCAAACTCCCCATCCATGATCCAAAGAGTGGCTCAGTCACACCTGATGAATGGGCAGGTGCCTGTTGGTTACATCAGAAATTAAACAAAAAGCTGAAGCTGAGGCAGAGAGACACATAAAAACTGAACAGGGAACAGACCAAGCCCCCACACCAAAATGATGTGAGTTTAGAGACGACCCTCACCCTTTCACCCAGTGTACCATCTGGGATGTGATGGGAATAAACAGGGGGTCTGAGTGCTTGTGGACACGGGGGGAGGTCACTGTAATACACAGCAATCCAGACAAAACACAGAGAAAACCTGCCCTGGGGTGGGGTCTGGGGGATCAACCAGTAACTGAGAAAATGACTAAATTGGAAATGCAAATTGGGCACTGAGACACTCACAGATATTCTGTTATTGCTTCAAACAGTGAATACATCATATAAATACATATATTATGGGGTACATCCTTAGAAATCAGAGGTACATATCAGAAATATGGTGCCACGTGGTGGCTCCATGCCAGAGCTGTCACTGTGGGACTTACACAACAAGAACCAAACATTCCCACAGCTACAGAAATTGTAAACATAAAACAGTGTGAGATCCTGGGAGGAGATGGAGAAATTCAAGCACTGTTAATGCTTTGTTCCAAGCAGGTGGTGTCTGTCATGGACATTCTCCTGTTCACAGCCCTGTCTGGGCTGTGAAGGACTCAGGTGGCAGCTGGTGGGTGACTGGACATTCCAGGGCAGTGAACAAACAGACACCCCCCACAAGTGCTGCTGTTCCTGAAGCTGCAACATCAGTGCCCCACCCCCAGGCACATCCAGGGACAGGGGACACTGTTATTGATGCAGCCAATGCATTTGTCACAATTCCAGGTCCATCCAGGGCACAGGATCAATTCCCATTTCCATGGGGTGGGAACCAGGACACCTTCACCCATCTGCCCCAGGGCTACAAGCACAGCCCTGCCTTTTGTCCCCAAGCCACACACTGCACTGGAGCACAACGCACTGCACCTGCCCAGGTACAGATCCTTCAGGGCACAGATGGTATCCTGGTACAGGGACCTGATCACCATCAGGTGCAACAACAACTGGATGCCATCCTTGCCTTGTTAAGGTGCTGTGGATGGGCAGTGAATCCCACTGAAATACAGGGTCCAGTCCAAGAAGTAAAATATTTGGGCATCACATGGACCCAGAGAATTGAACAAATTCTAGAGAAAGCCTTACCCAGTATTCAGACCTCGCCCACTCCAGAAGATAAGAAAAGAGTACAGCACTTTTTAGGTTCTATTGGGTGCTGGAGATCACATGTACCTGGTTTAGCAGTGCCACTTAAGCCACTGCACAAAGTTACGCAAAAGAAGACTCAGTTTGAACAGGGGTCAGAACAGCAGAGTTAGTGAGTCAAAGACACACCGAGCCTGACCAAGGGACCCACAACATGCCCAGCTACCAAATAGGTGGGTGGGGAAAGCCCTCCAATCAGCTCACAGACACCCAGAAACAAACAGCATGGTTTCCTGAGGGCAGGGCAGGGATTCGCTGTGGCAGACCATGCTGGAAAGCTGCAGCACTCAGTGCAGCCCCACACACACAGTTGGTGGGTGAGGGGGAAGGAGGCAGCAGCCACTTGGCTGAATTGGTTGCTGTTTGGCAAGCCATGGACACGACACCACCCAATGCTCTTTGTTCCCTGTGCATGGACTCTTGGGCAGCAGCACAGGGGTTGTAAACTGGCTGGGCAAGTGCCCTGCTGTCCTGAGGAATAAGGCTCCCCCTGAGTCAAACCACAATGACAATCTGCAGTTCAAGCCAAGGGAGGTAATTTATTGAGTTTCACATGACAATATACAGAGCTCAGAGGCAGAGACTGAGGCAGGGGCAGGGTTACTGATAACCTCCCCCATGGGGGATGGATCAGGGCTTTGACCTCCTTGCAAATGGAACACAGACCCAGCAGGTGGGGGGTGTTGGAGGGTGAGGGCAGACAGAATACACACATGCAAACACAAACAGCCTGTGGTGTTCTGGTGCCTGGGCCTGCCAGTGGCAGAAGATCAGCTGTCCTTTGCTTATCTCCAAGGGTTGCTGTTCAGGAAATTTAACTCCACATCTGCCATCTCCAAAACTCCCATTCCTGTATTTCGAATCGTTCCTGTTTTATAACTGAGAAACTGAAACTTGTGCAAAATTACAATAAATCCTACCTTGGATACAAGACAATAAAAAAGGAACACACAACATAATACAAAAATGCAAACAGAGACATTAATACCAGAATAAATGCTTTTCCAACTAGGGTTTCAAGCTAAACAAGCCATCCAAAGCTTTATCACATATTTATTGTAATTATGTATTTATTTAGGATGATCACTCTTTTATTCAGAATTTATTCTTATGAATCTTTATTTAAAATAACCTTGAAAAACTTTATTAAAATTGACTTATAAATTAATAATCTTAATCACACAAATAGCTTTACTTATTTTTAAGATTCCTTTTTTGTTTGTCATTTAAGAATTTCTGCAAATGAATAACTTTGTGCTCTTGTCTGTGGGTCCCTGTGCATAGATGGGGGAGTTGTGGCTCTGTCAGTGGGGTAAGTGCATTCAGGAGTCACATCCATACATGATTCCTGTACTCACACACATCCATCCAGGCCAGCCCCCATTCATGCAATCACTCAAAACAGCCTTAGGAATTTACTTGCTGTGTCTTATAATTATGAAATGAGAAATTATGCTTGTCTTCACCTCACACTTTTCCTTGTTTCTTGAGTTGCTGCTTTGATAAGAATATAATTTTCTAAAACGTGGACATATCTCTCCTTCATGTTCCATTTAATGTTCAAAAATTCTTTCACACACATACAAGCAAATACTGCCCCTTTTTATCTTGTTCTTGCCTGGCAAATAAGAGAGGTATCATTGGATATTTGCTGGGTGTGGATCCATAAAAATACAGGGCATGATTATTTGAACACTCAGCAAAAATTATTACATCTGTAAAACTTCCATTGTCTTGGTTCCTGTCATGGATATCAATAATTTAGAGAAAGGTTAGTAAGGCTACCTTTGAATTTGCTTGCTTGGTTGGATTATCATTACTTGGTCAAACAAAAGCTTAAAACAATTGCTAGTACTGAATGCCAAAGATTAACAAATTCTATAAAAATGTGTCATTTTTGTACTTGACAACTTAAATATGTGTTTTACCAATTGTGTGGAGGTTCCATTGATGAGCTGCAATAAGAGAACTGTTGATCATTTTAAAATTCTGATTTTATCCATTATTTACATCTCACTCCAATGTAACTTGCAAGTGCTGCAGCTTTGAGGAAAACAGGCCGAGAAGGGAGAGAGTGAGGAGAGAGCTTTGTGTGACCCTTCCCAGCCAAGTCACCTCAGCTGCCACTGCAGGAGTCTCACCCCTCCCCACATCAAACCTGAATGATACTTCCTATTCGCATACGCTATCCTACGATCCATCCCTAACAAACTGGGGGGAGTACTAGCCCTCGCCGCCTCCGTTCTCGTCCTATTTCTAATTCCCTTCCTACACAAATCAAAACAACGAACAATAACCTTTCGGCCCCTCTCCCAACTCATATTCTGAGCTTTAGTATCCAACCTCTTAATCCTTACATGAGTAGGCAGCCAGCCAGTAGAACATCCATTCATCATTATCTGCCAATTAGCTTCACTCACCTACTTTACAATCCTACTAGTTCTATTTCCAATCCTCGGAGCCCTAGAGAACAATTATAGAGAAACTCATTGAAACACTGATAGTTAATGCAGGTAGGAGTAAAAGGAACGAACAACACACTCATTCATACCATGAAGGGAATTGTTAACAGGGAAAACACTAATAAGCTCAGGAACAAAGGTATTAAACAGAATTTCAACTTTTTAACAATTATTGCTATTTGCAGTAGGTGTTCCAATGGTTAGAAAAAGCTTTTAAAGCATCAGAAGTTTGGAAAGCAATTTAAAATTTAGAAAGTACTTTTCACCTGACGCATAATTTGCACACCAAAAATTATACCGGCTTAGATATATTCAAGAACAATCTAGTGGCCGCCTGGGCACAGGAGCATGGCATCGAATGGGTATATCACATTCCATATCATGCACCTGCTGCTGAAAAAGTTGAAAAGTCCAATGGACTATTAAAAACAACCCTGAAGGCACTGGGTGGAGGAACTTTCAAAAACTGGGATAAGCATTTAGCCAAGGCCACCTGGTTGGTTAATACTGGAGGCTCCATCAGTCGAGCTGGTCCTGCCCAAGCAGAATCCCTCCACACGGTAGATGGAGACAAAGTTCCAGCAGTTCACCTAAGAGGCATGCTAAGGAAATCTGTTTGGATTACTCCTCCCTCGGGCCAAGACAAACCCATTTGTGGGATTGTTTTTGCCCAAGGGTCCGGAAACACCTGGTAGGTAATGACAAAAATGGCGAAATCCAGTGTGTGCTCCAAGGCAATTTAGCCTTGGGGAAAAACTAATTATGTGCTTTGAGTTGTGCCTTGCAGAAAACCAGACACGAGATGAGAGAGACTCGGACAAAGCTGATGCTGGTATCCCATGATGTCCAACGATAAGGCAGCCCTATCTGTAAACCAGTACTGAACTTAGAACTGTGACTTTAACCAAAAGTCGGAGGACCCAAGCTGAATTGATGCTGGTGTTGATCCCTGATGACAAGACATCTGCCTTAAAAGACCGCATATGGACTATACATATATGTAGATATGCGCGAAATATAAGCGAATGCAGGAATACAAAAACTGCGTAGAAAGACCAGTGTGGAATAAGGGGTGGAGAATGTAATGCTTTTGACCCATGGCTTCCTCAGTAACTAGCTGTAACTAAGGAAGCAGACATCACAAGTATTCCACACGTGTTTTCCACGTAACAGAGGAGGAGGTTTTTTTTTTTCCTTGTTCCGGGTAGCTGGGTGTGGGAGAAGCCTGGATGGTTGGTTCTGTTCTTGTGGTGTTCCTGGCCTGGGACGTGGGTGAGATCATTTCATGCTTGTTCTCCCTTAATTGCATTTGTCTGTTTCATTTATTTAGGTTTAGTTTTGTTTCTTCCTCTTTTACAGATATAAAAACATTGATCTTAATAACAATAATGATACTTTACAAAAGTGCAGACTTGTGTGTTTCTATGACATAACTTTACAGAATAAAATGAAATCATGAATAAATTTGAAAAATAACTGGGATAATAAACCTACAGCACGACACTGTCTTAGAGCGTGACTGCTACAAAATACGTTAGAAACTGAGATACAGAAAGGTGACATGTTTGCAGCTTGTTGAAAGCTTTTATCTTAAAGGCATTATTGTTTCCCTTCTCTTAATAGGAGTAAGCCTTATATTCAATTTTAATACTATTTGGAAAAGGCAAAAAGTTTGGTTTGGCATGAAACAGCTTCCACTACTCCTTTTACTAGAAAGGGTTATGATATTTTGTTACATCGTGATAAAGGTGAAGACATAGTTAACTAATTAGGAGTTAAATCAATATCCATAATAAGGTATTACCAGTTGTTAACCCAACAGCATTACTATTGATCAGAATCTGTGGCTGTCCCAGTTTGGCATCTCTGGCCGCTCCTGCCAATGGGTTTCTGTGCCTGTCGGCTGTGCCGGGCTGGGCCGGGCCGTTCCTGCAGCTTCTGGCGGTGCTGCGCTGGGTGCTGGGGCTGCGGCGGCAGCGCTGGGGGGGCTGTCCGTGCTGCTGTCGGAGCCATCTCCGCCTCTGCGCTCTGGCGGCTGCTCGGAGCTCTCCTGGCCGGGTCGGGGCTGAGCGGGCAGGGGCAGCGGGGCGCTCTCCCGCCGGGTATCAGCTCTGGCACCGGCACCGGCACGGGCTCTGGCACCGGCATCTCCACTGGCACAGGCTCTGGCACCAGCACCGGCACTGGCTCTGGCACCGTCACGGGCTCTGGCACCGGCACCGGCACCGGCACCGGCACGGGCTCTGGCACCGGCCCGGGCTCTGGCACCGGCCCCGGAGCTGGCGACGGCGGCCCCGCCCGCAGCATCCTCCGCTCTGCTCTGCGCCGGGCTCTGGCGCTGCCTCTGCCTGGCTCGGCTTCTCTCCGCCCCCATCCCACCCATTGGCATCAGTGCCCCAGGCGGGAAGGGCTGCAGGGGGGTCCGGCAAGAGCAGGGCAGGGGCTGCTGTTCTTTGCGCCTTTCTCTGCCCCGGGCAGGAACGCTGCGTGTGACAGCGGCACGGGGGGTGCAGCTGCTTCTCCTGCTGCATCCTTTGCTGGGCAGCTGCAATCACTGGCAGCAGCACATTCAGAGGGCAGCTGTGCCCACAGCAGGGAGTGTTGGAAAGGAGAGTCATTTAGTTGGAGCTCATGCTGTTCAAGCAGCACCTCATCATCCAGAGCAAGTGCCACTGCTCCACAGACAGCTTAGATCTCATCTCCATAATGTTTCTCCCCAACAACATACAGTGCATTTTTAAAAGACTTTCAGGGAATTATCTTAAAAAAAAAAAAAAAAAACAAAAAAACAAACCAAAACCAAAGAAACAAAAAAAAACCTAAAAAAAAAAACAAAGGAAAAAACCAAAAACAAATCACAAAGCAGGAGAGACTTCAGTTCTTGTAACTATTTAGACTGTGGCCCATCAAACTGTTTTTGGCCACAAACAGTTTCAGGGCACTGGCTTCACAAACAAATAAATTTTATTTTCATGGGGTACTGGTTTCTTTTAGCTCAGCTCTGTCCCTTCAAGCTGTTTCAGGGCTCTGGCTTCACAAGCTGGCTTAGACACTGATCATGTTACTGAATCTTTTTGTTTCAGAGCTGTTTACTCACGATAATTCAGTCATGTTTATTCCCCCTTTGAGATTCTTCCCATTTCCAGAGTCGATCACCTTCTGTCCAGCAGACAGGCACCAATCATGCCTTTTTCCCAAGCTGGACTGCTCCCCATCACCAGGACAGGGACTTCATGTCATTCCTGTCTCTCCTGCCCTGTTGGGGTTACTAAGGCAAATCTCTAAATATTGGGGATCTTTCCCAAGGCTCCACGTTTGGGCTCCATTTGTCGTGCTGGATCTGGGTCCCCACAGGAATGAACCACAAGGCCAATCAGAAGCTCAAACCAAGCAAAGCCATTTATTGAAATCTCATGTTACAATATATGGACTCAGGGACTGGTATTCAAGGCAGGGGCAGGGGAACTGGTGACCTCTGAGACATGGGGGAGGCATGGGGGGATGGATCAGGGCTTTTGACCTCCTTAGAGATGGAAAAGAGACCCAGCAGGTATGGGGGGTTTGGGAGGGTGAGAGCAGACAGAGGACTACAGACATGCAAACACAACCAGTGTGTGGTGTTCTGGTGCCTGGGCCTGCCAGTGGCAGAAGATCAGCTATCCTTTGCTTATCTCCAAGGGTTGCTGTTCAGGAAATGTAACTTCACATCTGCCAGCCTCAAAACTCCCTTTCCTACAACCACCCCTTGTGGGGTCACCAGGAGCAGCTGCATCTGCCTCCTCCTGTGCAGCCTCTCCGTCTCTCTGCCCTGTTGGGCACACTCAGGTGCAGCTACAGCTGCCTCTTCTTAAAGGTTGTGTGTCTGTCTGCCTTTGCTGCTGGACACACAGAGGCCCAATTAGGCTCCTTTTGTGGCACCAGGGGCGGCCACTAACCCTCTGTGCTGCTGACCAGTGCTGGGCAGGGCTGGTGATTCTCTGACTCTCACAAAGTCCCCTCGGTTCTGCCGTTTCACAGTGTCCCCTGGGTTCCAGCAGGCCCTGCAGTGTCACAATGTCCCCTGGGTTCCAGCAGGCCCTGCAGTGTCACAGTGGCCCCTGGGCACCCTCAGGCCCCACATCACACAGCCCTGGCAGTTCCCTTACCTGAAATATTGGGCACTTTGGGGCACCACAAAAGAAGGAAGAGATTGAGCAATAGAAAGTGTGCAAAGGAGGCAACCAAGATGGGCAAGGGCCTGCAGGGGCAGCGTGTGAGGAGCAGCTGAGGGCACTTGGTGTGTTCAGCAGCACAAGAGGAGACTGAGGGGACACCTCGTTGCAGGTACAACTTCCTTGGCAGGGACAGAGGAGGGGCAGGCACTGATCTCTGCTCTGTGGGGACCAGGGACAGCACCCAGGAAATCGCCTGTTGTTGTGCCAGGGCAGGGTTAGGTTGGATCTTACAAAGAGGTTCTTCCCCCAGGGGGTGGTGTGCACTGACCAGGCTCCCCAGGGCAGTGGGCACAGCCCCAAGGATGAGGCTTTCAATGATGCTCTGGGGCACAGGGTGTGACTCTTGGGGATGGGCCTGTGCAGGGCTGAGGGTTGGACTCCATGATCCTTGGGGGTCCCTTCCCACTCAGCACATTCTGGGATTCTGTGACACCACCTAGGCTGGTCCCAGTGCATGAGGAACCTCAACCTCCAGAAAGAACTGTGGGTGCCCCTTGTGTGGGGAGGGGTCCCAGCCCCAGCCCAGCAGGCCTGGAGGAAGGGGGGACACCCTCCTGCAGGTGGGATGTGCATCAAACTTGGGCCCCACACAAGCCACTTGTAACACTTCAAAACTGGGCATTTTAAGCCCCCTCAGCCCCCAGTGGAGCCAGGGGGTCCCTGCAGCCCCCAGAATGAGGGGGGACTCCCAAGAGCCATTTAGAACCCCTAAAAATTGGTTGAAAACAGCAGGATTTTTCTGTCAATAGGGTCATCTCATCCCCCCAAAATTGCAAGAGGTCCAACTCAACCCATAAAAAGAGGAGGGAAACCCTCAAAAGATATTTAAAGCCCCCTGAACTGGTGTGAAGCAGCAGGATCCCCTCAAAAAGAGCTCCCTGTGTCCCTCCCTGTGGGGCCTCACTCCAAGTGCTGATGTCACATGTCCCCCACACTCCCTCACAGTACCCCCCTCAGGACAAGAGCACACCCCAGAAGCTCCCTCACTTTTTCCACACACCCCATCTCTTGTCTCCCAATCCCCAAACCATTCCCCTCCAAGTCCCGTCCCAACCCTCCCAATTTGCATCCAAGCCCTCCCAATTTTATCCCATCCTCCCTGGGTTTGTAGCACCACTTCTCCTGCTGCTGACTCCCTCTAAGTGGGTTTAAGTCGCATTAAACCATTTTGGGATGGGATTGAGTCATTTCAAGTTGACAAGGAGCCATTTTGGGGTGGGATTGAGGTGTTATGAGCTGACAGATCAATCCCTCTCAGATATTGGACTGCAAAATGATGGAGAAATGTCAGTCGGTCTGGAGACCTCCAGTTTTGGGGAAAACTCTCCCAAATCCACACAGAACCCTGAAATCTTCCTGAATATCCCTTTGAACCCCAACTTCCTGCTCCAATTCCCAGGAGAATAGTGGAATTTTGGATGTCTTTGTTCAATTTCTTTATTTTAATCCCAATTTCAGGTGATATTAAGGGATGAAAATGGATCAAATAAAATGAAAAAACCAAAATGAACCATGTGAATATGCATGGGGTTGGGTTGGGGGGCCCACAGACAGGCAGAGCCACAAAGAATTGGAATTATGGAATTACTGAGTTTAGAAAAGTTCTGAAACACCATTCAGGATTCCTTCAGGCCACAAGATAAACTAAGGGTATGGAGCAGGGGAGATTTTGAGGGTCAAAAGGCAGCAACTCCCCCTTCCCAATGAATTTCCCACTTCAGTCTGTGTCCCCATATGTGATAGCTTTGACATGGCAAAATGCCAAGTAATCATTTCAGAGGAAAAGTCTCCTCTTCTGTCCCCCAAGAACCAAAACACAGCACATAGTTCAGCAGAACAAGGTATATGGAACAGAAAATAAAATAGAAACCAAATAAAATACAAACCACACACTAAGAATAAAAGGTAGCAAGAACAAACAGGAAATAAATTTCAACTTCCCCTGTATCTTGGTCTCCCCCCACAAGCTCTGCAATGCCAAGAAACTCCTTGTTCAGCTGGCAAGAAGAAGGAAAATCCATCCTCCCTCTCTTCTTCTATCTGAGATGATGTCAGAATATGGGATGCAATAGAGTTGGCCAGTAGGAGTCAGCTGGGCTGACCCAGCTCGGGTCAGCTCATTGTCCAAGGCCTTGCTCTAAAAACTAAAGCCTAAATCTGGGCCTAACTAAACCCATGACACCATGGATGTTCCTCCCCCTGTGTTAATTCAAGTGCCCATGGAGAACCAGGAGGATGTGGAGACCACCAGCCAGGGGTCTTCAGAATGTGGGTCACAAGGAATGTGGGTGTTAGAGATGGAGCAGCAGATGAAGATTTTCACATAGCCGGGCCACTTGTGGGGCTTCCCTCACTGGTGGGTCCGTTGGTGTTTGGTCAATGCAGAGCTGTCGGTGAAGCTCTTCTCACACTCATCACAGTGGTAAGGCCTCTCCCCAGTGTGGATACGCCGGTGGGTGATGAGGTTGGAGTTGTGGTTGAATCTCTTCCCGCAGTCGGTGCAGCAGAAGGGCCTCTCCCCTGTGTGTGTGCGCTGATGTCTGAGGAGATGTGAGCTTCTCTGAAACCTCTTCCCACACTCGGAACACTCAAACGGCCTTTCCCCAGTGTGGTTCATCCGGTGGATGATGAGCTCAGAGTTACGGATGAAGCTCTTCCCACAGTCCCCACATTTGTGAGGCCTCTCCCCGGTGTGAAGCCGCCGGTGGCTGATGAGGGTGGAGTTATGTTTGAATCTCTTCCCACAGTCGGAGCAGCAGAAGGGCCTCTCGTCTGTGTGTGTGCGCTGATGCACGAGGAGATCTGAGCTGGTCCGACACCTCTTCCCACACTGGGAACACTCATAGGGCCGTTCCCCAGTGTGGATCATCTGGTGGCAGATCAGGGTGGAGCTCTGACTGAAGCACTTCCCACATTCCCTACATGTGTAGGGCCGTTCCCCAGTGTGAATCATCTGGTGCTGGATCAGGTGGGAGCTCCAGCTGAATCCCTTCCCACATTCCAAGCATTTGTAGCGCTTCTCCCTGCTCTGAAGCTGCTGCTGCACCCCCAGGTTAGAGCTCTGGTTGACGCTCTGGCCATCTTTCCCACCCTGGGTGCCTCTTTCCTGCTCAGAGGACCCAAAACTCGGTTGAGAGCTTCTCCTCCTGAGGGATCTCCGTGGCTTTTTCTCCTCGGTGACTTCCTGCTCTGTGGAGCTGTTCAAGGTGGCCTCTGCCACCAAGTTCTGCTGGGGGGATTTGTCCTCCGTGCTCCCCGTGCTCAGCTCGGGGCCTGGGGCAGGAAGGAACAAGGACACTCAGGGCATTTGCCTCCAGCCCACAGGGAGGGCCAAGGACATCCCCCCAAACCCGGCCCCGGCAGAACGGCGTCGGCAGCGGGGTTGTCCTGCAGCCGGGGCCATGCTGGGCTGGAAGATGCAGCACAAGAGAGGGGCAAAGGGGCACTGACTTCCTCCTCACCTGCCTGGGGGTCCCGGGGCATCTTCCTCTTCCTCGCAGCCTCCTCCTCCACCTGGCCAAGCTTTGGAAAGGAGAAATCCTGGTTTTTTGGGGGAAAAAAGAAGGTGTGAGCACAATGCGTTGGGGGTTCCTCTTGCCCCAATCCATCTCTAGAAATCACTGGGCTCCTCGTGGCCTAAAAAACCTCTAAAACACCAAGGTTCAGCCCAAAAAACACCTCCAGAAGTTTTTTGTCTTTGGCCTCTCTTCTTTGGGGTTCTGGGTGTCCCTCCTGTCCTGGCTGTTGGGGGTCTCCTGTGTACTGGGGGTTCTGCTTCTCAAGGGTCCCCACCCTCTCCAGGCTGCCGGGGGTCCAGGACCCCCCTACCTGCCCATTCCTGGTTTTCCAGCCCCCAAATCCCCATTTCTTTGACTACAGGATCCCTATGATCCCCCTTTCCCACACATCCCACATCTCTCAGAATCCACACTCCCTTTTCCTTTAACCTGACACCCCCTGGACTCCTCTTTCTGTGTACAGGGACCCCCTGCACTACCCAATAATCTTTCCCCACCTCCAGTCCTGCTTTTTCTTCATCTTGAGCCCCTCCTGTTCCCACATTCCCAGGCACCGGGGAACCCTTGCACCCCCTTATCCTGCACCAATATCCACCTGCACCCCCTTTCCTTGGCATCCCACCTTTTGCAGTCCCCACACCCCTCTTTTTCTTGACTCTGGGATCCCCACTCCTGCATTTCCCAGACCACAGACTCTCCCCTTTATGGGGCACTGGGAATTCATTTGAACCCCTTTTTCTGGCTATCCTGGGTGCCCTTACCCCATGAGTCCCTTTGTTCGACATCAGGGACCCCTGAAACCCCTTTCCTGAGCACAGAGTCTCCCTGGACCCCCCATTCCACTTCTTCAAGCCCCTACAGCCCACATTCCTTGGCCCTGTGACCCCCTGAAAATTCCAACCCCCCTGCACCCACAAGATTCATGCAAAACATCAAGAGTCAGCCAAAAAAAGCTCTGCCAGGAGTTCCCCCTCTTTGGTCTCTCCACTCTGGGGTTTGGGGGGGCTCCCCTGTTCAGGCTCTGGGGGTCCCATGTGTACTGGGAGGTCCCCTCCCCAACCTGCCAATGAAGGGCCTGACACAGCCACACCAACCCCACCAAGGGGGGTCCCCGCATCCCCCCGCCCACCAAGGGGCTCTGCCAGGAACCAACACTGGGACACCCAAAAACACCACCCTGGTACCCCAATAGCCCCCAAGGGGCATTCCCAGCTCAGCTTTGGGGTCGCTCAAGCCCCAACCATCCCTCGAACACAAACCAAACCCCCAGAGCTCCCCCAAGCTATTCGGGGCTCGGCTCGGGGGTCCAGCAGCACTTTGTCGGGGTCCTTTGCCGTCCCTGTGTGCAGCTCCGGCCCTGCCCCGCGGCAGCCCCAGCGCGGGCTCCAAGGAGCGGCACATCCTGGTGCCCTCAGGGGCTTTGTCCGGGCCCATCCCGGCTCTCGTGTTCCCTGGCACAGCCCTTATGCCCTTGGTGGGGCAGCGGGGGCACTGTGGAGTTTGGAGGCCCCTTCTCTTTCCCTGTTCTCCTGCTGACTTGAAACCTCCTCGTGTGCACTCGGAGCACCAGAAGAGGAAAAGGAGGAGCGTGGCTGTCACCTGCACTTCTCCTGTTGATGTTCCTGGGTCGGGCCCGCTCCCCCCATCAGCAGGGGAGGCCCAGCAGGGCAGACAGAGCAATTTTGGGAGGCGTTGTGGGCGACAGGGTTTGAGAGAACAGTTCTACTCGTCCACCGGCGCCGCCAGGTCTGCCCATGGAGGGGCAGAGAAGGGAGGGAGGCCCGCGGGTTAAAGAGAAGGTGCGCCAGAGGCAGCAGGTCTACCCAGGGGACCGGGAGACAACAGGTCTACCCAGGGGACCGAAATGGAACAGGTCTACCCATCACCCTGAGAGAGAACAGGTCTACCCACCCACCCTAATACACGTGGGTCCCTCGGCATCCCAGACAGGGGGGGACCCTGAACCCCACAGTGAAAAGACCAGAGGAAGGAAACTTCTGGGAGGGGTTTTCTTTTGGTTAATCTCCATATTTTGAAATGAGTTTAGGATGAATCTTGATGTTTTGGAAGTTTGATGTTGATGAGGGTTTTTTTGGCCTGAATCTCGGTAGTTTGGAGCTTATTATGGACACCAGATGCCTGGTGACCTCTGGAGATTGGGAGCAGAGATGGGTGATAGTGGAGCTGGGGGATAGTGGAGCTTCTCCTCTGACTCTCTGCTTGGGGTGGTGATTCCAAAGGCCCCTCTCTCTCCAGGTTGCTGAGGGTGCCTCCTCTCTGGAATCCCTGTTTTGGGGTCCCAGGGGTTCCCGAGCACCCAGAGCAGAGGGTCAGGGGCAAAAGTACCCCTGGGACTCTCAGTAGTCCTGAGTAGGATCCTGAAGAGAGGGGAACCCCTTGGTCAGATCACAGAGTCAGACCCCTGAAGTTCCTGGCATCTGCAGCAGCCTGGAAAAGGAAGAACCCCAGACAGGGGATCCCAAAACACAAGGCACCCCCAACAGCCTGGACAGGTGGGACACCCAAAGCCCCAAAGTGGAGAGACCACAGAGAACAAATTTTTGGGAGGGTTTTTGGGAGAAGAATCTTGGTGGTTGGAATTGCTTTCGTCTTAATTTTCATACTTTGGAGGGGTTTTTAGCCAAATTTTGATGGTTTGGGGTTTTAGGAGATTTGTGCCAGGCACCTCCATGTGGGGCAATGGGAGGATCCCAGGAGTTTCCACCATCCAGGGAGGCTCCTCAAGCAAAGCCCCTTTGGGGTTTGTTTCCCCATGCTGTGCTCACCCCTCACTGGCTCACACCGTTCCCTTTTCCAAGAGCATCATCCCCAAATGGCCCCTTTCAGCTTCTAGAAAAAAAAAATCAATAAATCCCATTTTCCTGCTTCTTAGGCCTGCCCTTGTGTCTCACTCAGCTTCAGTTCTCCCTCTTTCAGTTCTCATTTTGAGATCCCAGTTTTGGAGACCTGGCGTGGTTTGGAGGGTCTGGGAGGCTTTTGAAGAGCCCTGGGGTGGTTTTGCAGGGTCTGGGGACAGTTTGGGGGTTCTGGTAGGGAGTTCAGTGGAATCCTGGGGTGGTTTGGGAATGTCTGGAAGTAGCCTGGGGGTCCTGGATTGGTTTGGAGAGACTGGGAGAGAATTTGGGAGTAGGGGGAGGGGGCTCGATGTGGTTTGGGGGTCCTGGTGTTGTCTGGGGGGGGGTGTCTGGGCAGGAGTCTGGGGGGAGGTCGAGAGAATTTAGGGAAGGCTACGTGTTCTAGAAGGGGGTTTGGTGGGTCCTGCCATGGTTTGGGGGTCTGGGAGAGGGTTTAGAGCAGTCCTGGGGGTAGTTCAGGGAGTCCTGGGCAGTTTAGACTGTCTGGGAGAGTCTTGGGATACTGGGAAGGGGATTTAAGGTAGTTCGGTGGTTCCTGGGTATTTTAGACGGTCTGGGAAAGGATTGGTGGTCTGGAAGGGGGTTTGGAGGGTCTCTGGAGCGTTTGAGGGGCCAAGAGTGTTTCAGAAGCTCGGGAGATTCCAGGTACGGAATTTGGGGCATCCTAGGGGGGTCCAGAGAGTTTTGGGGGTCCCGGGTGCAGGGTTTGGGGCTCTCAGGGGTATTTTCGGGAGGTATTTAAGGTAGTTCGGTAGTTTCTGGGCATTTTAGAAGGTCTGGGAAAGGATTGGTGGTCTGGGAGGGGGTTTGGGGATCTCTGGGGTGTTTGAAGGACCGAGGGTGTTTCAGAAGCTCGGGAGAGTCCAGGAGGGGAATTTGGGGCATCCTGGGGAGGTCCAGAGAGTTTTGGGGGTCCCGGGTGGGGGTTTGGGGCTCTCAACAGTATTTTCGGGGGGGATTTGGAGCGTTCTGAGGCGCATCCCGGGGTGGGGGGAGGGGCTTACCCGGCTTCTTCACCTTCACGGCCAAAACGGCCCCGGCGGCGTCCCGGGGCTCTGTGAGGGGTGGGCGGGTCGGGCGGGACCCCCAAAACCCGCCCTGAGTCCTCCAAATGCCCCCCAAATACTCCCAAATTTTTCCGAAATCACCCCAAGCTCGCCGCCATTGCTCACCTCTCCCGGCGGCGCCCTCGAGTCCCGCCCTCCGCCTGCGCCGCCTCTGACTGGCTTTCTGGCCTGCCCGTCTCGGTTCGCAGCCAATCATCGTTCAGGATTGCAGTGCGCGGGGACGGCACAGGGAGACCCGCGCCATTTTGAGCCTGTCCCGTACTACAACTCCCGTCATGCACCGTGGCCCGTTTTGGCCAATCACAGGCGGGACATCAACTCCCGTCTCTCCCGCGCCCAATCGGGTCCGTCCCAGCCGGTTTGCAGCCCCCCAAGTGCCCCCGGACCCCAAACTGCCCCATTAGTGCCCCCCGGACCCCAAACTGCGCTTGAAGTGCCCCCGGACCCCAAACTGCCCCAGAAGTGCCCCCGGATCCCAAACTGCCCCAGAAGTGCCCCCCGGATCCCAAACTCCCCCAGAAGTGCCCCCCGAACCCCAAACTACCCCAGACGTTCCCCCAGAACCCTCAAGTCCTCCCCCAATACCCACTCAGGACCCTCAAATCTCCTCCCCGAACCCCTCGGTGCCCCCCAAGTTTATCCAGGACTCACAAGTGTCCCCTGAAAGACTCTTTGAACTCCCACATTCCATCCTCAGACCCCTCAAGTATCCCCCCAGTGCTCATGAATTCCCTCCCAGACACCCATGACACCCCCAAGTGCCCCCCAACTGACCCTCAGATCCCAATTCTACCCCAATCCCTCCAAAAAACCCCAGCCCCCCCTTCCCATGACACCCTTTTCCAGGATTTGGGGCTCCAAAGGGGGCACTTGGGGGCCCGGGAGGGATTTGGGGGCACTTTGGGGGACTGGTCAGTTGAGGCAGGGATTTCGGGCCGGATTTACGATGTGGAGTGGGATTAAGGGAATTTTGGATGGGATTCCAGGAATTTAAAGTAGAATTCAGTGGATTTTAAACAAAATTAGAAGAGGGTGGGTGGAATTAAATGAATTTCGGGTGGAATTAAATAATCTCTATGTGAAATTAAGGGGGTTTTTGTTTGGGGTAGATTTAGGGATATTTGGGGTAGAAATTAATAAAACTTAGATGGAATTAGGAAGTTTTGAGGTGGAAATAGGGAGATTTGGAGAATTATAAGACAAATTAATTTTGAGTGAAATAAATGGGATTGGAGAGATTTAAAATTAATTAAGGGAGTTCTGGGTGAAATTAATGGGGATCTTCAGTAAAATTAAGGGGATTTGGTTTGGAATTGAAAATTTGTGGTGAAATGAGATCAATTTTATGTGAGGGAATTTCCAGTGGAATTCAGGAGATTTATGGTAAAATCTCAGGATTTTGATGCATTTATGGGGGTTTGAGGTGGAATTAAGGCAACTTTGAGTACAACCAGTGTGGTGTGAGGTGAAAATCAGGGGAGGTTTCAGTGGAATTAAAGGAATTTTGAGAGGAGTTATGAGACTTTGAGTGGAATCTTGGGGATTTGGGGAAAAATTGGGGGGATTTGGGTTGAAATTCTGGGGATTCTAGAAGAGATTAAGGAACTTTTGAATGGAACTAAGGGATTTGGGAAGGAACCAGGAGGCTTGATGGCACCATAGGAGATGATGGGACAGAGCAGGTGAGATTTTTTTGGGGTGTGAAGTCAATAAAACCCCTTTTCCCAATGAATTACCAAAGTCTGTGTCCTGATGGATGTTACTCCCCTGCACTCACCCAAGTGCCCCCAGGGAACCAGGAGGGTGTGGAGACCTCCAGACAGGTGTGTTCCCAGTGTGGGTCACTGGGAATGTGGGTCACAAGGTTGTTCCCAATGTAAGTCCCAGGGAATGTGGGTCACCAGGTTGTTCCCAATGTTCCAGGTTCAGGAGGATTCCCTGCACAAAAGAAAAGACACTAAAACACAGCTGAGGTAGCAAAGCAAATTTCTTGGTGAGCAAAGCCAATGGATCCTGTTCCTTGGCACACAAACAGCACATCCCCAGCCCTGCAATCTCCCCAAGCCAATGGATCCTGTTCCTTGGCACACAAACAGCACATCCCCAGCCCTGCAATCTTCCCAAGCCAATGGATCCTGTTCCTTGGCACACAAATAGCACATCTCCAGCCCTGCAATCTCCCCAAGCCAATGGATCCTGTTCCTTGGCACACAAACAGCACATCCCCAGCCCTGCAATCTCCCCAAGCCAATGGATCCTGTTCCTTGGCACACAAACAGCACATCCCCAGCCCTGCAATCTCCCCAAGCCAATGGATCCTGTTCCTTGGCACACAAACAGCACATCCCCAGCCCTGCAATCTCCCAAGCCAATGGATCCTGTTCCCTGGCACACAAACAGCACATCCCCAGCCCTGCAATCTCCCCAAGCCAATGGATCCTGTTCCTTGGCACACAAACAGCACATCCCCAGCCCTGCAATCTCCCCAAGCCAATGGATCCTGTTCCTTGGCACACAAACAGCACATCCCCAGCCCTGCAATCTCCCAAGCCAATGGATCCTGTTCCCTGGCACACAAACAGCACATCCCCAGCCCTGCAATCTCCCCAAGCCAATGGATCCTGTTCCTTGGCACACAAACAACACATCCCCAACCCCTGCAATGTCCCCAGGGCGATGGATCCTTGCCAGGACCAAGGCCCAGCACAGCCAAAGAGCTGCAGAACATCCTCCTTCTCCTTCAGCCCTGATGGAACTGCCCAAGCCAAACCCACAGATTAGATTTTACCCCTTTGGAGATGATGTCGTGATATGGTGTGTTGTAGGAAAAATAAGAGACTTTTGTGTTAAGAAAAAATGTTTTTAGAATAACAGACAGAGTTTTGGGGCCTCCTCACAGGTGTGAGTTAATTCTGTGGGAAAGAGACCAATTGCCAGCAAAAACAAGGAAAATGAGAAGGCTCTGAGTTCTTCTGCTCATGGCAAAGGAATTTGGAAGACAGTGTGGTCATGGCAATGGTGCTAAATGTGTCATTAATTAAAGCTGTAATGAGTTTAATGAACGCTGTGGTTTCAACCTATGAGATGCAGCTCAGGGTGAGAAAGAAGTTCGGATATTCTGTCTTTAGAAGTGAGTTTAAGCTTTTTTCCTGTGTTTTGTCTGTCCATGGAGTTCTGGAATAAAACTGGCTTTGAGTGTGACACCTGTCAGCTAATTAATTAGGTGTGGCCTAATTAATCTTCTCTCGTCTTCAAGATTTTCTACTCACTCACAGTCGTTTTCTTTTACATGTGGTGCCCTGTGTGACTTTTTCAATTTCTTTTACAGTGTCTCTTATAGATAATTTATTAAATCATTCAGCTGATATGATTTAGAATTGTATTTTATATTTATTAATTTATTAGGGTGGGCATTTGAGCAAAGCCTGGGCAGAGGGGGAGTCCCTTTGCTCCACCACTCAGCTGAGTCTTGGCTGAGTTTCAACCCCTTTCTATCAGTCCTCAATCTCCTCCAGGCAGGAGGGCTCTGCAGAGGGACCTGGAGAGACTTGAGGGATGGGCTGATTCCAATGGGATGAAGTTCAACAAGGCCAAGTGCAGGTCCTGCCCTTTGGCCACCCCAACCCCTGCAGCGCTCCAGGCTGGGCACAGAGTGGCTGGAGAGCAGCCAGGCAGAAAGGGACCTGGGGGGACTGAGGGACAGAAAGCTCAACAGGAGCCAACAGTGTGCCCAGGTGGCCAAGAAGGCCAATGGGATCCTGGCCTGGATCCAAACTAACATGGCCAGCAGGCCCAGGGCAGTGACCCTTCCCCTGTACTCTGCCTTGGTGAGGTCACACCTTGAGTGTTGTGTTCAGTTCTGGGCCCCTCATTTCAGGAAAGAGATTGAGGGGCTGGAGCGGGTCCACAGAAAAGCAATGAGGCTGGAGAAGGGACTGGACGTGCCATTGAGTCTGCTCAAACACCTGCAGGGTCAGAGAATCCACCATGTCGTGATCCAACCCCACTGGGATCACCAGCCCAGGGCACTCTGTAGATCCCCCAGAGACCACACAGAGACCTCTACCGACTCCCCACAGACTCCCACAGACACCCACAGTCTATCCATGGACACCCATAGCCACCATAGACCCCCCATAGACCCCCAGAGGCCTGATAGACCCCTCATAGACCCCCCATAGACTCTCATAGACCCCCACAGATCCTCACACCCCCTATAGATGCCCTACAGAATCCTATAGACACCCCATAGACCCCCCCCACAGACCCCCCTAGACCCTCACAGATCCTCACACCCCCTATAGATCCCCTATAGAGTTCTATAGACCCACCATAGACCCCCACAGGCCCCCCATAAACATCCACAGACTCCCCATAGGCCCTCCATAGACCCCCCATAGACCCCCACAGATCCTCACACCCCCTATAGATCCCCTATAGAATCCTGTAGACTCCCCATAGACCCCCACAGACTCCTCACAGACCACCCATAGACCCCCATTTAGACCCCCATAGACCTCCAAAGATCCTCACACCCCCTATAAAATCCTATAGACTCCCCATAGACCCCCCCATAGACCCTCCATAGCCACCCCCATAGACCCCTTATAGACCCCCCATAGACCCTCCATAAACCCCCATAGATCCCTCTATAGACCTCCATAGACCCCCATAGATCCCCTATAGATGCTCATAGACCCCCATGCACACCATAGACCCTATAGGGGTTAGACTTGATAATCTCAGGGATCTCTTCCAACCTAACTGAGAAGAGAAGAGCAAAGAGGCTGGAGAAGGGACTGGAGCACAAGTCCTGTGGGGAGAGGCTGAGGAAGCTGGGGGTGTTTAGCCTGGAGAAGAGGAGGCTCAGAGGTGACCTCAGCACTGTGTGGAACTACCTGAAGGGAAGTTCTAGCCAGGTGTTGGTTGGTCTCTTCTCCCAGGCACTCAGCAATAGCATCTATGGGATTCTATGGGGTGTCTATGGGGGGTTCCATGAGGGGTCTATAGGGGATCTATAAGGGTGTGTGAGGGTCTGTGGGGTGTATGGGGGTCTACAGGGCATCTATGCGGCTCTTTGGGGGGTCTATGGTGGTCTATGGGGGGTCTATGGAAGGTCTATGGGAGGTCTATCAGGGTTCCATGGGGGTCTATAGGGGATCTATAAGAGTGTATGGGGGTCTTTGGGTTGTATGGGGGCCTATGAGCAACTATAGAAGATCTCTGGGGGTCTCTGGGGGGGTCAATGGGAGGTCTGTGGGGGTCTATGGGGGTTCTATAGGGGGACTATGGGGGTCTACGAGTGGTCTATGGGATCTCTGGGGGTCTCTGGGTGGTCTCTGGGGGGGTCTATCAGAGTCTATGGGGTGTCTATGGGGGTCTGTGGGGAGTCTATCAAGGTCTACGGGGGGGTCTATGGGGGGGTCTACGGGGGTTCCATGGGGGTCTATAGGGGATCTATAAGGGTGTGTGAGGGTCTTTAGGGTGTATGGGGACGTATGAGCATCTATAGAAGATCTATGGGGGTCTATGGGGGTCTCTGGGGGTTCTATAGGGCAACTATGGGGGTCTATGAGGGGTCTATGGGTGGTCTATGGGGGGTCTATGGGAGTCTATGGGGGATCTCTGGGGGTCTCTGGATGGTCTCTGAGGGGTCTCTGGGGGGTCTTTCGGGGTCTATGGGTGGTCTATGGGAGGTCTAAGTGAGGTCAATGGGGGTCCGTGGGGGGTCTATGGGGGATCTATGGGGGTTCTGCGGGGTTCTATTTGGGGTCTGTGAGGGGTCTCTAGGGGTTCTATTGGGGTCTATGGGGGTCTATAGGGGGGTCTATAGAGAGCTGTGGGGGGTCTATGGGGGGGTCTATTGGGGTCTAATGGAGGTCTATGAGGAGTCTATGGGGATCTTGGGGGGCAAGTGAGTCTATAGGGAGTTCATGGAGGTCTATGAGGCTCTATGGGGGGTGTATGGGGGGTCTGGGGGGGGTTTTGTGGGTCTATTGGGGTCTATCGGAGGTTTATGAGGGGATCTATGGGGGTTCTTGGGGGGGGTCTATTGGGAGTCTCTTGGGGGTCTGTGGGTGGTCTATAGGGTGTCTTTGGGGGTCTATTGGAGGTGTGTGGGGGTCTGCGGGGGTCTAGGGGTTGCATATGGGGGTCTATGGGAGGTCTAGGGGGGTCTATGGAGTCTATGGGGAGTCTATGCGGGAGCTGTGGGGCTCTATGGGGGGTCTATGGAGGATCTATAGGGTGTCTGTGGGGGGGTCTATTGGAGGTGTATGGGAGTCTATGGGGGATCTATGGGGGATCTATGGGGGTTCTATAGGGCATCTATGGGGATCACTGGGGGGTTTTCTTATGGGTCTATGGCAGGTCTATGGGGGGGGTCTATGGGAGTCTATGGGAGGCCTATGAGATGTCTAAGGGGGGTCTATGGGGGCTCTATGGCAGGTCTATGGGGAGTCTGTGGAGGTCTGTGGGGTCTATGGGGGTCTATGAGAGGTTTATGGGGGTCTATGGGACGTCTATGGGGGATCTATGGGGGTTCTGTGGGGGTCTATTGGGGGTCTCTGGGGAGTCTTTGGGGGTTCTATGGATGGTCCATGGGGGTCTATGGGGCATCTATTGGGGGGTCTCTGGGGGCCTCTGGCAGGTCTATGGTGGTTCTACGGGGGGTCTATGCGGGTCTGTGAGGGTCTATGAAGGGTCTATGGGGGATCTATGGGGGTTCTGTGGGAGTCTATTGGGGGTCTCTGGGGGTCCAGACGTCCTCCCCACAGTTCATCTTCCTGCCTGAACATGGGCCTGTACCTGTGCCTGTATAGGATCCTGTTAATCCTCCGGAGTAGAAGGGGCTGTGTTGCCAGAGGAAACGGGCTGTGTCCCTGGTATTGAATTCCTCCAGCAGCAGTAGGCAATGTCCCCTTTAAAAGGGAATTATTCCCTCTACAGAGCTTTCTGTACCTGTACCTGTAATTCCAGAATCCTGTGGGGTTTTTGTGTTTTCTGTATTGGAGGAACTACTCTGTGCTTTAAGTGTTAAAATCCTACAGATGCAGCTGGAGGTTCTGTGTGCTCTGACAGCATTGCTTTTCTTTCTGTGCAAATTGTGGCCTTGTCCCGTCTGCTGTTGTCCAAGTTCTCGTCTGTGTCTGAGCTGTTTCCCCAGGTTTTAAGTGTGTCTGAGCCCAGCCTTTGTGTGTACCAGTTCTCGTGTGCATTTTTGTTTTGAATAATTTGTGTGATTAGTGAATGAAACACAGGTAAAAGTTATTGTGTGTCTGAGCTGTCTTGTCTACTGTGAAAAAGTATGTTGAAGTGTTAAAGTGATTTAGAGTATACGTGTGATTAGTGAATGAGTAAGACATGGCCAGCCACGAGGCGAGTGTGGAGTCTGTGTATGTACTTTTGTATGCTTCAGAATTAAGCACTGATGTGCATTTTATAAGTTGTGTGTGTAATTCTGGTTTTAGAAAAATTACTGTATGTTTGAACAGTGTGCCCAGGTGGCCAAGAAGGCCAAGGGGATCCTGGCCCGGATCAAAAATAGCATGGCCAGCAGGCCCAGGGCAGTGACCCTTCCCCTGTACTCTGCTTTGGTGAGGCCTCACCTTGAGTGTTGTGTTCAGTTCTGGGCCCCTCAGTTCAGGAAAGAGATTGAGGGGCTGGAGCGGGGCCAGAGAAGAGCAACGAGGCTGGAGAAGGGACTGGAGCACAAGTGCTGTGGGGAGAGGCTGAGGGAGCTGGGGGTGTTTAGTCTGGAGAAGAGGAGGCTCAGAGGTGACCTCAGCACTGTGTGGAACTCCCTGAAGGGAAGTTCTGGCCAGGTGGGGGTTGGTCTCTTCTCCCAGGCACTCAGCAATAGGACAAGGGGGCACGATGGGCTCAAGCTCTGCCAGGGGAAATTGAAGTTGGAGATCAGAAGAAAATTCTTTGCAGAGAGAGTGCTCAGGCATTGGAATGGGCTGCCCCAGGAGGTGGTGGATTCCCCATCCCTGGAGGTTTTTAACCTGAGCTTGGCCGTGGCACTGAGTGCCATGATCTGGTAAAGGGACTGGAGTTGGACCAAGGGTTGGACTTGATGATCTCGGAGGTCTTTTCCAACCCAATCAATTCTATAATTCTATGATTCTATGAAATAAGTTTTTGTTTACAACCCCTCTGACAATGTGGGCTATTGTGTTGTAGATGAGTGGTACCTCTGACAGATTCCTATAAAATACTCCACTGGATAAAAGCTAAAATTAAGATTTCTGTGTGTAGTTACTGTCTTCTGTGCTCTTGTTCTGTTTTCAGAAAAGTTGAAAGTTTTGAGTGTCTGTCTTATTTTTAAAGAAAAGTTAAGAGTTTCGTGTGAAGTTATTGTTTTCTGTGTTTTCAGAAAAGTCACTGAATACCTAAAACATCTGAGATCATATTGGTGAAGGTATTACCCTGCCAAAATGTGGCAGTGCTGAAAAATTAACTATGAGCATGCCACACTGAATAAACCCTAAAATTAGAATTTGTTTGTTCTGCAATTGTTTAATACATGTAAGGGTTTTATGCAATAGATGTGGTGGCATTTAAAATTGTAGTAGCAACTCCAATATAAAAATATAAACATTAAAAAAACCCTGTTGCTGCTTAACACTGGAACTACAGTTTTTGTTAAAAGTAGTAAATTTGTTCAAGTCACAGGTGTGCTACTGGTCAACCAGAGAAAACTTTCTTCTGAAATTTCCTAAGAAAGCAAATAAAGAACGTCAGTTTTTATATTTACCAAATTTATACAGACCCTTATTGGGCAAAGATTTGTTAAAAATCTAGAAGGTATAATCTAATATAAACAAAGTAAAATGGAATTCAAGAAAAAAAAAAGAAAAACAGTTGCTAACAGCTTTGAGTTTAGCTATAAACTGTGTAAAACCAAACCAGAATAATCAAAATATTAATCAAATTTAGATTAAGTGTATCCTGAGTCTGAGCTACTAACACACCAAGTAAGCCAAAATGGACAAGCCCCATCTAAATAAAAGTACAACCAGAAACAAAACCAGTAATTGAAAACAAAAAGTATTAAATTTAAAAAATATTCTTTTCTGTCTTTCCTTAGCAAAAAGTCAGAAAGTATTTGCATTAAAGTAAAAAATCTGTAATGTATTTGGTAAAAAGAAAAAAAAAAACACCAAACAAACCCACCACTCACAACAGGTAACTTGAACAATGTTCCCTCAAAGACTTTAAAATCTCAAACAAAAGCAGTTCCCACCAGGAGAAACTCTGCGTCTGCAGTTTATATGTAACTTGTTAATAACCACCGAATAACAGAAGATTTTATTCTGTGGACTGCAAGTTTGCTAAATGAGTATTAAGTCTCTCAACAGGAAAAAGCAGCTGGTACAGAAGCAAGAGTTACACCTGAGATAGGAAGTTTCTAGAAGACAACGCTCCCCAAGAACAGCAAAGAAGAAGCAACTGCCAGACACCTGAACCACAGACAGTGAGGGATCTTCGAGCCTTTCTGGACACGACAGGTCGGTGTGTCAGCAGTGCTGGAGCAGAAAGGTAACCACTGACTGTCACTCTCTCAGCTCCTGAAATGCCAAGCTATCCTGGCTAACTGCAAAACTGTTGTACAACCTACTAAAAGCTGCTAAAGACAACGTAACCTGGACCCTGCAGCAAATAAGGCCTTTGAGCAGCTAAAGGGAGAACTCCTGAGGGCTCCAGCGTTGGGATTGCCTGATGTGAGGAAGCCCCTTGGGCTGTTTATGTATGAGCAGCAAGGAAAGTCCTGGAGGTCCTGGCACAGCAGCTGGAGCCAGACAAAGAGCCAGCAGCCACTTCTCTGAGCAATGAGATGAAGTGAGCAAAGCTGGCCCAGCTGCCTGAAAGCAAAGAGCAGCACTGATCATAAACATAAACAAAGCCAGGAAATTTCATAGGTATTCAAGTGACTCACATTGTCAACCAGCTCCATTCCCAGCAGGTGAACCCACAGCTGAACCTGCTGTACCCGACTGCCTGCAGCCCACTGGAGCAGTGTATTCCAGCCCTCCAGACCTTGAAGAAGAACCACTCCTGGAAGCAGAAGATTGGTTTTCTGCCAGCAGCAGCTTTGTGAAACAAGGTAATTGAATAAAATCCTCTGCCTGCAGGAACTTCAGCCCAGAAAGAAAGACTGACAGCACCTGAGCTCTGGAATTGGCAAAATCAACATCTGGACTGACTTTAAGTATGTCTTTGGCATCGTCCATGCTCACAGAGCATTAAAAAAAAAAAGAAAGAAAAAGGACTTTTAACTGTACAAAGAAAATATATGGAAGAAATTCTGCAATTGTTAGAAGCACCACAGCTCCCATCAGAAGTGGCCATTATGTCCTGGAAAAACACCAAACAGTTAACAGTGTTCAAAAGTAAGTAACATAAAAGCTAATCCTAAAGCAAGATAAGCTGCTGAAAATGTAAAGAACAAATAGCAACCTTAGCACCAAAAGAAATAAAAACTTACAGTTAAATAGTGTATCAAGAATCAGATTTCAAAAAATACATAAAATTATAATAATAATAAGAAAAAAGTTAGTTACTACCTGAAAAAATTAGTTTAGCATTTTGTAAAGTTGAGCATGACAAAACACACTAAAAACTAAATTTATCATACCAATATTAAAACACCTGAGTAGCAAAGCCAAATCTGTTCACAAAAATAAAACAAGCCACATTTCAATGTAAAACATGTCTGAGAAATAACTCAAACACCAAAACCAAAATACAACAAAAAGTAATAAAGAAAAGACACCTTTTAAGTAAAATTTAGCAAATTGACTTTTAAGCTCTTAAGAAAAGGAGGGGAAATTTCTGTTATCTTTCAGTTTTCACAGTTATCTTTCCTGAGTAACCAGAAGCATTCCTGTGCAAAACTAACAAATCAAGTTATAAAAATTCTGTTAAATAAAATAACATTATCTGATGGCAAACTGTATTTATGTACCTTTAGTGATTGTGTATGTTAAGAATTTTTCAAGAGACCCTCTACAAGAAAAATGAAATGGACTGTTTAAAGTGTTGCTAACCCTGTTCCCAGCACTCTGGATAAAAGAAAGGCCTACCTAGAAAGCTCCTGAAAAGAAAAGAAAAACAAACTCCAGCACCTGTGAAACCAACTACCCTCAAATTCACTCAACACAAGTTGTTGAACTTTTAATAAGTAGAACGACTTTAACACAAGCTTTTATTTTAAAATAGTCACAGTCTCAAGCCTTTATTAAGTATTTTAGCAGTGTATGTAGCAGGGTATGTATTTTATGTGAGCAACAGCTGCGTGTTAGAATTGTGTTTGATATGTTGTATCATGATGTACCTGAATTGCAGAACTAGCATAGAGATTAACCTGTTTAAAGAAACCTAAGACACTTAAAATGACTCAGCACATGCTATAGCAAATTAAACATGATATTAGAAGCATTAAAACTATCTTAACCAAAGTTAAACAAGTAAAAACCCCCACTAATGAGTCATTTTTATAAGCTATT
Source organism: Pithys albifrons albifrons (assembly GCF_047495875.1). Classification (NCBI taxonomy): domain Eukaryota; kingdom Metazoa; phylum Chordata; class Aves; order Passeriformes; family Thamnophilidae; genus Pithys; species Pithys albifrons. The sequence continues at coordinate 1,713,076 of NC_092489.1, forward strand.
TGCCCACTGCCTTACAAGTCTTCAAGGTCCCTGGTACACCCAATCATAACTACAGCAGCAGCAATAATCTTGCTGGCACTGCTCAATGTGCAGCTACAGTGCAAATAAAGCACTAAAGCCAGAAAAGTATAAGTAATATCAGCAATAGTACATGCATATTGAAACCCAACAGTGCTAAAACTGAACAAAAGACTTTGTATACTTTAAAACACAGGGAGGACTGAAAGAGAAAAGAGACCAAAAACCCCCTAGTTTTGTGAAATTTCTGATAACTGATTTGCAAAATGTTGTTTGCACAGCAAGGCCACTGAACAGCCTGGAGTGCTGAATCGGTTTGTCCTGGTACGAACCGTCTGGTCATCAGAGACCAGTGTACCGTGGGTAGGAGTCATACATTAAACTGAGCTGGACATTTCAATGGGATGAAATGGTAAAGAGCCAAGATTTCGTAGAGTTGAAGGCAAGGTTTTACAAGTTTTACAGGTCATGTAACTGAACAAAGAAAGGGCAAAAGTCCAGCAGTGATGAAGACGCTTCAAGACCACCCCGAGGGATGAAGTCAGGAGACCACGACCCAGATATGAGGCCAAAAGGAAAGCTCTGCCCAAGATTCTGCCTAGTCATTAATATGGAAATTCGAAGGTCGGAACTATGGACTTAAAACTATAAAACAGCTTCTTTTCAACAAACAAGTTAGGCAAAGTTTTTGCCCAGTATGAACTGGCTTTGCCTCCAACATTGTCAATAAATACCTTGCTGATATTAGAAAAATCTTCTCTTAGCAGTTATTTTTGTGGCGTTTTCACTTATCAGACCCCCAAGGATCATGGAGTCCAACGCTCAGCCCTGCACAGGCCCATCCCCAAGAGTCACACGCTGTGCCCCAGAGCATCATCCAAACACTCCTGGAGCTCTGTCAGCCTTGGGGCTGTGCCCACTGCCCTGGGGAGCCTGGTCAGTGCCCACCACCCTCTGGGGAAGAACCTCTTTGTAAGATCCAACCTAACCCTGCCCTGGCACAACTCCAGCCATTGCCTGGGTGCTGTCCCTGGTCCCCACAGAGCAGAGATCAGTGCCTGCCCCTCCTCTGCCCCTGCCCAGGAAGTTGTACCTGCAATGAGGTGTCCCCTCAGTCTCCTCTTGTGCAGCTGAACACATCAAGTGCCCTCAGCTGCTCCTCACACGCTTCCCCTGCAGGCCCTTGCCCATCTTGGTTGCCTCCTTTGGACACTTTCTAATGCTCAATCTCTTCCTTCTACTGTGGTGTCCCAAAATGCTGCAATATTGTAGGAGAGGCAACTGCCAGGGCTGTGTGATGTGGGGTCTGAGGGTGCCCAGGGGCCACTGTGACACTGCAGGGCCTTCTGGAACCCAGGAGACATTGTGACACTGCAGGGCCTGCTGGAACCCAGGGGACGCTGTGACACTGCAGGGTCTCCTGGAGCCCAGGGGCCACTGTGACACTGCAGGACCCAGGGGACACTGTGACACTGCAGGGCCTCCTGGAGCCCAGGGGCCACTGTGACACTGCAGGGCTCAGGGCACACTGTGACACTGCAGGGCTCAGGCGACACTGTGACACTGCAGGGCCCAGGGCACACTGTGACACTGCAGGCCCAGGGCACACTGTGACATTGCAGGGCCCAGGGCACACTGTGGCACTGCAGGGCTCAGGCGACACTGTGACACTGCAGGGCCCAGGGCACACTGTGACACTGCAGGGTCCAGGGGACACTGTGACACTGCAGGGCCCAGGGCACACTGTGACACTGCAGGACCCAGGGCACACTGTGACACTGCAGGGCTCAGGGGACACTGTGACACTGCAGGGCCCAGGGCACACTGTGACACTGCAGGCTCAGGGCACACTGTGACACTGCAGGCTCAGGGCACACTGTGACACTGCAGGGCTCAGGGGACACTGTGACACTGCAGGGCCCAGGGCACACTGTGACACTGCAGGACCCAGGGCACACTGTGACACTGCAGGGCCCAGGGCACACTGTGACACTGCAGGACCCAGGGCACACTGTGACACTGCAGGGCCCAGGGCACACTGTGACACTGCAGGGCTCAGGGCACACTGTGACACTGCAGGGTCCAGGGGACACTGTGACACTGCAGGGCCCAGGGCACACTGTGACACACACAGAACCACCCAGCCCTGCCCATAGCTCGGCAGCAGCACAGAGGGCACTGCCCACCCCTGGCGCCTCTGGCGCCACAAGAGGAGCCCAACTGGCCTCTCTGTGTCCAGCAGCAAAGGCAGACACAGCCCTGGCACAAGGGGCAGCTGCAGCTGCTCCTCACTGTCCCCAGCAGGGCACAAACACGCACCCCCTGGCACAGCAGGAGGCACATCCAGCTGCTCCTGAGCCAGCACAGGGCACAGCCCCTGTGCCCCTCCAGGCCTGCACAGCTCCCTCTGTCCTGCCATCACCTCGGGCAGCTGCCCTGCACCTCTGGGGCTGCTCCCTGGCATCTCAGCTCCCCTGGGCAGATGGGAGAAGATTCCAGGAGAGGCCTGTGAGGAATCAGGTATATCTTGGGAGATGCAAAATCTACAAAAGAAGAAAACTCATCTTGGGTACCTGCCTTGGAGGAGTCTGGGGATGATACACAGCATTTCATATCCCAAAACCAGAGTTCAGGACTCCAGAAGAAGCCTGGCAGGAATGTGAGGCAGATTCTGGATGATGCAGGAATGACAGAAAGAAGAAAATTTTCTCTGGAAGCATCTCTGGAGCACTTTGGAGAGGGTACCAGGGATTTCAAGTTCCCAGAACAGAGATGAAGGTTTCAGGCAATGTCTGAGAAGGGTCCAGCTCCATCCCAGTAGATACATTTTCCTTACAAAGAGAAGAATCATCTTGATTACCTGCCTTGGATGTTCTAGCCAGGATTTGCAGTTCCTGAGGAAGGGAGGAAAAGACTTCAGGAGATTCCTGGAGGAGTCTCCAGTGGATCCCAGAGGAGAGAACTACTTCTAAAGAAGCAAAAACACCTCAGGAAGCTTCCCTGGAGGAATCTGGGGCTGCTTCCTGGGAACTCAGCTTCTTCAAGGAGATGTGAGAACTCTGGGACACACCTGGGTTGAGTCTTAGGTGGAGTCCACACAAAAATTTACCTCCAAAGAAGGAAAACCACATTGGAAACCTTCCTTGGAAGATTCTGGCCTTGTGGAGAGCAACTCAGGTCTCAAAACCAGCACTGAAAAGACTCCCAAGGGAATCCTGGGAGGAGTGTGGGGTGAATCCAGGAGGACAGAGCTTCCTGCAAAAGAGAAAAAAAATCCTCTCGGGCAGCTTCCCTGGAGGAGTCTGGGGCTGCTCCCTGGGATCTCAGCTCCTTAGCAGAGACTTGAAAAGACACCAGGACGTGCCTGGGAGGAGTCTCAGGTAGATGCTGGAACACTGAAAATGCACAAAACCCAAGAAATAATTTTGGGTCCCTGCCATGTAGGACTCCAGGGCCACCACCCAGGATTTCAGGTGCCCAGGTCAGAGATCAAGACTGCAGGAGATGTCTGAGAAGGCTCCAGCTGGACCCCAGAGGATGCATTTTCCTTCCAAAGAGTAAAAATCAGCTCAGATTCACCTACCCTGGAGCTCTGGGGTTGCTCCCTGGGATCTCAGATCCCTTGAGGGGATGTGAAAAGACTCCAGGAGACACCTGGGAGGAGTCTCAGGTAGATCCTGGAAGATGCAGGTTCCATGGAGACAAATCCTCTGGAGTCTGATTGGAGCAGTGTGGGGCTGTCACCTGGGACATCAAGTTCAACCTCAGAGGAAAAGAACAGGAGATGCCCAAAGGAGTTTCCAGTGGATCCCAAAATAGAGAGGAACTTCCCAAAGGGCAAAACCAACTTGGAAGCTTCCCTGGAGGAGTCTGGGACTGTTATCTGGGATTTCAGATTCCAAAGTCAGGGACTGAGGCTCCGGGAGATGCCTGGGAAGAATCTCAGGTGGATCCTGGAAGATGGAATTGCCAGGAAAAAATGATAACTCATCTCAGGTACCTGCCCTGGAGAAGTCTGGGGCTGTTCCCTGGGATCTCCTCTGCCCTGAGGAGGGGGCAGGGGAGGAGCTGGGCCTGGGCCGGGTAATGAACTGGAGAAGAATCAGGAAATTGTTGTTTAATCTATTTATTCTTCCTGTGTGGAAACCAGAGGCTTAATATGATGGAGGGAGGTAAAAATCGCATGAAATGACAACTTTGAGGACTCTGTCTATGGTGTAGTAATTATTTATAGCGAGTAGAATTATTAATTAGAAGTAATAGAGTTAACAGAATTATTACTCTATTCATCCATTAATGTGTTTCCATAGAATTGTACCCAATACAATCATTGTACCTGTTCCTGGTCATTCCCTGGGGACTTATAAAAGATCAGGTGACCTTGATGGGACATAAAGGAGGGGAGTCCAAAATCCAGGGAATATCTGAGTGGAAATGGCCTCAGGTTGTTCCAGGGCAGGTTTAGATGGATATCAGGAAAATGTTTCCATGCAAAGTGTTTTCCAGCCCTGGCCCAGGGCAGTGGTGGAGTCCCCATCCCTGGAGGTGCCCAAGGACACGTGTGGAGGTGGCACTTTGGGACGTGGTTTGTTGGTGGCCGTGGCAGGGGTGGGTTAATGGTTGGACTTAATGACTTCAGAGGGTTTTTCCAGCCCCGACCACTGGAGGGTCATGAACAGGAGATGGTCGTGGCCATGAGATGATCGTGACCATGATGTTATCAAACTCATGAGATGACCACGGCCATGACTAGGAAGTGATAAAAAACATGAGATGGCCATGACTGTGACCATGAGGTGTCCCCAAGTTTGCCCTGAGGTGACTATGACACCAAGATGCCCCTTCAGCCCCTTCCCCAGCTCCAGGATGCCCCTGGACACCCTTATCCTGCCCCAATACCCTCCTGCAACCCTTTTCCCGGCCACCCCACTTTTCCCATTCTTTGCAATGGGATCCCCTGCACCCACTTCCCTGAGACCCACCCACCTGCAACTCCTTTTCCAGCCGTCCCACCTCTCCCAGTCTCTGGATCATGTTTCCTTGACACCATGGACTACCCATGCCCCATTCTCAGCAGCTTCAGGTCACCTCACCCTCAGCCCTGCCTTTCCTTGACTCCAGGACCCCCTGAAGCCCCTTTCCTGGCTTTCCCTGTTCCCCTCCTTCCTTGAACCTGGGACCACCCCAACCCCCAAATCTCTGTGTCTCCCCAGTTCTCCATCCCTGGCACTGCCCACACGTGGCTCTGGCAGAGTCTGTGTCACAACCCACTCGGGAGACACCAAAACAGGTTCTTTTCCTCAGGGATCCCTTGGAGTGGATGAAGGAGAAACACCACTGGAGAACAGGGGTTTAACCACAGAGCTTGGAAGTTCAGCCCAGCTCAGCCCGGGGGTCCCACAATATGTGGTCATCAAGGGGGTTCCAAGAAGGTCTCAGGTGATTCCTGGTAGGATCCAGGGCAATTCCCAGGGACTGCCCCTTTTCCTCCCGCTGTGCTCTCTCAGTCATATTTGTGTCTCCCAACCTGCACCACCAGGAGGTGCTGGTGAAATCACAGATGGGTGGGACCCCATCCCACCCCTCCAATCCTCATCCCACCCTTCCCAATTCCATCCTACCCTACCCAGGCCCCAGCCCTCCCAAGCTCAATCCCAACCCTCTCAAACACTATCCCATCCCTCCCAAACCCCATCTCACCCCATTCCACCTTCTCAAACCCCATCCCAAACCTCCTGGCCATTAAAGCCCCTTCTTTGGTTGCTGGCACCCTATTAGTAGGTGGGGTTTGGTGGGCTGGAGGATCAAGCCATTTTGAGGTGGGATCAAAGCTCTTCCCACAGTCGGGGCACTCGTGGGGCTTCCCTTACTGATGGGTCCGTTGGTGCTTGGTCAAGGCAGAGCTCTGGGTAAAGCTGTTCCCACAGTCCCCACACCTGTAAGGCCTCTCCCCAGTGTGGATCTTCTTATGGCGGTTCAGGTTGGAGCTCCAGCTGAAGCTCTTCCCACATTCCAAGCACTCATAGGGCCTCTCACCCGTGTGTACACGTTGGTGCAAGAAGTAGTTGGAGCTCTCTCTGAAGCTCTTCCCACATTCCAGGCAGTTGTAGAGCTTCTCGCTGGTGTGGAGTCGCTGCTGCATCACCAGCTTTGAGCTCTGGCTGAAGCTCCAGCCTTCCTGGGACAGGGTGGGCTCTTCTGCCTTGGAAAACTCTGGATTGGGTTTAGAGCCCCTCCTATTCCTGAGGCATCTCCGTGGCTTTTCTTCCCCATTGACTTCCTGCTCTGTGGAGCTGTTCAAAACAGCCTCTGCCACCAGGTTCTGCTGGGGGGATTTGTCCTCCGTGCTCCCCGTGCTCAGCTCGGGGCCTGGGGCAGGAAGGAACAAGGACACTCGGGGCATTTGCCTCCGGCCCACAGGGAAGGCCAAGGACATCCCCCCAAACCCGGCCCCGGCAGGACGGCGTCGGCAGCAGGGTTGTCCTGCAGCCGGGGCCATGCTGGGCTGGAAGATGCAGCCCAAGAGAGGGGAAAAGGGGCACTGACTTCCTCCTCACCTGCCTGGGGGTCCTGAGGCATCTTCCTCTTCCTCACAGCCTCCTCCTCCATCTGGCCAAGCTTTGGAAAGGAAAAATCCTGGGGTTTTTTGGAAAAAAACAAGGTGTGAGTGTCTTGAGTTGGGGGTTCCTCCTGCCCCAATCCATCTCTAGAACTCACTGGGCTACTTGTGGCCATAAAACCCTCCAAAACACCAGGATTCAGCTCAAGAAAACCCTCCCAGGAGCTCCTTCTCTTTGGCCTCTCTACTTTGGAGTTCTGGGTGTCTCTCCTGTCCTGGCTGCTGGGGGTCTCCTGTGTATTGGGGGTCCTGCCTCTCCAGGGTCCCCGCCCTCTCCAGGCTGCTGGGGCTCCAGGATCTTCGCTGTCTTGGTTTGGGATAAGCAACTGCCAACCCCTCCAAGCACAGAGAGAAAAGCCTCCCTCCTACCACCAGGGAAAGGGAGGAAGAGAGCGGAAAGGAAAAAAACACTTCAAACCACGTTTATACTAAAACTACATATATTTTTCACAGAAAGAAAGAGACAATTAGAAGAGAGTACAAATATTCACTCACACAAGTCTGCAACAACACAGTCCCCACTTCCTAACGAACACACAAATTCTACTGTCTTAACTACACATTACTTAAGAAAAGACTTATTCCCCAGGGAGACAAACTCAAGCAGAAAGGAGAGACCCAGAACAACACATTTTACTTTCCTGAGACACCCTGTGAGCCAGTGGTGGGCCTGGACCTCTCCATCACCCCTGGGGCAGCATCGTATGTCCTCCCAAGAGGAGGGCTGAGAAGCGACTGCCTTAACCACTCCCACACTGGTTCCTACTTCCCTGGAGATGATGTCATAATGTGGTATGGAATACAAAATTACTGGCTAGAAGAGGTCAGCTATTAGCTCAGCCCACCTCAAGTCAGCTGACAGCTTCGGCCTAGTCCAAACTTCAGAGCCCAAATCTAGGTCCACCTAGGTGAACCCATAACACCCCTACCTGACCATTCCTGTTTTTTCAGCTCCCAAGCCCCCATTTCTTTGACTCCAGGATCCCTCTGACTCCCCTTTTCCCACCCATCCCACATCTCCCAGACTCCACACTCCCTTTTCCTTTAACCTGGCACCCTCTGCACCCCCCAGTAATCTTTCCCCACCTCCAGTCTTGCCTTTACTTCACGTTGGGCCCCTGTTGCTCCCACAATTCCAGGCACTGGGATGCCCCTGCACCCCTTTATCCTGCACCAACACTCACCTGCACCCCCTTTCCTTGGGATTCCACTTTTTCCAGTCCCCAGACTCCTCTTTTTCTTGACTCTAGTAGCCCACACACCTGCATTTCCCAGACCACAGACCCTCCCCTTTTGGAACACTGGGGGACAATTTGAACCCCTTTTTCTGGCTGTTCTGGGTGTCCTTACCCCAAGACCCTCTTTCTCCAACATGAGGGATCCCTGGAATCCCTTTTCTGGGCACAGGATCTCCCTGGACTCCCCATCCCACTTCTCCAACCCCCTACAGCCCCTCCTTTTCCTTGGCCCTGCGATCCCTGAAAATCCCCTTTCCCAGCACTGTGTGCCCCCTGCACCTCACAGATTCAGCCCAAAACACCAAGATTCAGCAATAAAAAAAAGCCCTGCCAGAAGTTCGCCCTCTCTGGTCTCTCCACTTTGGGGTTTAGGGGGTCTCCTCTTTCCAGGCTGCTGGGGGTCCCATCTGTATTGGGGTCAACCTCCCCAACCTGCCAATGAGGGGCCTGACACAGGCACACCAACCCCACCAAGGGGGGTCCCCGCATCCCCTCACCCACCAATGGGCTCTGCCAGAAACGGACACCGGGACCCCCAAAAACATCTCCCGGGGACCCCCAACAGCCCTCAAGGGGCATTCCCAGCTCAGCTTTGGGGTCCCTCCAGCCACAACTATGTCCCTGAACACAACCCAACCCCCCAGAGCCCCTCCAGGCTATTCGGGGCTCAGCTCGGGGGTCCCACAGCACTTTGTCGGGGCCCTTTGCCGTCCCTGTGTGCAGCTCCGGCCCCGCCCCGTGGCAGCTCCAGCGCGGGCTCCAAGGAGCGGCACATCCTGGTGCCCTTGGGGGCTTTGTCCGGGCCCATCCCGGCTCTCGTGTTCCATGGCACAGCCTTTATGGCCCCTGGTGGGGCAGCGGGGGCACTGTGGAGTTTGGGGGCCCCTTCTCTTTCCCACCCTGTTCTCCCGCTCACCCGAGACTTCTTCGGGTGCAGATGGAACCCGGGAAAAGGAAGAGGAAAAGGAGGAGCATGGCTGTCCCCTCCTCTTCTCCCGGGGGTGTTCCAGGCTCGGCCCCGCCCCCCCCACTTTCGCAGGGCGGGCCCACCAGGGCGAACGCAGCAGGTTTGGGAGCACTGGCTGGCGCCGTGCTGAGGCAGAACAGGTCTACCCTCCGGGCTAAAGGGAGAACAGGTCTACCCGCAGGGATGAGGGACACATTTCCCGCCCGTCCTCATACACGTGGGTTCCCCAGCAGCTCAAACAGCGTGGAACCCCGAACCTCAAATTGAAAAGACCAGAGGAGGGGAACTTCTGGGACGTATTTTTTGGCTTAATCTACATATTTGGGAGTGGGTTTTGGCTGAATCTTGATGCTTTGCAGTTTTCATATTTGTGAGGGGGATTTTTTTTTACCTGCATCTCGGTTTTTCGCAGCTTTTTATGGACACCAGATGCCTGGTGACTTGTAGGGATGGGGAGCAGAGAGGGGCGATTGCAGAGCTGAGAGACCCCCTGCAGCCTGGAGAGGGGGCAGTGTGGAAAAGGGGGAGCCCCAGGACCCCCAGGACCCTGAAATAGGGGCCTGGAGAAAGGGGAGCCTGCACAGGGGGACCCCTGTGTATTCAGGTGTGATGAGATGCCATTATTTTTGGTCCGTGTCTGGCCTTGCCACCTGCCAAGTTATGGAAAATAACAACTTATAACTTAGACTTCGGCCTTGAAGGAGACACATCTTGTGTACACTGAGACAGGTTTGTAACTTGAATTTTAAATAATGTCTGGTTTAACCCTGGAATCGACATGAACCCTCCCTGGAACAACTGGTCAAGGAATTTGAAAGTAATTTCAGCAAAAATACACAATTTTAAAGGTAATTCCCTCAGAATAGCTCTCATTATATGGTTTAGGTGGCCTTGAACTGACTGAGAATTGCACTGAGTTTTACTTACATCTGAAAAGAATTAGCAAATAAGGAAAATAATGTCATTAAACATGTAGGGGGTGACAAAAAAAGTGGATAAAAGAAAATAAGTCCTTCCAAATAAAATATTTGAAGTGTGTGGTGGGGAAAAAAAATAGTGACTGAATAGACTGAATAAAAAGTATTTCGGGAACAGAAAAAAATGCAAAAAAGAAACAGTATTTTTTTGTCAGTGCAAAAAGGTTTTTTCTGGGTGTTGCATTAGTGTGAATGCTGATGTGCAAATTATAATAATATTAATATATATCAATATATTATATATTAATATATAATATAAATACACATATAATAATAGGAATATTGTCAAATACTATAATAAATCATAGAATAACACAGAAAAATTAATTTATAGAATTGACTTTTTGACTGCTGAGAGCAATTTAAAAATAATTTGGTATTTATACAGGTATTGAAAACATTGACACCAATATTTAACAAAAAATGTGGTGCCCCAAATTTATCTGGGAAATGAATATTCCTTAACTCTCCTTGAGATCTTTGGGACAAGCCCCAGCAAAACCTGGAGTCCCTCAGCTCACCAGTTTGATCTCCCTTGGTACTTCACTGCTTTGGTCACCAAGCCCAGGGCTGAGGGCAGAGCAGCACCAGAGGAGCAGAAAGTCCCAGGTTTGCCCAGGAAACCAACACATGGACTTGCCAATAATGCAACATAAATCTCCCATTTTCTATCAGCTTTTAGAATCAAAAAGCTTTGCATGGGGAAGTTTTGTCGGGACCTGGATTGCAACAGAACTTTTTAAATTTAATTCTTTTCAATATTGATGTGGGACTGGGGGAATAACTTGGAGCAGCCAGTGATATCCACACCCTCAGCTGGTCACATTTTCTGGGATAGAAAGAACTTTTCAGACTCCAAGTCTAAAATTACAGTTCATGCATCAGCTTTTACCCACTGAGGTTTCTTTCTCCTGGTTGTAAGGAGAGTGTGACTGGGTGTGCAGCTTGAGAATTGATTAATCCTAATTAATATTAACACCCTGGATCTTCTCATGGTTGGAACAACCTGGAACAGAACACACATATTTTTGAGTTTTCTTCCTGTCGCACAGAAGTAAAACTGTGGAACTCAGTCCCTAAATTATCTTTTTTCATTGGCACATTACAGGTATGAGAGACCATCCCAAAATGTGGAGGGACAGTTTTTAATGCCACACTTTTCAGTGCTTTCAACTGGGGTGGGGGACTGTAGCAGGTGTAATAAGATATAATTATAATGTAAAATGCTATAATAAAGAATATAATAATTCTGATAAATTAATGTGTCAAATTGACTTTTGGAGTGCTGAGAGCACTTGAAAAATAATTTGCTATTTACACTGGTATTGAAAACCAGCCTAAAACTACACTTAAACCCAGCCCTAAACCAGCCCTTAACATGTACTAAAACCAGCCCTTAAACCAGCCCTCAACCAACACTAAACCAGAAAGAAGTGAGCTCTTAAGCCAGCCCTAAAGCCAGACTGAAAAGCAGCTCTAAAACTGTCCAAAACCAGCTCTAAAATAGCTCTAAAACCAGCCCTAAAAGCAGCCCTAAACCCAGCCCTAAAATTGCAGGGGGTTGGAACTGGATCCAAGTCCAGAGGAGGAGTTGGGTTTTTAACTAATTCCTCAAGCTCAATTCACAGACTCACAGGATTGTTTGGGTTGGAAGGGCCCTTAAAGCTCATCCCTTTCCACTAGCCCAGGTTATTGGCACGTTTTCCTCTTTCCAAGCACTGAAGGATTTACAATATTTCCAAATCAAACCTTTGACTCTCCAAAGTCTTGGCTTTGACTCTCCAGAAAGTGCCCAAAAGCTGCAGAACTGACTGTTGGGTGTGACCCTTCCCCCCTAACCAGGCAGGTCATTTGGGGGTCGGAAATGGTTTGCAGGGGCTGGGTGAAAGTTTGGGGGGTCTGTGCGGTGTTTTGGGGGTCTCGGGGAGGGTCTTGGGGTTTTAGGGAGGGGGGGTGTCTGGGGTGTTTTGAGTGGCTCTATCAGGTCCAGGAGGAGATTTGGGGCATCCTGGGGGAGTTTTGGGGGTCCCAGGTGAGGGTTTCGGGATCTCAGGGTGTTTTTGGTGGGAGGTGGGACGGACCTGAGGGCGGTCCAGGGGTGGGGGAAGGGGCTTACCCGGCTTCTCCACCTTCACCGTCACGGCCCACACGGCGCGGGGGGTCCCGAGAAGAAGGAGCTCCTGGAAAGGGAACGGGGAAACCTCCAGGACACGGGAGGGAAAAACCGCACAAGTCCCTTCCCGCCTCCCCCACATCCGGGTCTCCGCCCATCACTGCGCAGGCCAGTCCTACTGCGCGGTGGGTGGGAACGAAGAGTGACGGCGGGAGTGCCCAATGGACGCTCAGCATCGATGAATGACAGGCAAAGCAGCCAATGGGAGCTCGGCACCTCCTACAGCTCCGCCTTCCTGACCCCGCCCATCGTTCTTTGGGCGGAACTTCTCCACTGGCCACGATCGGCGGCAGCGCCCGGGCAGGGCCAGACGGGGCCGGGCACGGACAGACGGGGCCGGGCAGGGCCAGACGTGGCCGGGCACGGACAGACGGGGCCGGGCAGGGCCAGACGGGGCCGGGCAGGGACGGGGCAGGATCAGTCAGCGCCACCCCGGTGCCCCGGGCGCTCCCCCCACCGCAGCCCTCGCTGCCCCCGCTCCGCCGCTGCCAGGCCGGCCCTGGAGCTGGGTCGGGCCCCGCGGGCTCTGCTGCTGCTGTCGAGGGCCGAGGGAGCTGCGAGCGGGGCCGGGCTCGGCGCTCCCAGGGGATGGGCAGGGAGGGGATGCGGGGAGCACAGGGGAGGCCGGGGGGGTCCCTGCGAGCCCGGAGGGGGCAGCGAGTGCCCTGCGGAGCCGCCGAGATGCTGCCCGGGCTCTGCGAGCAGATGGATCCGGGCCGGCTGAGGAGGGAGCTGCGGGACAGCTCGGGGGGAGGCGGGGGCCCTGCCTTGGGGCGGGACCCACGAAAGCCGCTCTCCCTCCCTCTGCGAGCGGGCAGGGCAGGGAAAATCCAACGGAGGGCTCGGGAGTTGGGATGGGGAGCGGGAGAGATCCCTCCCCGAGCACCATCCCGGGCAAATCAGACTCGGAGTGGGCGTGTGAATTAAATTGTTCCTGCCAGACTAAGAGCAGGAGAATGAGAAGTAGAACTAAACCCGACAAACCCCTTCCCCTCCCCGCCCCGCCTCCTTCCCAATTGTTCCTCCTCCCCACTCAGCAGGGTACGGAGCTGGGAATGGGGGTCCGACTCAGTTGTTGTTGGTGCTGCTGCTCAGGGACAGGGGTTGGAGTCACTCCAAACATCCCCAGGGCTTGGCTTCGGGGTCTCCCCATCCCCAGGACACCTCTGGGTGCAGCTCAGGGCAGGAGAGGGAGGGACTGAGCTCTGAGGTACCGCAGCTTTGCTGGGACAAGTAAACAAAGAGGCACCTTGGGGGCTTTCTGGGCTCCCAGAGAGCCTTGGGAGGTTTCCTTGCTGAGCAGAGGGATGTGGGGGACCTGCAGCTGAGGCAGAGCATTGAAAGCAGAGCACTCCCACTATGGTCCCATTGCAGGTCCTCACTGGTTCTGGGCTCTGCTGGGTGCTGGACGGGTTGGGCAACTGGTCCTGGTGGGCATCGTGGTGTGGCTGCTGCAGGGACAAGGTGAGGCATCCAAAAGGTATAAAACCCCCTGACTCCATCGTAAAACTCCCCCAAATCCATTGGAGCCCAGGTCCAGGCAGGGGCTGGAGCAGATTCCCCCTGTATTTCCAGCAGGGAGCAGCTCCTGGGCAGTGGCAATCCCTGATGGGCAGGAGGGCAGAGCTGCCAGCAGGGGCTGATTGATGTGGGTTTGGGGTCTGAGCTGCTGCAGGTCCCTCTCTCCACCCCGATGGTGCTTGCAAATACCCAGGGATACCCTCTGTGCTGTTCTCACGAGGAGTTTCCAGGGCTCCAAATTAAAATTAAAGCCTCATGGTTGTGTGGGATTAAGGGCAGTTGGGGGTCGATCTTTGCCAAGAGGGAAGTTTCAGGTGGAATTCTGGGTTCCTTGATCCTTCCAAACCCCACTGGGCTCCTCTGGGGGTGGCTGCAGATGGAGAATTTCCTTTGGGAGCACCAGTTGCTCCTGATCTCGTCAGAGCAGGTGTAGGCACACTGGCCATTGCCCTGGATGCCAAACCTAAAACGCAAGAGCACAGTCAGAGCTCAGGGAAGGATTCCCATTGCCAGAGAGATGAGTGGAGGACTTTGCAGGGCTCCAAATTAAATGTATATACAAGCAGAGGGACACTTATGGTTGTGTGGGAATAAGGGCAACCCCAACTAGGCTAAACCAGCCTCCCCCTGTGTGAACCCACCCACAGCACAGGCTGTGCTGGGGCAGCAGGACCTGCTGGCCCTGCAGAGCTGCCCTGAGGGGACACTGCCCTTGTGTGTCACAGGCACCACAGCCTGTCCCTGCCAGCCCTGCCCACCATCCCCATCTCGGCTCAGGGACTCCCTGTGGCCCCTGAACACCAAAGAACCAAAGCCCCGACCCCCAGAGTGCAGCCCTGCCCGTGGGCAAAGGGCCCCCAGGGCTGCCCTGCACAAAGCAGCCCCTGCAGAGCTGCCCAGAGACACAACTGAGGACACCACACATGATGCTTTTAGGAAACAGCTCCAAGCTTTGCTTGGCTCTTAGGAGGGCTCATTGTTTTATTCCAAATGTTCAGAGTTCCCCCTTTGGGGGCAGAGTGTCCAACAGGCCACTGTTGTGTTCCATTTGGGCAGAAATATTTCTCCAAGGAATGCAGGTGGCACAGACGGTGCAGAGGGAGCTGCCAAGTCACCCCAGTATTCAGCCCTGCCCTGAGTGGCACCAGCACTGCCCTTTCTCACACATCTCTGGGGAAAACAAAGGTGTCAGGGTGTAGTTTCTAAGCAAGGAACCCTTGAAAAGATCTGTTTAGGACCTGACAGCAAGGTGACTCAGGAGCAACCAGCACAGGAGTGGGCAGGAACTGTTGGCCAGAGGTCCATCTCAGAGGGGAGGGTGAATATTTTAATTTTATTTGACACTACAGAGGCATTTTCTGGGGTGGCCTCTGGAATTTTATTCTATTTCAAGATCACCAGTAAAAGGGCTGTGTTTGAGTGCTGCAAATGAGGCCTGGATGGCCCTAACTCTCCTTGCCTTAGTGCTCAGGGGCTTGTGGGCATTGCAATATCTCCTGGTGCTTACAGGTGAGACTAAACACTGAGTTCACTGTCACAAATGCATTGTGGGTGGAATTGATGAAAAGAGGGAATTGCAATTTTACTGATAAAATTCAGAAGGAAATATGAGAAATGAAATTTATAGAGCATAAATTTTTAGTAACAAGAATCAGATCTGTTCCAGAAATGTCTTTGTGCACTGCCTATTTTAGATGTATCTGCTTGTGGTTTCATGGGAGCCTGAAAATGCTGCTCAGCCCATAATTGTCACACCTGCAGCATCAGGGGCTGAAGGAGTAATGGGGACCCTGCAGGGAGGCCTCAGATCTGTTCCCTAAATCCCATTCTGAAAGGACATTGAATGAGGGAGCCCAGCAAGTTCTCAGTGAGAGACAGGCAGCTGCCAGCAGGTCCAACCAGCACACTGGATTTACACCATCTGATCTCTGCTGAGGGGTCCCTCTGGGCTCTGACCCTGTCCCAGACCCCTCTCCCAGCCCCTCGCTGGCCCAGAGGAGACACTGCCCGTGCTGGGATTCTCAGGGAGCACTGGGCTCTTGCCAGTGGCTTCCCTGCCCAGCCAAGCACGGCTGCCTGAGCTTCTCATCCATCACCAGCCCCAAGTCCTTCTCCTCTTTGGGGCTGCTCTCAATCCATTCTCCAGCCCAGGCTGAGTTTGTGCTCCATAATCATGTGACAAACTGTAATACATGCAAATAGAACAGACTGTGGCTAAGCCTTATCCTCCCAATCCCCAGAAGCAGAGGAAGCATTTTATTCTGAGCAGGTTTTGTGTCAGGGACCAGAGTCGTGTCTGGGCCTGTCATGTTTGGTCTGTGGTTGTGCTCGTCGATGTGGTGTGAGAAAACAGTGCAGTTTGCCTGTGGAGAACTGAGGCCTGGAGAAAGAGCCATCAGTGTGAGCTGGAAGTGCTGAGAGCTTGGGCTGTACCCCAGGAAGAATGACAGGCAGAGCCATTGTTGTCCCGGAGTCAGCCCCTTGAGCTGCTGCAGCCTGGGCTGGTGCGATGGGCACGCAGGGGCTGGTGCTGCAGCTGGCAAAGCTGCCCTGCAGAGAGAGGAGCCAGGAGGGGTGGGCTGGGCTGGGGGTGAGGAGGCCCAGCTGGGCCTGGTTTGGTGCAGGGCCCGGCCTGAAGGGGCACTGCCTGCCTGCCCTGCCGCCAGTGCTGCTGCACCTGCTGCTCCTGCCCCGCGGGCTGGGGAGATTGCAGGGCTGGGGATGTGCTGTTTGTGTGCCAAGGAACAGGATCCATTGGCTTGGGGAGATTGCAGGGCTGGGGATGTGCTGTTTGTGTGCCAAGGAACAGGATCCATTGGCTTGGGGAGATTGCAGGGCTGGGGATGTGCTGTTTGTGTGCCAAGGAACAGGATCCATTGGCTTGGGGAGATTGCAGGGCTGGGGATGTGCTGTTTGTGTGCCAAGGAACAGGATCCATTGGCCCGGGGAGATTGCAGGGCTGGGGATGTGCTGTTTGTGTGCCAAGGAACAGGATCCATTGGCTTGGGGAGATTGCAGGGCTGGGGATGTGCTGTTTGTGTGCCAAGGAACAGGATCCATTGGCCCGGGGAGATTGCAGGGCTGGGGATGTGCTGTTTGTGTGCCAAGGAACAGGATCCATTGGCTTGGGGAGATTGCAGGGCTGGGGATGTGCTGTTTGTGTGCCAAGGAACAGGATCCATTGGCCTGGGGAGATTGCAGGGCTGGGGATGTGCTGTTTGTGTGCCAAGGAACAGGATCCATTGGCTTTGCTCACCAAGAAATTTGCTTTGCTACCTCAGCTGTGTTTTAGTGTCTTTCCTTTTGTGCAGGGAATCTTCCTGAACCTGGAACATTGGGAACAACCTGGTGACCCACATTCCCTGGGACTCACATTGGGAACAACCTTTTGACCCACATTCCCAGTGACCCACATTGGGATCACACCTGGCTGGAAGTCTCCACACCCTCCTGGTCCCTGGGGGCACTTGGGTGAGTGCATGTGGGGGAACATTCATCAGGACACAGACTTTGGGAATTCATTGGGAAAAGGGGATTTATGGATTTCACACCCCAAAAAAATCTCACCTGCTCTGTCCCATCATCTCCTATGGTGCCATCAAGCCTCCTGGCTCGTTCCCAAATCCCTTCATTCCATTCAAAAGTCCCTTAGTCTCTTCTAGATTCCCCAGAATTTCACCCAAAGTACCCCTAGTTTTCCCCAAAAACCCCAAGATCCCCCTCAAAGTCTTGTAACTCCTCTCAAAATTCCTTTAATTCCACTGAAACCTCCCCTGACTTTCACCTCACACCACACTGATTGTACTCAAAGTTGCCTTAATTCCACCTCAAACCCCTATAAATGCATCAAAATCCTGAGATTTTACCATAAATCTCCTGAATTCCACTGGAAATTCCCTCACATAAAATTGATCTCATTTCACCCCAAATTTTCAATTTCATCCCAAATCCACTTAATTTTACTGAAGATCCCCATTAATTGAACCCAGAACTCCCTTAATTAATTTTAAATCTCTCCAATCCCATTTATTTCACCCAAAATTACTTTAATTTGTCCTAAAAATCTCCAAATCTCCCTATTTCCACCTCAAAACTTCCTAATTCCATCTAATTTTTATTAATTTCTACCCCAAATATCCCTAAATCTACCCCAAATCTCTTAACTCCTCTCAAAAATACATGAATGTTTCTTAGAATCCCCAGGATTTCATCGCAAATCCCTAAAATTCAACAAACCCCCCCTTAGTTTCACACAAAGATTATTTAATTCCACCCTAAATTCTTTTAATTCCACCCAACCTTTTCTAATTTCATTTAAAATCCCCTGAATTCTACCTTAAATTCCTTGAATCCCACCCAAAATTCCCTGAATTCCACCCAAAATTCCCTTAATCCCACTCCAAATCGTAAATCTCGCCCCAAATCCCTCACCAGCCACCCAAGTGCCCCCAAATCCCCCCCGGCCCCCCAAGTGCCCCCTTGGAGCCCCAAATCTGAGAAAGGGCCCTATGGGAGGGGGGTGCTGGGGGGCTTTGGGGGAGTTGGGGTAGAACTGGGGTCAGTTGAGGGGCACTTGGGGGTCTCGTGGGGGTCTCGGGTAGAATTTATGAGCACTAGAGGGGCACTTGGGGGTCTGAGGAGACACTTGGGGGCACTTGGGGGTCCGAGGGTGAAATCTGGGTTTGAAAGTGTCTTTCAATGGACACTTGTGAGTCCTGGATAAACCTGAGGGGGTATGAGGGGCCCAGGGAGGGGATTTGATGGTCCTGAGTGGGTATTTGGGGAGTACTGGGGGTCCGTTGGGCACTTCTGGGGCAGTTTGGGGTCCGGGGGGCACTTCTGGGGCAGTTTCGGGTCCGGGGGGCACTTCTGGGGCAGTCTGGGGTCCGGGGGCACTTCTGGGGCAGTTTGGGTTCCGGGGGGCACTTCTGGGGCAGTTTGGGGTCCGGGGGCACTTGGGGGGCCGCAAACCGGCTGGGACCGACCCGATTGGGCGCGGGGGAGACGGGAGTTGATGTCCCGCCTGTGATTGGCCAGAACGACCCGCGGTGCATGACGGGAGTTGTAGTACGGGACAGGCTCAAAATGGCGCGGGTCTCATTGTGCCGTCACCGCGCGCTGCAATCCTGAACGATGATTGGCTGCGAGCCGAGACGGGCACGCTAGCCGACCAATCAGAGGAGGCGCAGGCGGAGGGCGGGACTCGAGGGCGCTGCCGGGAGAGGTGAGCAATGGCGGCGAGTTTGGGGTGATTTCGGAAAAATTTAGGAGTATTTCCGGAGATTTGGAGGACTCAGGGCGGGTTTTGGGGGTCCCTCACGACCCGCTCACACCTGACAGACCCCCGGGACGGCCTCGGGGTCGTTTTGGCCGTGAAGGTGAAGAAGCCGGGTAAGCCCCTCCCCCCACCCCGGGATGAGCCTCAGAACACCCCAAATCCCCCACGAAAATACCCCTGAGAGCCCCAAACCCCCAATCCGGGACCCCCAAAACTCTCTCGGCCCCCCAGGATGCCCCAAATTCCCCTCTGAACTCTCCCGAGCTTCTGAAACGCCCTCGGCTCTTTCACACACCCCGGTGATCCCCCAAACCTCCTCCCAGACCACCAATCCTTTTCCAGACGGTCTAAAATGCCCAGGAATTACCGAACTACCTTAAATCCCCTTCCCAAAATTCCAAAACTCTGCCAGACAGTCTAAACTGCCCAGGACTCCCTGAACTACCCCCAGGACTGCCCTAAACCCTCTCCCAAACCCCCAAAGCATGGCAGGACCCACCAAACCCCCTTCTAGGACACGTAACCCTCCCTAAATTCTCTCAACCTCCCCCCAGACTCCTACCCAGACACTCCCCCCCCCCCCCCACAAAACAACGCCAGGACCCCCAAACCACATCAAGCCCCCCCCCCCCCCCGCCCCCCAATTCTCTCCCAGTCTCTTCAAACCAATCCAGGACCCCCAGGCTACTTCCAGACATTCCCAAACCACCCCAGGATTCCCCTGAACTCCCTACCAGAACCCCCAAACTGTCCCCAGACCCTGCAAAACCATCCCAGGACCCCTCAAAAGCCTCCCAGACCCTCCAAACCATGCCAGGTCTCCAAAACTGGGATCTCAAAATGACACCTGAAACAGAGAGAACTGAAGCTGAGTGAGACACATGGGCAGGCCTAAGAAGCAGAAAAATGGGATTTATTGATTGTTTTTTTTCTAGAAGCTGAAAGGGGCCATTTGGGGATGATGCTCTTGGAAAAGGGAACGGTGTGAGCGAGTGAGGGGTGAGCACAGTGTGGGAACAAGCCCCGAAGGGGCTTTGTTTGAGGAGCATCCCTGGATGGTGGAAACTCCTGGGATCCTCCCATTCCCCCACATGGAGGTGCCTGGCACAAATCTCCTAAACCTCCAAACCCTCAAAATTTGGCTAAAAAACCCCTCCGAAGTATGAAAATTAAGATGAAAGCAATTCCAACCACCAAGATTCACCTCCCAAAAACCCTCCCAAAAATTTGCTCTCTGTGCTCTCTCCACTTTGGGGCTCTGGGGGTCCCCCCTGTCCAGGCTGTTGGGGGTGCCTTGTGTTTTGGGGTCCCCTGTCTGGGGTTCTTCCTTTTCAAGGCTGCTGGAGATCCCGGGAATTTCAGGGGTCTGACTCTGTGATCTGACCCCTTTGAGCTTCTGGAATTCCCCTCTCTTTAGGGTCCTACTCAGGACTACTGAGAGTCCCAGGGGTACTTTTGCCCCTGATCCTCTGCTCTGGGTGCTCGGGAACCCCTGGGACCCCAAAACAGGGATTGCAGAGAGGGGACACCCTCAGCAACCTGGAGAGAGAGGGGCCTTTGGAATCACCACGCCAAGCAGAGAGTCAGAGGAGAAGATCCGCTATCCCCCAGCTCCACTATCACCCGTCTCTGCTCCCCATCTCCAGAGGTCACCAGGCATCTGGTGTCCATAATAAGCTCCAAACGACTGAGAGTCAGGCCAAAAACAACCCTCATCAACCTCAAACTTGCAAGACATCAAGATTCATCCAAAACTCATTTCAAAATATGGAAATTAACCCAAAAAAACCCTCCCAGAAGTTCCCCTCTTCTGGTCTTTTCAGTTTGGGGTTCAGTGTCCCGCCCGAGGGATGCCGAGAGACCCACGTGTATTAGGGTGGGTGGGTAGACCTGTTCTCTCTCAGGGTGATGGGTAGACCTGTTCCATTTCAGTCCCCTGGGTAGACCCGTTCTCCCTGAGACCGCTGGGTAGTCCCGTTCTATGTCTGATGGGTACACCTGTTCTCTCCTGCTCCCCTGGGTAGACCTGCTGTCTCTGGCACACCTTCTCTTTAACCCGCGGGCCTCCCTCCCTTCTCTGCCCCTCCACGGGCAGACCTGGCGGCGCCGGCGGACGGGTAGACCTGTTCTCTCAAAAGCCCGTTGCTCACAACGCCTCCCAAAACTGCTCTGTCTGCCCCGCTGGGCCTCCCCTGCTTATGGAGGGAGCGGGGCCGACCCAGGAAGATCACCAGGAGAAGTGCAGGGGACAGCCACGCTCCTCCTTTTCCTCTTCTGCTGCTCCAAGTGCACACGAGGAGGTTTCAAGTCAGCAGGAGAACAGGGAAAGAGAAGGGGCCCCCCAAACTCCACAGTGCCCCCTCTGCCCCACCAAGGGCATAAGGGCTGTGCCAGGGAACACGAGAGCCGGGATGGGCCCAGACAAAGCCCCCAATGGCACCAGGACGTGCCGCTCCTTGGAGCCCGCGCTGGGGCTGCTGCGGGGCGGGGCCGGAGCTGCACACAGGGACGGCAAAGGGCCCCGACAAAGTGCTGCGGGACCCCCGAGCCGAGCCCCGAATAGCCTGGAGGGGCTCTGGGGTTTGGTTTGTGTTTGACGGGATGGTTGGGGCTTGAGGGACCCCAAAGCTGAGCTGGGAATGCCCCTTGGGGGCTATTGGGGACCCTGGGTGGTGTTTTTGGGTGTCCCAGTGTTGGTTCCTGGCAGAGCCCCTTGGTGGGCGGGGGGATGCGGGGACCCCCCTTGGTGGGGTTGGTGTGCCTGTGTCAGGCCCTTCATTGGCAGGTTGGGGAGGGGACCTCCCAGTACACATGGGACCCCCAGAGCCTGAACAGGGGAGCCCCCCCAAACCCCAGAGTGGAGAGACCAAAGAGGGGGAACTCCTGGCAGAGCTTTTTTTGGCTGACTCTTGATGTTTTGCATGAATCTTGTGGGTGCAGGGGGGTTGGAATTTTCAGGGGGTCACAGGGCCAAGGAAAGGGGGGCTGTATGGGCTTGGAGAAGTGGAATGGGGAGTCCAGGGAGACTCTGTGCTCAGGAAAGGCATTCCAGGGGGCCCTGATGTCGAACAAAGGGACTCATGGGGTAAGGACAACCAGAATAGCCAGAAAAAGGGGTTCAAATGAATTCCCAGTGCCCCATAAAGGGGAAAGTCTGTGGTCTGGGAAATGCAGGAGTGGGGGACCCAGAGTCAAGAAAAAGAGGGGTGTGGGGACTGCAAAAGGTGGGATGCCAAGGAAAGGGGGTGCAGGTGGATATTGGTGCAGGATAAGGGGGTGCAAGGGTTCCCCGGTGCCTGGGAATGTGGGAACAGGAGGGGCTTAAGGTGAAGAAAAAGCAGGACTGGAGGTGGGGAAAGATTATTGGGCGGTGCAGGGGGTCCCTATACGCAGAAAGAGAAGTCCAGGGGGTGTCAGGTTAAAGGAAAAGGGAGTATGGATTCTGAGAGATGTGGGATGGTGGGAAAGGGGGATCATAGGGATCCTGGAGTCAAAGAAATGGGGATTTGGGGGCTGGAAAATCAGGAATGAGCAGGTGGGGGGTCCTAGACCCCCGGCAGCCTGGAGAGGGTGGGGACCCTTGAGAAGCAGAACCCCCAGTACACAGGAGACCCCCAACAGCCAGGACAGGAGGGACACCCAGAACCCCAAAGAAGAGAGGCCAAAGACAAAAAGCTTCTGGGAGTGTTTTTTGGGCTGAACCTTGGTGTTTTAGAGGTTTTTTAGGCCACGAGGAGCCCAGTGATTTCTAGAGATGGATTGGGGCAAGAGGAACCCCCAACGCATTGTGCTCACACCTTCTTTTTTCCCCAAAAAACCAGGATTTCTCCTTTCCAAAGCTTGGCCAGGTGGAGGAGGAGGCTGCGAGGAAGAGGAAGATGCCCCGGGACCTCCAGGCAGGTGAGGAGGAAGTCAGTGCCCCTTTGCCCCTCTCTTGTGCTGCATCTTCCAGCCCAGCATGGCCCCAGCTGCAGGACAACCCCGCTGCCGACGCCGTCCTGCCGGGGCCGGGTTTGGGGGGATGTCCTTGGCCTTCCCTGTGGGCCAGAGGCAAATGCCCTGCCTGTCCTTGTTCCTTCCTGCCCCAGGCCCCGAGCTGAGCACGGGGAGCACAGAGGACAAATCCCCCCAGCAGAACCTGGTGGCAGAGGCTGTTTTGAACAGCTCCACAGAGCAGGAAGTCACTGAGGAGAAAAAGACACGGAGATCCCTCAGGAGGAGAAGCTCTCAACCGAGTTTTGGGTCCTCTGAGCAGGATAGAGCCACCCAGCGTGGGAAAGATGGCCAGAGCTTCACCCAGAGCTCTGAGCTGGGGGTGCAGCAGCAGCTTCAGAGCAGGGAGAAGCGCTACAAGTGCTTGGAATGTGGGAAAGGATTCAGCCAGAGCTCAGACCTGATTCGCCACCAGCACATCCACACTGGGGAATGGCCCTACACGTGTAGGGAATGTGGGAAGGGCTTCAGTCACAGCTCCCACCTGATCCGCCACCAGATGATCCACACTGGGGAACGTCCCTACACGTGTAGGGAATGTGGGAAGGGCTTCAGTCAGAGCTCCCACCTGATCCGCCACCAGATGATCCACACTGGGGAACATCCCTACGAGTGTTCCCAGTGTGGGCAGAGGTGTCGGACCATCTCCAATCTCCTCGACCATCAGCGCACACACACAGGGGAGAGGCCATTTTGCTGCAGTGACTGTGGGAAGAGATTCAACCACAACTCCCACCTCATCTACCACCGGGGCACTCACACCGGTGAGAGGCCTCACAAATGTGGGGACTGTGGGAAGTGCTTCATCCGTAACTCTGAGCTCATCCTCCACCAGATGACCCACACTGGGGAGAGGCCGTTTGAGTGTTCCGAGTGTGGGAAGAGGTTTCAGACCAGCTCAATTCTCCTCAAACATCAGCGTGCACACACGGACGAGAGGCCCTTCTGCTGCACCGACTGCGGGAGGAGATTCAAATGCAACTCCTCCCTCGTCATCCACCGGCGTATCCACACTGGGGAGAGGCCTTATGAGTGTGACGAATGTGGGAAGAGATTCACCCAGAGCTCTGCATTGACCAAACACCAACGGACCCACCAGTGAGGGAAGCCCCACCAGTGCCCTGACTGTGGGAAAAGCTTCATCTGCTGCTCCATCTCTATCACCCACATTCCTTGTGAGCCACATAAGGAAGACCCCTGGCTGGTGGTCTCCATATCCTCCTGGTTCTCCGTGGGCACTTGGATTAACACAGGGGGAGGAACATCTGTGGTGTCATGGGTTTAGTTACGCCCAGATTTAGGCTTTAGTTTTTAGAGCAAGGCCTTGGACAATCAGCTGACTGGAGCTGGGTCAGCCCAGCTGACTCCTACTGGCCAACTCTATTGCATCCCATATTCTGACATCATCTCAGATAGAAGAAGAGAGGGAGGAGGGATTTTCCTTCTTCTTCTTGCCGGATGAGCAAGGAGTTTCTTGGCATTGCAGAGCTCCTGGGGGGAGACCAAGATACTGGGGAAGTTGAAATTTATTTCCTGTTTCTTCTTGCTACCTTTTATTCTTAGTGTGTGGTTTGTATTTTATTTGGTTTCTATTTTATTTTCTGTTTCATATACCATATTCTGCTGAACTATGTTCTGTGTCTTGGTTTTTGGGGGACAGAAGGGGAGACTTTTCCTCTGAAATGATTACTTGGCATTTTACCACATCAAAGCCATCACATATGGGGACACAGACTGAAGTGGTAAATTCATTGGGAAGGGGGATTTGCTGACTTTTTACCCTAAACATCTCCCCTGCTCCACACCCTTAGTTTGTCTTGTGGCCTGAAGGAATCCTGAATGGTGTTTCAGAAGTTTTCAAAACTCAATAATTCCATAATTCCAATTCTCTGTGGCTCTGCCTCTCTGTGGGCCACCCAACCCAACCCCATGCACATTCACATGGTTCATTTTTTTGTCCTTTTTTATTTTATTTGATCCATCTTCATCCATTCAAATCACCTGAAATTGGGATTAAAATAAAGAAATTGAACAAAGACATCTAAATTTCTACCATTCTCCTCGGAATTGGAGCAGGAATTTGGGGTTCAAAGAAATATTCAGGAAGATTTCAGGATTCTGTGGGGATTTGGGAGAGTTTTCCCCAAAATTGGAGGTGTCCAGACCTACTGACATTTCTCCATCATTTTGCACTCCAGTATCTGAGAGGGATTGATCTGTCAGCTCATAACACCTCAATCCCACCCCAAAATGGCTCCATGCCAACTTGAAATGACTCAATCCCATCCCAAAATGGTTTAAAGCAACTCAAACTCACTTAGGGGGAGTCAGCAGCAGGAGAAGGGGTGCTACAAACCCAGGGAGGATGGGACAAAATTGGGAGGGCTTGGATGGAAATTGGGAGGGTTGGGATGGGACTTGGAGGAGGATGGGTTGGGGACTGGGAGACAAGAGATGGGATGTGTGGAAAAACTGAGGGAGCTTCTGGGGTGTGCTCTTGTCCTAGGGGGTTGTTATGGGTCTAGCCAGGTGGGCCTAAACTTAGGTTTTAAAGTTCAGCTAGGCCTAGGATTGTCAGCTGATTTAAGCTGGGCTGAGCTAGCTCACAGCTGACTTCTTCCAGCCAATAATATTGTATTCCATACCATACTACGTCATCTCAAAGGGTGTAAAATCCAGTGTGTGGGTGTGGCTTAGTTAGTTCTGCTATGGCCGAGGTACAAGCCGGATGTGGTCCTGCTTCTGTCTTGAAGCAGGCCTTGCTCTTGCCCTTGCTGCCTCTGCTTGCATTTTGTTTGCATTCAAGGAAGTAGAAACATTTTTGTTGTTACTCTTTCTGTCTCTTGCTATGTGTCACTTAGAGTACTTACAAATCTAGTGTAATAGACTTTGCTTTGTATTAACTGGGGAGTGGGAAGTTATTCCTTGTCATATATATGTAACTTGTGTAAGTGTGTGTTATATTGTAGTTTCCTCTTATTTTCTCCTTTCTGTATAAATGCATGTAGTTAGTTTCAGCATAAACTTGGTTTTAAAAGGTTTTTCCCTCTCTCCGTCTTCTCTTCCCTTGGCTGGTTGGGGGGGAGGAACACTTTTTCTCTGTCCTGGAGAGTTGCCCTTTTGCCAGCTCAACCCAGGACAGAGGGGTACTGTGAGGGAGTGTGGGGGACATATGACATCAGCACTAGGAGTGGGGCCCCACAGGAAGGGACACAGGGAGCTCTTTTTGAGGGGATCCTGCTGCTTCCCACCAGTTCAGTGGGCTTTAAATATCTTTTGAGGGTTTCCATCCTCTTTTTCATGGGCTGAGTTGAGCCTCTTGCATTTTGGAGGAATGAGATGACCCTAATGACAGAAAAATCCTGCTGTTTTCAACCAATTTTTACGGGTTCTAAATGGCTCTTGGGAGTCCCCCCCCCCCTCATTCTGGGGGTTGCAGAAAACCTTTGGCTCCACTGGGGGCTGAGGGGGCTTAAAATGCCCAGTTTTGAGGTGTTACAAGTGGCTTGTGGGGGGCCCAAATTTGATGCACATCCCTTCCTCCAGACCTGCTGGGCTGGGGCTGGGACCCCTCCCCACACAGGGGGCACCCACAGTTCTTTCTGGGGAATGAGGCTCCTCATGCACTGGGACCAGCCCAGCTGGTGTCACAGAATCCCAGAATGTGCTGAGTGGGAAGGGACCCCCAAGGATCATGGAGTCCAACCCTCAGCCCTGCACAGGCCCATCCCCAAGAGTCACATCCTGTGCCCCAAGTTTACACCTAAGGCTGAGAGAGTGATGCTGAAGAGGATTCTGATTTTTCATTTTTATACATTTTAGAAGTACTTGTGGCTTTAGCAAATGTAGATTTCATGTTCTAGTGTTCTGGCAGCTCAAGTTCATTGTTTATATATCCTCACCCCTACCACAGATTAGTAGCTCAAATTCTTTTAGCTCTTTAGGCTCTTTTCATGGTACAAGAGCTGAAGACTATCAGAAAGGCCTGCAGAACAAGACCAAAAATAAGCCAACAATCGTGAGTCTAAGAACACTGGAAGAACTCCAAAGTCCGAGGAAGAGAAGCTGATGAAGACAGAGGGTCTCCGTGACCCCAGCCCCAAATCCTGGGGGATGGCACAGGGGTGGGACTGGGGCTGGACTAAGAAATGTGTAAAGTAATGATTGGGTGGGCAATATTATAAAACCATGGAACCAGTGTTCGTGGGGGGGCACGAAGATGTCATCATGTATTCCTAAAAGCCCCAAGCCTGGACATTAAAGAATGTACTTTTTTATCTCATCCCACATTAACTTTGGTCAGAGTCCAGTTTTTGGGTTCCCTCACGGCATGAGTTTGGTGTCAAAAGGTGGAAACAGAGAATCCAGCACCCCAGAACCACCAGGGACTCCAGAGCAAGAGATTTCACCCTGGAGGAATTCTTCCACTGCCAGATATTTTGGAGAATCCCTTCAGTGACCTTTGAGAAGCAAACTCCAACTCTTGACAACCACGGGTGAGAGGGGGAGATAAAAAGAGTTCTTTCTTCTTTTTAGGTATCTTACTAGCACAGTTACAAAGGGGAGGCTTTTCCCTGGAATTGGGCTGGGAGGGGGAGCTGACTTTGAGCCCTGGTCTGTTTCCTCAGCCTGTGGGGAAAAACGGGTGTTTTGTCTGGTAGAGGGACACATGGTGCCATGTGACTTTGGAAAAGGCAGGGCAGGGGCAGTGGAATTTCTTACTGCAGTACCTCAGGAGGTTTTCCTGGCTGGGTACAGCCGGGAGGAAGAGGGGGAGGGGATGCCCCTCCACCTTGAAATAGTCTGCCCTGGCCTGAAGTCGTAAAACCTGTTGGTGGTCCTGAGTACCGTGGCTTTGAATCCTTAGGAATGGAAGATATGGACTGTAGCCCAGAGAAGGCTCTGGAGAAGAGTCCGTTACAGCTGACAGCTGATGATGTCTATGACATCTCCACTGTCTTGGGCCGAGATCCGATACAGCAGTGCCGGGCCCCATTTCATCGCTGCCCGAGGCCAGCTACAGTACAAGATTGTCCTAGTTCAGCAGGAGGGACCAGCTAACCCTGTGTGGGGGTGATCAAAGCTGTGTATTCTACCCCCTCTATTCATTCTTCAAGGTCAATGGGCCATTAGCAGCAGCTGCCCAGGGAGCCATTATCACCTTCACACCCAGCCTGAGGGGGGCGGAGCTGCTAATGGGCCATCAACAGCTCAACACCCCCTGGCTCCCAGAGTTAACCACCCACTGTGTGAGTCCCCGCCCAGGGGGAGGGACTGAGTGCTCCCTGAGGGTACATAAGTGGTGGGTAAGAAGACCTCGGGAACCTCTCGTCGGATCCAGAGCAGCAGCAGGACCTCGACAGCAGGAGATCCCCGCTCTCGCCCAGACCACAGCCCTCGCCTGCACCAACAGGTTTTTCTTTTCCTTTTGTTCTGGACCTGGGGGAACCACAGGGGTCTCAGCACAAGGGCAAACAAACCCCTTTGGGTTTGTGCCCCAGGACACTGGGTTATACTGCTGGGGTTTTGTGAGTTGAAAGGAATTTCTCTTGTGTGTCAGTGTTGTTATTGTAATATTATTATTAAATTTTAGGTCTGACTTACAATCTCTCTCGTGGTGAGTTCATTTCCCCTGCTGGTTCACCTTTAGACCAGCACAAAGATCTTGTGAGTTTTGGAAATCTTAGAGGTGCTTGTGACCGAGAGGCAGCTGCAGCCAGGGCAGGATCAGTCTCGCTTGGCTGTGGGCTGCTCCTCTGTGCTGAGCTCCCCCGCTGATGAGAGCGGAGCGGGCACTGACTTTGCTGCCCCTTCAGCAGCTGCGGTGGCGGAAAGGGGGGCTAGGGGGGCTTTAGCAGAGAGTGAGTGAGGAGCACCGAGAGATGAAACAGAGGCAGGAAGTGCTGCACGGGGTGTGAGTGGAGCTAATAGAGAGAGAGGTGCCTCTTCCACCGATAGCACCATCCCCGAGACAGCCCCTGATAAGAACAATGCCTCCACCCAGCATCCAAGTTTCCCTATACCAGAGGTAGGAAAATGGAAGCGGCAGTCAGCACCGAGACTGCGCGGAAAGGCGGAGAGGGGGAGACAGCACCGTCCCTTCCCCCATCTCCTGCCTCTGCCGTTCGTGAATATGCAAAGACAGGGACAAGCGGCGTGGCCAGCTCTGCCCCTGCAAGGCAGACAGCGTGTCCTGTGCAGAGAGGCAGAGTGGTGAAAGCTGCATCTGACACCAAGATGGCAGAAGGCAGAAGAGCAGAGAGACATGGTCTCCTTCCTGCTTTCCCTTCCCCAGTTTGTGGTGGAGAGAGAGAATAATCAGTGGTAGTTTGCCTTTTGTCTGTGGTTGCAAAAGAGGCTCAGTGTCACCTTTATAATGCAGAGCTAAGAGCAAAGCTGAGCCAGAGTGGGCCAGGCAGAAGGAAGGCATCTCCATCTTTGTCTCCTCCTGGGAAAGCAAAGAAAAGTTTTCCTTGTGCTCCCTCACTAGAGGTGGAGCAGGGACTGTTGCTATTGAAACTCCTTGTCAACAAAGCATGAGTATCTTTTGGGGAAGAAACGAACTAGAACACTGTCCAGGACCCCCGATCCCGGGCAGGTCCACCCTTGTAAGGGTGGCAAAGTGCCCAGTGACAGCTTCAGCTTCCCCCAGGGCACTTGGGAGAAATGCATGTGCAGAGCCAGCAGTCCCTCCTAGAGAAGCAGAGCTTGGCATGGCGGTCGTGCAAGGACATCCAGGGGCAGGTCCTCTGGGACTGTGGAATTAATTCCTGTCAGCACTGCTCCCCTTGGAGCAGCGAGTGAAGCCGGCAGAGGGGAGGCAGGCATGGCAGGGTTTGCTGGGAAAGCCGATAGAGCCAGCTGCAGGGCAAGACAGTTCCCCAGCACAGAGTTGCCCTGGACCCCCCCACCCCTGCGGGCAAAGCTACTGCCTGGAAATTGAGTAATACAGACAGGAGGAAAAAAGAAGTTGGACACGTCTGCGGGACAGGTGGCTTCCCTGGCAGGCAGAAAAAGCAGTGATTCCAGCAAGAGGTCTCTGCAAGCACTACCAAAAAGGAGGGCGAGAGCTCCCCTGGAGCTGCTCCGGTGGCAAAACAGGCAGACAGAGCACGAACAGGGAGCCAACAAACAGCACAGCACGGCACGGCATGGTCGGGGCTGGGGCCGGGAGCAGGAGTGGCTCTGGACACCACGGTTTCCAAAGCAAGAGAGGCCACCCCGAGAGCCATCAGGAGTGGGACCGTCCACTTCAGAGCCACCGTGGCTCTGATGGGAGAAACCCTGGTACAGTTCAGAGCAGGAACAGCATCTGCAACAGAGACCTTGTCCTGACTAACAGTGAGGGGACCGTGGGCAACCTTTTCCCCTCTAACCCTGTTGCTAATAGTCCGCACCTCCCCTGCCTGGCAAGCAGGGGATGTGGACATCTCATCCTGATATGCAGGACACCATGATCAGGCAGGCAGGCTGGTCATCTCGACTGCCCTGCCCAGGTGTGCAAAATTACTAACTGCAGAAAAAGGGGGTCGAGTTCCTTCGCCCCTCCGAGGGCGTTTCCAGCCTTTGCCCCTTACCCCTGTTACCAAGATCAGACAGGAGGGGGATGGGTGAGAAGAGTCAAACAATTGCTATACTACAAGCTGCCTAAACAAACACAGTTCATTCCAATTTAGATGAATGTTAAAGCACTGTCTCAGGTTTGGCCTAGTTTTTTACCAACCCTGAACTTCCCTCTCCCTTCCCCCAGAGTCCTCTCGGCAAAGGGAAAAAAACTGAAAAAAACTGAGAAGAGAAGAACTCAAAAGAAACTGAACGGAATTAAAAAGAAATCATATTTTTCTGACATTTGCAACCCCACATATGCGTTGTGTACACACCACATAAGGCCCCACCCCCAGGGGAAAGGGAAAAGGGAAAAAGGGGAAAAAAAACCTTGTTAACCAGAAAATAGGAAGAAACAAAACCAAAACAAAAAAAAATGGAACAGACAAGTGCAATTAAAGGAAAACAAGCATGAAATGATCTCACCCACGTCCCGGGCCAGGAACACCACAGAAACACAACAGACCGTCCAGGCTTCTCCCACACCCAGCTCCCTGGAAGAAAGAAAACTAAACTCCTCTGTTACGTGGAAAACAGGTGTGGAATACTTGTGATGTCTGCTTCCTTAGTTACACCTAGTTACTGAGGAAGCCATGGATCAAAACCATTACAGAGGTTATGGCTGAAATTCAGAGAGCTTTGATGTGGATAGGGAGGGTTGGGATGGGGCTTGGGGGAAAACGGGATGGGGTTTGGGAGGCATGAGATGGAGGGGCTAGAATGACAGAGGGAGTTTTTAGGGTGCACTACTATCCTTAGAGGGGTACTGTTAGAGAGTGGGGAGGACATGTGACTCCAGCACTTGGAGTGGGGCCCCACAGGGAGGGACACAGGGAACTTGTTTTGAGGGGATCCTGCTGCTTTGCATAAATTTTGGGGACTATAAACATCTTTTCAGGACACCTTTTCAGGGTCCCTCTCCTAATTTTCAGTGGCCGAAATGAACCCCTCCCATGTTGAGGGAAGGTGAGCTGACCCCATTTGGGTGTTATTCCTGCTGTTTTAAACCAAATTTAGGGGTTCTAAATGGCTTTTAGATGCTCCCCCCTCATTTTAGGGGTTTCAGTGACCCCTCTGGCTCCACTGGTGGCTGAGGGGAGTTGCAATCCCCAATTCTGAGGTGTGAAAAGTGGCTTGTTTGATGGACATCCCACCTGCAGGAGGGTGTGCCCCCTTCCTCCAGGCATCTTGGTGTGGGTCTGGGACCTCTCCCCATACTGGAGGCACCCACAGTATTTCTGGGGTGACCGGGCTTCTTCATGCACTGGGACCAGCCCAGCTGGTGCCACAGAACCCCAGAATGTGCTGACTGGGAAGGGACTCCCAAGGATCATGGAGTCCAACCCTCAGCCCTGCACAGGCCCATCCCCAAGAGTCACACCCTGTGCCCCAGAGCATCATCCAAACACTCCTAGAGCTCTGTCAGCCCTGGGGCTGTGCCCACTGCCCTGGGGAGCCTGGTCAGTGCCCACCACCCTCTGGGAGAAGAACCTCTTTGTAAGATCAACCTAACCCTGCCCTGACAACTCCAGGCCATTGCCTGGGTGCTGTCCCTGGTCCCCACAGAGCAGAGATCAGTGCCTGCCCCTCCTCTGTCCCTGTCCAGGAAGTTGTACCTGCAATAAGGTGTCCCCTC
This sequence comes from Pithys albifrons albifrons, assembly GCF_047495875.1. Lineage (NCBI taxonomy): Eukaryota > Metazoa > Chordata > Aves > Passeriformes > Thamnophilidae > Pithys > Pithys albifrons. Next base: position 1,745,101 of record NC_092489.1, read on the forward strand.
AGTCTCCTCTTGTGCAGCTGAACACACCAAGTGCCCTCAGCTGCTCCTGATACACTTCCCTTGCAGGCCCTTGCCCATCTTGGTTGCCTCCTTTGCACACTCTCCAATAACTCAATGTCTTCCTTCTGTTGTGGTGTCCCAAAGTGCTGCAATATTTCAGGTGAGGGAACTGCCAGGGCTGTGTGATGTGGGGCCTGAGGATGCCCAGGGGCCAATGTGACACTGCAGGGCCTGCTGGAACCCAGGGGACATTGTGACACTGCAGGGCCTCCTGGAACCCAGGAGACATTGTGACACAGCAGGGTCTGCTGGAACCCAGGGGCCACTGTGACACTGTAGGGCCTCCTGGAACCCAGGGGACACTGTGACACTGCAGAACAAAGGGAACTTTGTGAGAGGGAGAGAGTCACCAGCCCTGCCAGGCACTGGTCAGGAGCACAGAGGGGCAGTGGCTGCCACTGGTGCCACAAGATGAGCCCAATTGGGCCTCTGTGTGTCCAGCAGCAAAGGCAGACAGACACACACCCTTTAAGAAGAGGCAGCTGTATCTGGTCCTGAGTGTGCCCAGCAGGGCAGAGAGACGGAGAGGCTGCCCAGGAGGAGGCAGGTGCAGCTGCTCCTGGTGGCCCCACAGGTGCCGATTGTAGGAAAGGGAGTTTTGGAGATGGCAGATGTGGAGTTAAATTTCCTGAACAGCAACCCTTGGAGATAAGCAAAGGACAGCTGATCTTCTGCCACTGGCAGGCCCAGGCACCAGAACACCACAGACTCGTTGTGTTTGCATGTGTGTATTCCTCTGTCTGCTCTCACCCTCCCAAACCCCCCATACCTGCTGGGTCTGTTTTCCATCTGCAAGGAGGTCGAAAGCCCTGAGCCATCCCCCCATGCCTCCCCCATGTCTCAGAGGTCACCAGTTCCCCTGCCCCTGCCTTGAATACCAGTCCTTTAGTCCATGTATTGTAACATGGGATTTCAATAAATGGCTTTACTTTGAGCTTCTCATTGGCCTTGTGGTTCATTCCTGTGGAGACCCAGATCCATCATGACAAATGGAGCCCAAACGTGGAGCCTTGGGAAAGATCCACAATTTTTAGGGCCTTGCCTTGGTAACCCCGACAGGGCAGGACAGACAGGAATGACAAGAAGTCCCTGTCCTGCTGATGGGCAGCAGTTCAGCTTGGGAAAAGGCATGATTGGTGCCTGTCTGCTGGACAGAAGGTGATCAATTCTGGAAATGGGAATAATCTCAAAGGGGGAATAAACATGACTGAATTATCGTGAGCAAACAGCTCTGAAACAAAGATATTCGGTAACAGGGTCAGTGTCTAAGCCAGCTTGTGAAACCAGAGCCCTGAAACAGCTTGAAGGGACAGAGCTGAGCTAAAAGACACCAGTACCCCATGAAAATAAAAATTATTTGTTTGTGAAGCCAGTGCCCTGAAACCGTTTGTGGCCAAAACTTTTTGGCAGGCCAGAGCCAAACTAGTTACAAGAACTGCAGGCTCCCACGGTGTTTTGGTGGTTTTTTTTAGTTTCTCTTTTTCTTTTTTTGTTTGCTTTGGTTTGGTTTAGTTTGGTTTTTTTTAAGATAAATCCCTGGAAGTCTTAACATTGCACTCTGATGTCTGGGAGAACCATTATGGAGATGAGATCTAAGCTGTCTCTGCAGCAGAAGAACGTGCTCTGGATGATGAGGTGCTGCTTGAACAGCGTGAGCTCCAACTAAATGACTCTTCTTTCCAGCACTCCCTGCTGTGGGCACAGCTGCCCTCTGAATGTGCTGCTGCCAGTGATTGCAGCTGCCCAGCAAAGGATGCAGCAGGAGAAGCAGCTGCACCCCCCGTGCCGCTGTCACATGCAGCGTTCCTGCCCGGGGCAGAGAAAGGCGCAAAGAGCAGCAGCCCCTGCCCTGCTCTTGCCGGACCCCCCTGCAGCCCTTCCCGCCTGGGGCACTGATGCCAATGGGTGGGATGGGGGCGGAGAGAAGCCGAGCCAGGCAGAGGCAGCGCCAAGCAGAGCAGAGCGGAGGATGCTGCGGGCGGGGCCGCCGCCGCCAGCCCTGGGGCCGGTGCCAGAGCCCGTGCCGATGCCGTTGCCGGTGCCAGATCCGATACCCGGCGGGAGAGCGCCCCGCTGCCCCTGCCTGCTGAGCCCCAAAAAAATGGTAAACCACATATTTAAGTTGTCAAGTACAAAAATGACACTATTTTTATAGAATTTGTTAATTTTTAGCATTAAGTACTAGCAATTGTTTTAAGCTTTTGTTTGACCAAGTAATGATAATCCAACCAAGCAAGCAAATTCAAAGGTAGCCTTACTAACCTTTCTCTAAATTATTGATATCCATGACAGGAACCAATAGAATGGAAGTTTTACAGATGTAATAATTTTTGCTGAGTGTTCAAATAATCATGCCCTGTATTTTTATGGATCCACACCCAGCAAATATCCAATGATACCTCTCTTATTTGCCAGGCAAGAACAAGAAAAAAAAGGGGCAGTATTTGCTTGTATGTGTATGAAAGAATCTTTGAACATTAAACGGAACATGAAGGAGAGATATGTCTATGTTTTAGAAAATTATATTCTTATCAAAGCAGCAACTCAAGAAACAAGGAAAAGTGTGAGGTTAAGACAAGCACAATTTCTCATTTCATAATTATAAGGCACAGCAAGTAAATTCCTAAGGCTGTTTTGAGTGATTGCATGAATGGGGGCTGGCCTGGATGGATGTGTGTGAGTACAGGAATCATGTATGGATGTGACTCCTGAATGCACTTACCCCACTGACAGAGCCACAACTCCCCCATCTATGCACAAGGACCCACAGACAAAAGCACAAAGTTATTCATTTGCAGAAATTCTTAAATGACAAAGAAAAAAGGAATCTTAAAAATAAGTAAAGCTATTTGTGTGATTAAGATTATTAATTTATAAGTCAATTTTAATAAAGTTTTTAAGGTTATCTTAAATAAAGATTCATAAGTATGAATTCTGAATAAAAGAGTGATCATCCTAACTAAATACATAAATACAATAATTACATGATAAAGCTTTGGATGGCTTGTTTATCTTGAAACCGTAGTTGAAAAAGCATTTATTCGGGTATTAACTGGTCTGGTATTAATGTGTCTGTTTGTATTTATGTATTATGCTCTGTATTCCTTTTTTATTGTCTTGTATCCAAGGTAGGATTTATTGTAATTTTGCACAAGTTTCAGTTTCTCAGTTATAAAACAGGAACGAGCCGAAATAAAGGAATGGGAGTTTTGGAGCTTGTAGATGTGGAGTTAAATATCCTGAACAGCAACCCTTGGAGATAAGCAAAGGACAGCTGATCTTCTGCCACTGGCAGGCCCAGGCACCAGAACACCACAGGCTGTTTGTCTTTCCATGTGTGTATTCTGTCTGCCCTCACCCTCCAACACCCCTCCCACACCTGCTGGGTCTGTGTTCCATTTGCAAGGAGGTCAAAGCCCTGATTCGCCCCCCCTGGGGGACATTATCAGTAACCCTGCCCCTGCCTCAGTCTCTGCCTCTGAGCTCTGTATATTGTCATGTGAAACTCAATAAATTACCTCCCTTGGCTTGAACTGCGGATTGTCATTGTGGTTTGACTCAGGGGGAGCCTTATTCCTCAGGACAGCAGGGCACTTGCCCAGCCAGTTTACAGCCCCTGTGCTGCTGCCCAAGAGTCCATGCACAGGGAACAAATAGCATTGGGTGGTGTCGTGTCCATGGCTTGCCAAACAGCAACCAATTCAGCCAAGTGGCTGCTGCCTCCTTCCCCCTCACCCACCAACTGTGTGTGTGGGGCTGCAGTGAGTGCTGCAGCTTTCCAGCATGCTCTGCCATGGGGAATCCCTGCCCTGCCCTCAGGAAACCATGCTGTTTGTTTCTGAGTGTCTGTGAGCTGATTGGAGGGCTTTCCCCACCCACCTATTTGGTAGTTGGGCATGTTGTGGGTCCCTTGGTCAGGCTCTGTGTGTCTTTGACTCACTAACTCTGCTGTTCTGACCCCTATTCAAGCTGAGTCTTCTTTCAGGTAACTCTGTGGAATGGCTTAAGTGGCACTGCTAAACCAGGTACATGTGATCTCCAGCACCCAACAAAACTTATAAAGTGCTGTACTGTAACCGAGGGAGACGGGTTTGTGACCTGCTGAGACGATTTCACAGAAGTTACTCCAACAGGCCCCTTTATTCATACGCACACACACTTATATACATCTTTAAGACTGTAACCTTCCACAGGTGATGACACTTTGGCACTGATTATTGGCTAACAATGTTGTTTATATTACGAAGCCCTTCATAATTGGCTGACCATGCACATCTGCTGAGAAAGTCGGCAGCAGCCATTTCTGATTTCATTAATTAGTTCTTAAGGCTACAGCACTAATTTACATAGGCAGTTCAGCATATGGCTCGCTTTTTAGGTGAAATACCATATAAAATTCCAACATATGCCCTCCTTTTTTTTTGAACTGCCTATGTCCGGTTACTGCTTACAGAATAGCTTGTCTAATACACTTAAGCATCCTAATAGCATAATATTAACACACACAGCAATAATACTAATAAGACTTGCTTAATTAAATTACGAAGCTACTTATTAATTCTAAGGAATTGAACTAAGAATTTGAAAGAGAAACATTATCCACACCAGTTGCTAAAACAGATAAAATAGTGGCATTATTAATGCTATAAGGCACTGATTAGCTATTGAACTTAGAATGCTACTTAAACATGTTTTAAAAGCGTTTCTTACTTGCGATCAGCTAACACAAAGCTCTTGCTACCTGGTTACATTGACAAAGGTAAACTAAATGTCTTGAATTGGCAGTAGATTAAAGCTGACTTCATTCATAACAGCAGAACCACAAACAGCATTTACAGTTCCATTGCTTTTGCAGATGACAACTTATGTGACTTAAATTTTTTTATTAAGATTTATTTAATCATTTACTTAGTTTTCCTCCTTTTTTTCTTTTTTTTTTAATTATAAGCACTAGTAACCTAAATGCTGCTGTTATGTAATGTAGCAAGCTTAATGTAGGAAGGGTACTAGTTAACAATAAGCTATAAATGTAACTTAATTCTAATGACTTAGACTTGGACTAAATGAACATTGCTTAGATAACTTCATTAATACTTTAATTTATTTTGCTTGATATTTAACTTTTTAACAAATTAAAAACACTATTTAATTTTACTTAAAATCCTTATTTGCTTAATAAGTTAAAAACGTTATTTTATTATCATAGCAACTTAATTTTCTTAACAAATGAAAAAACATTCCTGCAGGCATTGTCATTGGTGTACCAAAAGAAACTTAAAACTTTAACAGAAATATAACAATACTACAAAACAGTATTTTTATAAAATGCATTTTTTAATCAAAAAGAACATACCTTAACTAATCTAATGCTATATAACTAAAATCATTATGTGTTTTAATTTACTTTGGTAGTTTTAAAAGAGCTTTTGGAAAATGCTTAACACTAACAAATGGAAACACATCAGTTACTATCAGGTGTTATGAATTTTAAATTTGAGGGATCAAATTAAAAGCTTTAACTAGTCGCTGAAATGTTCTGGTAACAGATCTTGATTCAGTCAGAGGAAACCGGTTGTTCTTATCCATTGCTGACTTCAACCTGTGGAGAGAAAAATAGAACCTTTTTTCTAGATTATTAAATGCTTACAACATTTTATAACTATTTAACAAAAGCTAAATTAACAGACAATCAGTTCAACAAATTTCTTCTAGGCTTCTTTGCTGGTCTCTGAATTGCTGGAGAAAGATACTGCATTCTGTCTTTGCATGATGTATCATAAAGCTGTGACTGCAAGGCATCAGGTGCTTGAGTTTCGTTGTCTCAAGGGGAAGCTGAGCTGATGGTTGTTGAAGTGAGTCCGTTGAAGCTACTTGCTGTTTGCAACACTGACAGGCTTGCAGTTCATTGGGGGTGTATGCTAGAACTACAATTCTCAAGGCTTTTTGCGAGATCACTACATTTCCCATACAACCTTGCAAGGAGCTGATTACATTATGCAAAGCTTTGCCTGTCCAAACTACAACTCCCAGAATGCCGTGCGAGACTTCCATGTGACAGAAATAGCCAATGATCTAGTGCGAGAAGCTCTCCCCCTTTCTTAAGAGCCGGGGGGTGGGGAACTTTTCCTCCCCGAGCCATGTTTGTGGCGCAGTGAAAATTTTTTCCAACAGCGAGTTGGAATGCGGCTGTGTTACAGCTGCAAGCCACACAGGGAGTTGGTTGTCAGCAATAGCCTTGTTCTGCTCTTTTACTGCTGCCCCCACAGCTTCAGCTAAAAATACACTTTGTTGCTGCGCCTGGGCTCTGGAGACTCGTTCTAGCATATCCCGTACTGAGGCTTCTTTAGGCAATGTGCTTAAGAGCAATCTAGTTTTGTTGTTTGCATATTCAAAGGCTAAAGTTTTTAGCAATTTTTTCCTCACATTTCCTTGCAAATCAGCGTCTGCTTCTAACGCTCCTACTAAGCAATCAATAAAATTCTCATAAGTCTCTCGATCACTCTGACGCACGTTTCCCCAATTCGGCCCCTTTTTCTCTGTTGGGACGTGTAGCAATGCCTTATGAGCAGCTTCTGCAGAAGCTCTATGGAATTCAGCAGGAAACTGGACCTGCCTGAGAGTTGTCGCGTAAGGACCTTGCCCCATTAGCATATCAAGCTGTATCCCATGCAACACATGCCCTTGCGGCCTTGGGGTATTAACCACCTTTCTACATTCTTCCTCCCATAACCTTCTCCACTGCACATATTGAGATGGTGTGCATAGCCATTTTGCCAAAGCCATGCAGTCATTCGGAGATAACAGCTCTGCGCTAAAGACGTATCCCAGCATTTGTGTTACCGGTTCGCTATGCAGCTGGTATTGAGAAACCGTAGACTGGAGCTGTTGTAACAGCTTCCAATGAAACGGTTTGTGAGTCTCTACTGCCTGGCCCTGCGCGTTGGTAGTTTGCAATACGGGAAAGCCACAATGAGACTCTAGGGCTCCCACTGCCACCCAATCACCCACCAGCAAAGTATACCGGACCAATTCCCCCCATCCTTAGGACACAGTAGTAACCCCCCTCCCGACTCTATGACTACGTCTTTTCCCCAGTTACGAGTTTCTATGTTATCTGTAACGTCGGCGTAGAGTGGGGGAGGTGAAGCCCACAACGGGGGACGATGGCGTGGAGCGGAGGGAATTTGAGAGCCCCGATCTTGGTGTTTGTGGTCGGTGTCGTCACCAGAGTCAGAGTCGCTGGAGCCGTCAGGCGGGAGCAGCGTCGCCCTCGGTGCTTTCGGACGGCAGCCAGGTTCCTTAGCCTCAGCAGTTGACACAGCGGAATGTGAGGTATCGGCAGCTGTTGCAGCCTCTTGCACCTCACTGGCATTTTGAAGGACTGGTACTTCTATGCCAGGAGCTACAGGGACCATCTGAAAAAACCTAGATTGCCCACAGCAGTCTTGATCTTTATCTACCACATGCTGAGCCGCCATGGCTATCTTCTGTTCTGCCTGATATTGTTTAAGGTGGTTTAAGACTTCTCACCAGGCTGGCCCTAATATTTTCAGTTCTTTGCCCCATCAATGGCTTTGTTCCAAAGCTTATCACCTAATTCTTGCCATTCCATTGCATCAAAAAGTTGTGAGGGCAATTTAAAGAGTCCTGCTTTTTCAGCCCACATAAGCAGAAGTAATAGTTTATTTACGGGCACAGCAGCTTCTCACATAGCGAGGAATTCTAAAAATAACTTTTGAGATGCTTTGTTCTCCATTATGCGAGTTTACAGCTTACCGCACGTCCGGGGTGCCGGCCAGCCCTTTGACGGTGACGACCTTTTCTCCCAAACTCCTTCCTCTTTCAAGGGCACTCACACGTCCAGCTGGGACTGGATTCTGTGCATCGGTGTGTCTGCACGTCCAATTACTTGGATTCTGCAGGACAGGGTGCACAAGTCTGGATTCTTCAGATTTTGCGGACTGGAATTGCACATTTGGTCCAGCCAGATTTTGCGCAAAATGGCCATTAACCTGTTTCAGGTGCCAGTTGTAACCGAGGGAGACGGGTTTTTGGACCTGAGAGACGACTCCACAGGAGTCAGCAGCAACAGGCCGCTTTATTCATAAGCACACACACTTATATACACCTTTAAAACTGTATTCTTCGGCAGCTGCTTGACACTTTGGCACTGATTATTGGCTAACAATGCTGTTTACATTACAAAACTTCTTGTAATTGGCTAATTATGTGCATCTGCTGAGAAAGTCGCAGCAGCCATTTCTGATGTCTTTAATTAGTTCTTAAAGCTACATTACACTAATTTACATAGGCAGTTCAGCATGTAGGTGAAATATCAGCATGTTGGTGAAATATCATATGAAATATCAGCATGTAGGTGAAATATCATATGAAATTCCAACAGGAGACCACCAGCCAAGTGTGTCCTTAACATGCGTCACCAGGAATGTGGGTCACCAGGTCTGATCCCAATGCAAGTCCTCCAATGGGTGATGGAGTTGGAGCTGTGGACGAAGCTCTTCCTGCAACTGGGGCACTCATAGGGCTTCTCTTACTGATGGGTCAGTTGGTGTGTGGTCAATTGACCCCTCTGTTTGAAGCTCTTCCCACACTCCCCACACTTGTAAGGCCGCTCTCCAGTGTGGATGCGCCTGTGGGTGATGAGGTTGGAGTTACGGTTGAACCTCTTCCCGCAGTCGGTGCAGCAGAAGGGCCTCTCCTCTGTGTGTGTGCGCTGATGCTTGAGCAGAACTGAGCTGGTCTGAAACCTCTTCCCACAATCGGAACACTCATAGGGCCTCTCCCCAGTGTGGATCATCTGGTGGATGATGAGCTGAGAGTTGCGGATAAAGCCCTTCCCACACTCCCCACACCTGTATGGTCTCTCTCCGGTGTGGATACGTCGATGGGTGATGAGATTGGAATTCCGGTTGAAGCTCTTCCTGCAGTCGGTGCAGTGGAAGGGCCTCTCCCCTGTGTGCGTGCACTGATGCACAAGGAGATGGGAGCTGGTCTGAAATCTGTTCCCACACTCGGAACACTCATAGGGACGTTCCCCCGTGTGGATCATCTGGTGCCGGATCAGGTTGGCGTTTCGGCCGAATCCCTTCCCACATTCCCTACACATGTATGGCCATTCCCCAGTGTGGATGTGCTGGTGGCAGATCAGGCTGGAGCTCTCACTGAAGCTCTTCCCACATTCCAAGCACTTGTAGCGCCTCTCCCTGGTGTGAAGTCGCTCCTTTGCCACCAGCTTGGAGTTCTCCCTGAAAGTCTGTCCACCTTTCTGGCCCTGGCTGCTTCTTTCCTGCTCTGAGCACTCTGGGTTGGCATTGGAGCTTCTCCTCCTCCAGGATCTTTCCTCCCCAGTGACTCTCTGCGCTGTGGAGCTGTTCAAAGTGGCCTCTGCCAGCAGGTTCTGCCGGGAGGATTTGTCCTCCGTGCTCTCCGTGCTCAGCTCAGGGCCTGGGGCAGAAAGGAAAATCAGAGGAAGGAGCAAGCAAAAAAAAAGAAGGAGAGAAAGAAACAAAACCAAAAAGGAACAAGGAGAAGGAAAATGAAGAAAGAAAAAGAAAAGAAGAAAGAAAAAAATAGAAAGAAGGAACACAAAAAGAAAGCTGTAGAAAAAAAAGAAACAAGAGAGGGAGAAAGGAAGGAAGAAAAAAAAATAAGGAAATGGAGTAAGAAAGAAAATGCAGACAAGGAAGGAACGAGAATCAAAAAGACAAAGGAAAGAAAGAAACAAAGGAAGAAAGAAAAGGAAGGAGAAGGAAGGAGGAAAATGGAGAAGGAAGTTGGAGAAGGAAGAAATAGGAAGAAATAAGAAAAAAGAAGAGGGAGGACAATGAAAAGAAAAACAGGATGAAGAAAATAAGACAATGATGAAGCAGAGTAAAGAAGGAACAAAGAGAAGGAAGAAAGGGAGGAATGATAAAGGAGAGAAAGGAACAATGAAAAGAAGGGAGAAGAAGGAGAGAAAGGAAGAAGATAAGGAAGAAAAAAGCAGAAAGAAGAAGGAAAGGGAGGAACAAGAAGAAAGAAAAAGAAAGAAGGAGAGGAGGGAAGGAGAGGAAGGAAGCACAGGCAGGGCATTTGCCTCCGGCCCACAGGGAAGGCCAAGGACATCCCCCCAAACCCGGCCCCAGCAGGATGGCGTCGGCAGCGGGGTTGTCCTGCAGCCGGGGCCATGCTGGGCTGGAAGATGCAGCACAAGAGAGGGGCAAAGGGGCACTGACTTCCTCCTCACCTGCCTGGGGGTCCCGGGGCATATTCCTCTTCCTTGCAGTCTCCTCCTCCATCCCAGCAAGATTTGGGAAGGAGAAATCCTGTTTTCTGGGGAAAAACAAGGCGTGAGCGTGTTGGGTTGAGGGTTCCACCTGCCTAAATCCATCTCTAGAATTCAATGGGCTTCCTGAGTCCATACAAACCTGTAAAACACCATTTCAGACCAAGCAAACCCTCCCAGGATCTCCTCTTCTCTGGTCGCTCCACTTTGGGGTTCTGGGGGCGGGTCTCCCCTCTCTGGGCTGCTGGGGGTCTCCTGTGTATTGGGGGTCCTCCCTCTCCAGTGTCCCCTCCCTCTCCAGGCTGCCGGGGGTCCAGGACCCCCCTACCTGCTCATTCCTGGTTTTCCAGCCCCCATATCCCCTTTTCTTTCATTTCAGGATCCTCCTGCCCTGTCTTTCCTGCCCATTCTGCCTCTCCCAACCCCTGGATCCCCCTTTTCTTTGACCACAGGGACCCTCGGGCCCCCATTCCCAGCCATGCCTGGTCACCTCACCCCCGCATCCTTTCTTTGACTCCAGGACCCCTCTGCTCTTCCTTTCCCACCCGTCCTGCCTCCCCCAGACCCCACACTCCCTTTTCCTTTACCCTGGCACCACCTGGCCTCCCCATTTCTGGGTACAGAGATCCCCTGAACCCCCAAACTACCTGTGCCCACCCCAGTCCTACCTTTCCTTCACCTTGGGTCTCTACTGATCTCCCATTCCCAGGAACTGGGATGCTCCTGCAGCCCCTTAACCTGCACCAATACCCCCCTACAACCTCTTTCCTGGCCAAACCACCTCTTCCAGCCCCCAGACTCTGCTATTCCTCGACTCTGAGATCCCCAGAACCCCCACTCCTTCATTTCCCAGACACCCCCTTTTTGGAATGCTAGGGAACCCCTTGAACCCCTTTTTCTGGCCACTCGTGGTCTCCCTACCACATGACCTGCTCTTCCTTGACTTCAGGAACCCCTGGACCCTCCTTTCCTGGGCACAAGGGCCCCCTTGACCCCCCCATCCCACTTCCCCAAGAGCCTAAGCCCACTTTTCTTTGATCCTGTGACCCCCTGAAACATTCATCCCCAGCACTGTGTTCCCCTGCACCCCCAGGATTGAGCCCAAAACACCAAGATCCAGCCACAAAAAGCCCTGCCAAGAGTTCCCCCTCTCTGGTCTCTCCACTTGAGGCTTTGGGCGATTTTCCCCTGTCCAGGTTGCTGGGGGTCCTACAAATGCTGGGGGTCCTCCCTCTCTGGGCTCCCTGTTTTGGTGGCCCAGGGGGTTCCCTGAGCACCCCGACAAAAAGGTAAAGGGAGAAAGCATCCCTGGGACCCTCATCATTCCTAAGAGGGACTGTGGAGAGGGGTGAAACCCCAGAACCCCAAAGGGGTCAGATCGCAGAGCGGGGGATCCCTGAAATTCCTGGGATCTCCAGGAGTCTGGAAAAGGGAGAACCCCAGAGAGGGGCCCCCAAAACACAAGGCATTCCCAACAACCTGGACAGGGGGGATCCCCAGAACCCAAATCGCAGAGAACACAGAGAGCAAATTCCTGGGAGGGTTCTTATGGATCTGCGTCTTGGTGGTTCGAATTTCTTTGACCTTAATCTGCATATTTTGGACAGTTTTTGTCGAATCTTGATGGTTTGGGGTTTTAGGGGATCTTTGCCAGGAGCCTCCAAGTGGGGGGATGGGAAGATCCCAGGATTTTCCAGCATCCAGGGATGCTCCCCAAGCAAAGCCCCCTCTGGAGGTGACTCCCTTTGTTCCCTACACTGTGGTAGCTCCTCACTCTCCCACACCGTTCCCTTTTTCATGACCATCATCCCCAATTGCCTCTTTCAGCTTCTAAAAACAAAATAATAAAACAATCAACCAATAAATCCCATTTTCCTGCTCTTTAGGGCTGCTCATGTGTCTCACTCAGTTTCAGTTCCTTCTGTTTCAGTTGTCACTTCAAGATCCCAGTTTGGGATCCTGAGGTAGTTTGGAGGTTCTGGGAGGGACTTTTAATGTGGTCCTGGGATGGTTGGGGTAGGTCTGGAAGCGGTTTGGGGGTTCTGATGTAGTTTGGAATGACTGGGAGGGAGTTTAGGGGGATTTTGAGGTGGTTTGGGGGTCCTGGAGAAGTTTAGAGTGGTCTGGGTGGTTTGGGGGTCTGGGAGAAAATTTAGGATAGTCTGGGGGCAGTTCGAGGAGTCCTAGGCAGTTGAGACAGTCTGGGAGAGGTTTGGGGGGTCTGTGAGGGGGTCTAGGGGGTGTCAGGGGGGCTTCGGTGAGTTTCAGGGGCTCCGGAAAGTTCAGGAGGGGATTTGGAGCATCCTGGGGGTCCGGAGCAGTTTTGAAGTTCCCAGATGGGGGGGTTGAGGGTCTCAGGGGTATTTTCAGGGGGGATTTGGGGCGTTCTGAGGCGGATCCCGTGGTGGGGGGAGGGGCTTATCCGGCTTCTTCACCTTCACCGCCAACACGGCCCCGGGGAGGTCCCGGGGGCGTCTGTGGGAGGTGGTTGGATCGTGAGGGACGCCCATAACCCGCCCTGAGTCCTCGAATGCCCCACCAAGTGCTCCTAAATTTTCCGAAATCACCCGAAACCCGCCGCCATTGCTCACCTCTCCCGGCAGCGCCCTCGAGTCCCACCCTCCGTCGGCGCCGCCTCTGATTGGTTGTTGCCCTGCCTGTCAGCGTCCGCAGCCAATCAGCGTTCAGGAAGGCAGCGCGCCGTGACGGCACATTAAAGCCCGCGCCATTTTGAGCCTGTCCCGTACTACAACTCCCGTCATGCACGGCGGCCCGTTCTGGCCAATCACAGTCGGGACATCAACTTCCGTCTCCCCCGCGCCCAATCGGGTCGGTCCCAGCCGGTTTCCGAACCCCCAAGTGCCCCCCCGGACCCCAAACTGCCCCAGAAGTGCCCCCGGACCCCAAACTGCCCCAGAAGTGCCCCCAGAACCCCCAAGTGCTCCACCAATACCCACTCAGGACCCTCAAATCGCTTCCCCGGACCCCTCAGTGACCCCCAAGTTTATCCAGGACTCACAAGTTTCCCATGAAAGACTCTTCAAACCCCCAGATTCCATCCTCGGACGCCCAGGTGCCCCCCAAGTGTCTCCTCGGACCCCCAGGTGCTTCCCCATTGCCCCATAAATTCCCCCCCAGACCCCCATGAGATCTCCAAATGTCCCCCAACTGACCCTCAGACCCCAATTCCACCCCAATCCCACCAAATCCCCCCAGTCCCCCCTTCCCATGGGGCCCTTTCGCAGGATTTGGGGCTCCAAAGGGGGCACTTGGAGGGCCGGGAGGGATTTGGGGACACTTCGGGGGCTGGTGAGTTGGGGAAGGGATTTGGGGTGGGATTAAAGGGAATTCTGAGTGGAAATGAGGGAAATTTAGGTGGAAATAAGGAGTTTAGAAAGAAATACAGGAGGTTTGAGGTGAAATTTGGAGAGGCTGGGTGGAATGAAGGGAATTTCAGTTGGAATTAAATAATCTTTGTGTGAAATTTAAAGGGTTTTTGTTGAATCTTAGGCATTTGGGATTAAATACTAAGGAATGTAAAAAGGATTAAGGTACTTTTGAGTAGAGTTTAAAGATTGGGTGTGGAATTAGGGATATGTTCAGTGGAAATAAAGACATTTTGGATAGAAGTAACAGGATTTGAATTGGAAATAAAAAGATTTGGGGAATTTTAAATGGAACTAATAGAATTTTCAGTGAATTAAATGTGATTGAGGGGATTTTAGACGGAATTAAGTGAATTCTGGGAAATATTAATATTGATCTTTAGTAAAATTAATGGGATTTCAGATAAAATTGGGAATTTGGTAAGAAATTAGAGGAATTTCATGTTGAATTAAGAAAATTTTGTGTCAAATTCATGGGGTATTGGGAAAAATGAGAAGGATTTTGATGGGTTTATAGGGATTTGAGGTGGAATTAGGGTAACTTTGAGAAGAACCATTCTAGTATGAGGTGATGGCTCTTTCTCCAGACCTCAGTTCTCCACAGGCAAACTCTGCAGTGTTTTCTCACACCACATCGACGGGCACAACCACAGACCAAACATGACAGACCCAGACACGACTCTGGTCCCTGACACAAAACCTCCTCAAAATAAAAAGCTTCCTCTGCTTCTGGGCATTGGGAGGATAAGGCTTAGCCTCACTCTGTTCTATTTGCATGTATTACAGTTTGTCACATGATTATGGAGCACAAACTCAGCCTGGGCTGGAGAATGGATTGAGAGCAGCCCCAAAGAGGAGAAGGACTTGGGGCTGGTGATGGGTGAGAAGCTCAGGCACCCCTGCTTGGCTGGGCAGGTAAGCCACTGGCAAGAGCCCAGTGCTCCCTGAGCATCCCAGCACGGGCAGTGTCTCCTCTGGGCCAGCGAGGGGCTGGGAGAGGGGTCTGGGACAGGGTCAGAGCCCAGAGAGAGCCCCCAGCAGAGACCAGATGGTGTAAATCCAGTGTGCTGGTTGGACCTGCTGGCAGCTGCCTGTCTCTCACTGAGAACTCACTGGGCTCTCCCTCATTCAATCTCCTTTCAGAATGGGATTTAGGGAACAGATCTGAAGCCTCCCTGCAGGGTCCCCTTTACTCCTTCAGCCCCTGATGCTGCAGGTGTGACAATGATGGGCTGAGCAGCATTTTCAGGCTCCCATGAAACCACAAGCAGATACATCTAAAATAGGCAGTGCACAAAGACATTTCTGGAACAGATCTGATTCTTGTTACTAAAAATTTATGCTCTATAAATTTCATTTCTCATATTTCCTCCTGAATTTTATCAGTAAAATTGCAATTCTCTCTTTCAATCAGTACCACCCACAATGCATTTCTGACAGTGAACTCAGTGTTTAGTCTCAGCTGTAGCCATCAGCAGGCATTGCAATGCCCACAAGCCCCTGAGCACTAAGGCAAGGAGAGTTAGGGCCATCCAGGCCTTATTTGCAGCACTCAAACACAGCCCTGTTGGTGATCCTGAAATAGAATAAAATTCCA
Organism: Pithys albifrons albifrons; assembly: GCF_047495875.1. Taxonomy (NCBI): domain Eukaryota; kingdom Metazoa; phylum Chordata; class Aves; order Passeriformes; family Thamnophilidae; genus Pithys; species Pithys albifrons. The sequence goes on from NC_092489.1 coordinate 1,760,429, forward strand.
GAGGCCACCCCAGAAAATGCCTCTGTAGTGTCAAATAAATTTAAAATGTCCACCCTCCCCTCCTGCATGGACCTCTGGCCAACAGTTCCTGCCCACTCCTGTGCTGGTTGCTCCTGAGTCACCTTGCTGTCAGGTCCTAAACAGATCTTTTCAAGGATTCCTTGTTTAGAAACTACACCCTGACACCTTTGTTTTCCCCAGAGATGTGTGAGAAAGGGCAGTGCTGGTGCCACTCAGGGCATGGCTGAACACTGGGGTGACTTGGCAGCTCCCTCTGCACCGTCTGTGCCACCTGCATTCCTTGGAGAAATATTTCTGCCCAAATGGAACACAACAGTGGCCTGTTGGACACTCTGCCCCCAAAGGGGGAACTCTGAACATTTGGAATAAAACAATGAGACCACGAGACCTGAGGATTTTATTAATTGCTTGGTGGTAGCGTTAGAAGCTGATGCTGATTTACAAGGAGATATGAAGGAAAACTTGTTAAAAACATTAGCCTTTGAAAGTGCGAATGGAAAAAACTAGATTGCTTTTAAGCACACTGCCCAAAAAAGCTTCTTGGGCGGACATGCTAGAGCGTGTCTCTAGAGCTCAGGCACAACAACAAAATGTATTTTTAGCCGAAGCTGTGAGAGCAGTGGTAAAGGAACAAAATAAGCCCATAACTGAAATACTGCAACAGATTCCCTCGCTAATTGCCGCTGTAACTCAGCCGCATACCAAAACGGAGAATGGAAGCCGTGGCAGCAGCAAGCTGCACTGTTTTCAGTGTGGCAAGCCAGGACATTTTCACAAGTAGTGCGAAGTTGGGCCAGTATGGTACACCTCCTGTCAAAATAATAGTCATGCCAGTGAAGCGTGTAGAAAGTCGGGAAACGGGAAGGCCAGCACGAGTGGGAGTCGCGCGGGGACAATAGTAAGTCCCAGCATTATGAGTGGGGCACTCCCACCACTGCCGGGAGTCTCGGGATCGACCTGGCAACAGCAGTAGATGTTGTCTTAATTGATCCCTACTGGATGGCAGAAACTGAAAGATTCCCTTGGGGCGTTACTATTAGATTTGTCGTCAGCAGGACTTAAAGGATTAGTGGTGTTACCAGGCTTAATTGATGCCGATTACACCGGGGAAATTAAAACAGTAGTGCACACCCTGCAGCCACCTATGGTTATCCCAGCGGGAAGCCGTATAGCCCAAGTCGTGCCACCAACTTATCTGCTGCAAACATCTTTAGGGAAAAATGTAGAAAACGTTTGAGGTGATCATGGTTTCAGTTCCTCAGGTCTAGTAGTGTGTTTGTTGCTGCAGCTAAACTCTTGACCCACTTTAACAGCCGCTCTTTCGTATAATGATGAGCAGCACCCTGTTCAATTGCTACTAGATACAGGGGCGGATGTCACTATGATTAGCCAAAATAAGTGGCCACCACACTGGCTGTTAAAACCAACCGCTGGAGAAATTACTGGCCTAGGGGGTATGGCTGCTGCAAAGACATCCATTAGCCCTATACAAATTATTACTGAAGAATCAGTAGCTTCTGTTTTTGTCTATGTCTGTCCTCTTCCCCCTGGACTTGCAGGCTTTCTTGGTAGAGATGCTATGGTGCAAATGGGAATAACATTGTCTACTGTAGGAGTGTTTTGTTTGCAGCGGCCATTGGACAGCCGCCACCACCCCAGCCACTTAATTGACTGACCGACAGAGCTGTCTGGGTGGAGCAATGGCTGCTGACGAAAGAGCCTCTTGAAATTGCTCATCAATTAGTAGCAGAACAAATTGAACAAGGCCATTTAAAAGAGTCTGTCAGTCCGTGGAACACCCCGATATTTGTCATCCCGAAAAAGTCAGGGAAATAGCGCCTGCTTCATGACTTGCGAAAGCTCAATGAGCAGATGCAACCAATGGGAGCATTACAACCTGGTTTACCAAATCCAGCTATGCTGCCTGAAAATTGGCCACTGTTGATTATTGATCTTAAAGATTTTTTTTCATGATTCGTCTACATCCTAATGATACCCAAAGGTTTGCATTTACTCTGCCTTCTCTTAAAAGGGCAGAACCTGCAAAATGGTTTGAACGGGTTGTCTTGCCAAAAGGCATGAAAAACAGCCCCACCTTGTGTCAGCTCTATGTAGCTGCTGCGCTAGCTCCACTAAGACAAGCATGGCCACATATGCTAATTTGCCATTACATAGATGATGTGGTCTTTTGCCAACAACAATCCTTTACTTCTGAACAAACTCAACTTATTCTTAACACCCTTTCTGCTTTTGGACTTCAAATAGCGCAAGAAAAGCTCCAGGTTAGCCAGCCCTGGAAATACTTATGATGGACTATCTCAGACTCAGTAACTCGCCCTCAAAAGCTAACCATATCTACAGGGGTTGCCACACTGCATGATGCTCAAAAACTATCTGGGGACCTGCAATGGGTACGGCCAGTGGTAGGTTTAAGAAATGAGGACCTTGCACCTCTGTTGCCGCTGCTAAAAGGCACGGATCCTACCCAGCCTGTATGTGTTTCTGACACACAACGTGTTGCTCTCCAAACCATTATAGACAAAATTAACAATATGTAGACACACTGCAGAATTTCAAGTATTCCATTCTCAGTTTTTATTCTCCTCTCTGCCCTGTATGTAAATGCAGCAATTGCCCAATGGCAAAAGAAAAACAGGGGAGATCAGAAAGAGAGAGTGTGTTTGATAGAGTGGGTATTTGGTCCTGTAACGCCGAAGAAAAGCATTGTACCACTTATTGAAAGCATGGGAAACCTCATTATGAAAGCCAGAACGAGAACGGTTGCTATCTCAGGGACAGAACCGGAATCTGTCCATCTGCCCATAACACCAACAGAACTTGAATGGGCCTTGAATAATTCACAAGTGCTTCAACAAAGCTTGCTAGGATGGTCAGGTTCCATAACCACAGATTTTCCAACAGGGAAACTTGGAACTTTGTTAACTACACAAAAGTGGTCGGGTATACCTTTATGTTCCGATATGCCACTTATGGATGCTGTCACTGTGTTTACTGGTGCAGCGAAACTGTCAAAAACTGCTGCAATTGTGTGGAAAACAGGTGGTCAGTGGCAGAAGAAAGTGCTAAAGGGGACTGCCAGGGATATGTTGCAAACACTAGAGCTTACCGCGGTATGTTGGGCATTTAATAACTGGATGATGAGTTCACTGAACGTGGTAACAGATTCATTGTACGTTGCAGGTGTTGCCCAGCACATCAAGGACGCAGCGATAAGAGAAAGTGGTAGGCCGCAATTAGTGCATTTGTTTCAACAGCTCCAGCAAGCTATTCGGCAACTCAGTTTGCCGTATTGTGTAATCTACATACGAAGCCATCAGTGGAGCTTAGGTCTTGGACAGGGCAATGCAAAAGCAGATGCACTAGTCTCTGCAGCAATAACAGTCCACTGTCCACTTAACAAATTCAAATCTGCCAGGATGGCACATGATCAACTTCACCAAAATGCTAAAGGTCTGATGAGGGATTTTGAGCTCTCTCAGGCAGAGGGCTCAGGAATTGTAAAGACATGTCCCCAGTGTAGTCATAATGGGCCTGGGATTGGCATGGGAGTAAATCCACACGAATTAAAAGCCGTGGAAATATGGCAAATGGACGTTATGCACGTGCCTAGTTTTGGGAGGCTTAAGTATGTTCATGTTACAATTGACACTCGCGGTTTGTATGGGCCATAGCGCAAACAGGTTAAAGGGCCTTACACGTAAAACGTCACTTGACACAGTGTGTGGCTGTCATGGGGGTTCCGGAAACCATTAAAACAGATAATGGGCCTGCATATACCAGTGAAAATATGAAAGGGTGGTTTCAACAATGGGGAATTGTTGGAGGACAGCAAATAGATGAGGACTTTATTAAATGGCAGAAATATTATAAAAGATGTGTTGATGAAGACGCCGAATTGCAGGAACCGGGAAGAAGCTATTTGGACATTTCTCCAGTTTAACTGTTATGTACCCTAAGATGGCTACCCTTGTCTTTTTCCCTTAGTCATCCCTGTCCAAGTTTCTTCTCCCCACAAACCCTCAGGGCATTTTCCCGCCAAGCCTTCCCTGATTGGTCCCCAGTTGGTGCAGTGCACCATTTTCCATATATGGTTGTGTTCCCTGATTGGTTCTTCCCTTGTTCCTCCCCTTCATTTACATACCCACCAATCCTATGCCTCGCTCCTCCCTGTCTCCACCCCTGACTCCACCCATGTTCTAGAAAGTTCCATGCTCTGCTATATAAGTCGGTGCGTTCCAATAAACCGTGCTTCTCTTCGTGGACTCCTGACTTGTGTGGGACCTCTTCCTTTGGGGAATCGTCGCCGGGTTGGTAGCGGGAGGAGCCGTCCCTGAGCTTCCAAGGAGCTGGTCCCTCGAGAGCACACGCTGTTGCTCTTCGAGCCCTTCTCCTGGGAGCGCCATTCATTCACCGTATCGGTGCCAATCATTCACCGATAGGGAATTAAACACATAACAGGAATTCCTCACTCCTCTACAGGACAAGCTATAGTTGAGCGAACCAACAAAACTTTAAAAGAATATCTAGACAAATTTAAAAATTAACTGGATGTTCAAGAGAGGCTGAATAAAGAACTTTTTGTAATGAACCATTTATGTATTTTTGGAGATAGCTCTGAACCAGCAGCTCTGTTACACAGCAGAGCTCTGCCCAAAATACAGCCTAACTTTACTGCTAAAGTTGTTTACAAAGATCCTACAACAGATGAATGGAAAGGCCCTGCTGGTGTAATACTTTTTGGAAGAGGCTATAACTGTGTATTAACACCTGCAGGACCACAATGGATCCCAGCAAAATGGATCAAGGCAGCCACAAGCAGCAAAATAAGGAGACACCAGATGATGACAATCAGCGTGGTGATGACATAACCTTCTGAGATCAACCCGTTGGACTTTGCCAATTCTTTGTGTTTAATTAAGTTGCGTGAATTGTTGGCTGTAGAAACAATGAAGCTGCATATATAGTTTTTTGGTTTTGTAGTTATGAATGAAGTTAGCGCTAATGTGTTGCCAAGTCAAAATATTTGGCTTGCCTTTGCCAATATAACCAACAGCAGGAGCTTTGTATTAGTTTATCGCAGGTAGGAAATCCTTTTAAAACATATTTGTTTGGCATCTCTGTGCCGATGGAGAGGCCAAAGAGGTGGGATAGAGGTGCTGGACTGACGGATCGCAGGGACCACAGTTCAGGAAAGGAGGGTCATGCCCTTCCCCTTATCATATAGGCTGATTGAAAAAATGGAAACCGAGTTTTCTGCCGCAAAGCGGTTTGTCCTTGCTATTCTCACTAGGTGGGGAGAGGCAGTTAGCGAAAAGCTGTTCGAAAAACTCATGACACGGGTGTGAGAACAGGGGTATTTCCAAAGCCCTCCCATGGTGTTTATGTGGGAAAATTGGAGGTCGGTTGGTATCAGCGGATTGGAAAAGGCCCACTGATACAGTGGAGAGGTTTCTGCTTCCAGGAGCAAGGCTAAGAAAGCAGCCAGCAGGGATCCCTAGGATCAGGCCCCTTAGAAGTGAGGTCAGCTCCTCCCGCCCCTGGCCCAGTGACCACCCCGAACGGAATAAGTCCACACCAGCCAGAGGTCCACGAGGAAAAGCCCGTTTTAATGGCGCGCACTAGCTTTTAAGGAGAGCAAGGGAATTCCCCGGATGTAGGCGGGGAAGAGGGACGGAGACGGGGCGGAGTAACGCACTTCATTGGGTGCATGCAAACGAAGGGAAGGAGGGAGGGGAGGAGCGGCAAAAGGACCAATAGGAGAATAAGGTAGGCGGGGAAATTCTACTGTAGGGCTTCCGGCACTCCGAGGCAGGGACAGCCCCCGTCCGGGCTCCAGGGGCGCCTTGTGGGTGGCCCCGCCGCCAACCGCCCCCATGGCCAGGGCGTGCCAGGACAGGGGGCTGCGACCCGGAGGGTTTTGTGGGAAGAGGAAACTTGGATAAGGAACGACTAAGGAAAAAATAACCAGGGTAGCCACATTAAGGATATAACATTTAAACTGGGGAAGTGTTCATCCGAAAGCCCCCTCAGTCCTGATCCAGCCGCTGCACATGCTCCCCGGGGTCTTGGACCACCGCATCTTTGTCTACCCAGCATTTGTAATATATCTGCCACTTGGTGAATTCCTCATCAGTCTGGTCTCCTCCGACATCTGCCCCTTTTTTATTTTGTTGTTGAGCTGGAAAAGCTTGAGGAGAGGATGCAGCTTTCCATGTTTGGGAACATTGAGGGGCACAAGGGATAACACACAGAAACATGACAACAGCAGCTAACACTATAATGGCAATAACTACTATTTTCTTAACGGTCTCTGACCACCCTTTAAAGGGAAGCCAGCTAAACAGGTCATTAAAGCTGAAACCCTTTTCTTCATTTATTTGGTGCACCATGTCTTTTAATTGTGAACTATGGGAGTGGATAGAGCGTGAATGATTAGAGAAATTCATACAGCAGGACCCTTCAAATTCCTGGCAACCATGCCCATTAACTAAAAGAAGAAAATCAATTGCAGCTCTACTTCGGAATAGCGCTTTTTTGTTATTTTCAGTATCCATTAAAAGTTGTTCTAGGGCTTGGTATAAACAGCCTTATAACAGGAATTTATCTGACCCCATTGTCCTGCCGACCACGATATACCCACCAAACAAGTTTTAAAAGGGTTTGATGGATCCATGGTCGACAAACAGATGGAATCTATGTTCAAGGACTGCGCTAAGCCAATCCGTATATTTTTTGATGATGCTGTTGCCCACGTAGGCATAACTGGATTACTGACACCCTTTACCGTTGTTATTTTTCCTTTCACTGAAAATGACAGTAATGGACTTCTTTGTAGGTTTCTGCCATAATGGTAGTACCTCCTGTCCTATTACCGCAACCATCATACTACCGATTAACACCATCATCCGAAAAGCAAGGTGAGGCCCCAATCGTCTTCTTCCTCTGTTGCTGCCCATCCCATCCGAGTGTCTTTCTGGTGGAACCTGATGCACCTGGACGGGATCCACTGAGGGCTGGACCCTGGCTTCACCCTTTTTTAGGCTTTCAACTCTAAAATGTCGCTCAATGGGAGAATTGTCTTCATGACATTCTCTCTGTTGAAGAACATTTAAGAGTTGACTAAACATGTGAAAAAGAGGTTTGTTAGACAGATCTTAGAGATAACCATTCTCTACGGGATACAACTCCCACAACATATGCAGAATCTGAAACGACATTAAGAGGTTGTGGGAACAAACAAAATGCTCTGAGTACTGCTGACAGCTTCACCAGTTGAGAGGATCCAGACACCTGGTGGACATCTGTCTTCCATACTTCATTTTCGGACCACGCCACGACGGCTCTTCCTGTTCTGCCTGAGTTGTCTGTGAACACAGTCCGTGCTCTAGGAATGGGTGTGTGTGAAAACATAAACTTAAGTTTGGGCTGTAAAGTAGAGAGAAACTTTCCTTAAAAAAAGGAATATACGGTAAATGATACAGAACTTTTCCTGTGAAATCAGCCATAACCGTTTGGAAATCAAATATATGATCTTTAGCTTGTGCGGCAGCACATTGCATCCGAGAAAGGCGAGGCGGTTGATGACAAACCACAGGCAGATCAGTGGTGTTATGCGTGTCTTTAAATGAAGGATTAAACAGATTGCTTGGTTGTAGGCCAGTAGGCCTCTGGTTTGGGCCTAGTCCATGGGCACCGCCATCTTGGACTGGATGTTGACAAAGGGAGAGGGTGGGGCCACCGTGGGAAAGAGGAAGTGGGGTGTCACGTAAGGGATCACAGGGACCGCCTACCACAGAGATCAGCCCCTCCCCTCTTGACACCACACCCAGGGGGTAGGAATCGGTTGCTTCCTCTCCCTTCCCCCAATCTCCATTTTGTGGTGGCCCTTCACCACGCTCTCTGCCGCCATCTTGTGGGCAACCAACATGTGCATGTGGAGAGGCCCCAACGGCAGCCGGCACAGTGCTAACAATCCCAGAGTTCGCTGGTGGATTGGTAGAGGGGGGCCCCTGAAACCGCAATGCCGGAACCGTGCTTCGACTGCAACTCCCTGCGCTACTCTGTCCTGGGGCCCCCTGGGTCCCCGCGTTCTGGTCTGCTTCTAGGATCAAGTGAATCAGTGACCATTCTATTAAGGCATGCAAGGCGTGTTTGCCGTTTCTGTTAGCTGCCGCCCACAATTTTTGGCCTAAACCGTCCCATTCCGTTGTAGTAAGATGAAACGTCAGGGAGTAGCCCTCCTTAGACATATATTTCATTAGCAATTTTACTGCTGCCTTGTCCACTTTGCGGTTAGCGTGCATTAGAAGGGACTTCAGGTGGCGGTAAGTCTCCTTTTCTCTCTTAGAGACAATTTTCCCCAATTTTAATAAATGAAATAAGGGTGATAGGGAGTAGGGTCTACTCGGAGAGCTACCTACCTAGGGCAGAGGTAGGCTGAGGGTCAGTCCTTTGGTCCCACGTCGAAACAACGAGGGATTGCCAGCCGTGAGCTGAAGAAATGCCAAGGTGCTCTGCTTGATCCGCTTCCTCCGAGGTCCACTGATGGCCAAGGGACTCACCCGTCCTGCTGCTGATGCTGCTTCGGCGTGGTGGATACCACCACTGCGTTGGGCGCCAATTATCAGCGGATTGTAAAAGGCCCACTGATACAGTGGAGAGGTTTCTGCTTCCAGGAGCAAGGCTAGGAAAGTGGCCAGCAGGGATCCCTAGGATCAGGCCCCTTAGAAGCGAGGTCAGCTCCTCCCGCCCCCGGCCCAGGGACCACCCCGAACGGAATAAGTCCACACCAGCCGGAGGTCCATGAGGAAAAGCCTGTTTTAATGGCGCGCACTAGCTTTTAAGGAAAGCATGGGAATTCCCCGGATGTAAGCGGGGAAGAGGGGCAGAGACGGGGCAGAGTAATGCACTGCATGCAAAAGAAGGGAAGGAGGGAGGGGAGGAGCGGCAAAAGAACCAATAGGAGAATGAGGTAGGCAGGGAAATTCTACTGTAGGGCTTCCGGCACTCCGAGGCAGGGACAGCCCCTGGTCGGGCTCCAGGGGTGCCTCGTGGGTGGCCCCGCCAGCAACCGCCCCCATGGTCGGGCGCGCCAGGACAGGGGGCTGCGACCCGGAGGGTTTTGTGGGAAGTGGAAACTTGGATAAGGAATGACTAAGGAAAACATAACCAGGGTAGCCACATTAAGGGTATAACATTTACACTGGGGAAGTGTCCATCCGAAAGCCCCCACAGTCCCGATCCAGCCGCTGCACGTGCTTCCCGGGGTCTTGGACCTCTGCATCTTTGTATACCCAGTGTTTGTAATAGATCTGCCACTTGGTGAATTCCTCATCAGTCTGGTCTCCTCCGACAGGTTGGAGATTTTATGTGGGACTTGCATATACAAGGGAAAAATAAGCAGACGGCAGGGTTGGAGGGAACGTGGAGAATAGCGACTAACGCACTGAAAGAGATGAAGGCTGAATTGAAAGTTGCAGATGCAGCTGTATCTATGCTCGCTCCAGAAAAGGCGATGGAGGCTGAGCCTCTCACTCCTCCACTCCCAGCAAGGAGCGCCGGAAGAGTTGGAAAGCATTTCTAGGAATAGAGGGAAATAGCTTTGCTGTGAAGGGTATGACAGGAAAAACGCACTGATCCGTGAGTGAGTTTTTGTCTGATCGTGATGCTGTGGCTTCTAAAGAGGAAGTGGATGGCTCGTCGTCCCAGAGCGAAATGACGAGCAATGAGGAAGTGACCACTGGGGCCATGGCTGAGGGGGGCGGTCCTAGCTGCTGTCCCATGGCTTTGCCTGCTTCTCCGACTCTGCCAGGAGAGCCTGAAATCCCCGTGGGAGGGTCAGGAGGTGAACAAGAACGGACGCTGACTCCCTTGGAGCAGCAAATGAAAGAGTTATTAGAACAGATGGCTGAAATGAACAAGCAAACTATGAAAACCCTTGAGGTGAAAGCAAAGGAACCACGATCACTGCCTGGAACGCTGCCATCTACTTTTCAAATGTATCAAGCCCATTCTCCGAGGTCAGAGGATGAGGAAACAGGAGCAGCTCATTCCCTCCCCTGCAAGCCCAGAGAAACAACACCAACAAATGATGGACAGCCCCGATTAGCTCGATGGCTTTGTCCGAGATGCTGAGCTGGATGGAGAATGGTCAGCTGTTGAGTGTGTTGTGTGCTCCATTCTAGTAGATAATAATGGTCAGAAATATGAGCAACATGACTGGAAAGTGCTGCAACAGGAAAAATGACTCTAAAAGAAGGAGGAATAAAAACAGATAGTGGGTATGCAGTGTTAGATTGGCTTTTTACAGCAGATATTAATAGGCCTCATGACTGCAGAAACCTGGCAAGCTACTTACTCACACCCTCTCAGCGAATAATTTGGTATAAGGAGTGGAAACAACTTGTGCTGCTCGCCCTTGCCCAAATGGAGACCCTCTTGCTGGGGTTACTACAGACATGCATATGAAAATGTGCAAGTGCAGTTACAGTTCCCAGCGATCCTACGTCATACTACAGCAAGATTGGCCCTTTAAGTTTTTTATGCAGTCCTAGAGCCAACTCCGCTTCCTCCATTCACATCAGTTAAGCAATGACTCACAGAACCTTAGCAACACTTCATAGATCGTCTTTTGCAATCAATCGTGGTGCAATCTGACTTGGACGTAGAGTATAAAGGTTCTATTTCAAGCTTCTGGCCTTTGAAAATGCAACCCCTAAGATCAAGTCCCTGCTTGCAACCCTTCCCAGAAATGCAGATGTTTCTGAAATCCTTGAGATGGCGTCGCGAGCCAATCAGCAGCAACAAAGCCAGGCCATGGCAGGTGCCTTTGCAATCACAATGGAGCCAATGCAATGTCCTCTCACCACTGTAGCCCAAAAGATATCTGGCAAGAAAAAGGAAGGGACAGCAAAGTCTGCACGCGTGTGCTTCCTATGTGGTTCTAAAGGCCATTATCCCACTATGTGCCAGCTTTATGTTTCCTGGGCACTTCAACCACTATGGAAAAAGATGTCGTCTACACTCATCTACCACTTCATGGATGATATCCTGTTCTGCCAGCAAAATGCATTCAAAAATGACGTCTGTGAGAACACAGCAACCTTGCTAAAAGGCAAAGGCCTGATTGTAGCCCCAGAGAAAGTGTAACAAGTGGCTCCCTGGAATTATTTAGGATGGCAAATAACTCATGCTGCCATTAAACCACAAAAGCTCTCTGTTATCTCATCAGTAAAAACATTGCACGATGCTCAAAAATTAGTTGGTGAATTTCAATGGGTCAGACCTATCGTGGGTCTCACTAATGTGGATATCCATCCATTCTTGTCGCTCTTGCATGGAACGCAGCCCAATGCACCAGTTGAATGGATCTAAGAACACACCGAGGCCCTGAATCATGTCACTGCCAAGCTCTCCTGTGCTATGGCAGATTGGCGGTATGCTGACTGCCCCTTGGGCCTATGGATCTGCAATCATCCACAATTCCCTTTTGCACTCTTAAAGCAAGACCACATTTAGCAAAAAGAAAAACGGGAAAAACTACCTGACGAAACACCGACCCCAGCGACTGCAGGTGCCAAACAAGATGCACAGGTAAAGAGTTCAAGGATAACGATCCTTGAGTGGCTGTTTCCACCACATACGGCACCAAAGAGCATCTGGCAGCAAAAGGAAATCATATTGCACCTGATCCACAAAGGCCGGTAACGTTGCAAAGAAGTCGATGGGAAAGAGCCAGATTGGATCAGTGTCCCTATCTAAGCTGGTGATTTTGACTGGCTAATGCAGAATTCCACTCTGCTACAGCTTGCCATTATTGGGTATTCTGGTAGCCTCCGCCACGGGGGACCCAGTGACAAACGTCTGCAAGCAATAAGCCAGTACTGCTGGGTTGAAAGGCCCATGGTAATGAGTCAGCCAGTCAACAGGAGAACTGCGTTCACTGATGCAGGTAGAAAGTCTCACACTGCTGCATGCGTTTGGAAGGAAAATGGACAGTGGCATCATCGCCTAATCCCAGGGAAAAAAGAAGATAGCCTACAAACGCTGGAATTAGCAGCTATTGCCTGGGCACTGATGCAATGGAAAGCAGAACCCTTGAATGTGGTGTCAGACTTGCAGTATGCAGTGGGAGTTGCAAATCGCATAGAAGATGCCCTAATAAAACCAGTGAGGAATCAAAGACTGTTAGAATTGTTTTTACTTTTGCAGCGTGCGCTCGAGTTAAGATTACATCCATGTTGTATAATGCATATACGGAGTCATCAGACCTCCTTGGGTCTTGTGGAAGGCAATGCAAAGGCAGATTCCCTGGTTAGCTTAGGGATGCAGAAGCCAGCTAGTTCTTTTAGTATGGCTCAAGACAGTCATTTAATGTTCCATCAAAGCGCTAGGTCCTTCAGATGTCAGCTTGGGGTTCTATGGGAAGATGCAAAAAGCATAGTAAAAGCATACCATCAATGTTGTCAGTTTGGACCCACTCTGGGTATGGGGGTGAATCCCCGAGGCCTACAGGCAGAAATACGGCAGATGGATTTTACACATGTTCCTGAATTTGGGCGACTCAAGTACGTCCATGTGTCCATAGACACTTATTCTAGCTTGGTTTGGGCAACAGCTCAGACAGGAGAGAAAGGCCTACACATCATTAGGCACTTGACAAACTATTTTGCCATTATGGGAGTGCCACAAACCATAAAGACAGAACACTCCTGCTTATGTAGGGGAGCAAGTTCAGAGATTCCTTATTACATGGAGTGTTAAGAATGTAACTGGCATCCCCCACCTCTCAACAGGTCAAGCAGTAGTGGAGCGTGGTAACAGAACCCTTAAAATGTAGAAACAGAAAGGGTCAGAAATTCTTGACCCCCAAACTCACCTGTGCAAGGTGCTGTTTACCCTAAATTATCTGAGCCTAAGCAGAGATTCAGAACAAACCCCAGTGCAGTTACACTATAGCTCCCGGCAGATATCACCCATATAGGAGGTGCAAGTAACATATAAAGACTCCCAAACAGGTCAATGGGTAGGTCCTAAGCCTCTATTATTCTCTGGACAAGGTTATAGTTGTGTCTCCACAGATACCAGACTTGTGTGGGTGCCCAGCAAGTAGACTCAACCTGCTCCAGCTGCTGCACCTCCGAATGAGCCTGCCCACATATCAAGCAACAACGAGGAATACAGCAGCTAGGTGAAGAAGTGGCCGAGTCCGCCAGTACACCAGGCCTTTTTAATGAAGACCCACGTATCAAGATGTTAAAGGTTCTTGGACATGGGGGACCAGGTGAAGTGTGGGAACTAAACAGAAAAATATATAAAAAATTGTGTATGTCTCACCAATTAAGGGTGTTTGCTGTCATAGATATAGTGTAGTGAGAGTAAAGCAATAATATCGTGTCTCACATTAGCAATCACCACCCAAGGTGGCCTTCTGAAAGTTATTATCAAGATAATCTGTCTCTATTTTGTAGTATAGCTAGAACTCTTTTTAATATCCTAGGTAAAGAAGTTAATCTCGCCACTTTTGAGAATCCCCAAAATTTTGAGTAATCCCCACCAATATCTGCATTGAAGTAAGTTTTGTTGCAGGTACAATGAACCAAAGAGTTATTAATTGCTTCTATTGTGTGTATTTGTTGTGGATCTTACTTAGCCCCGGTACAGCCACAACCCTTCAAAGAACAGAGCCTGTTAGCAACATTTGGGTTACTAACAAAACTGGAGAGAATTTTTTCTGTCTCTCTATGGCAACACCCGGAGACTCGTTTAAGACATGCTTAATAGGGGTCCCAACATTTCCCCCTGAATGGTTTAAAGGACACGTAAAGAATGAAACATTGTGTACAATGAGCGATGCCACAGCCAAAGCCAACAAACCAATATCTGCATATAACTACACTGCTTGGTGGCAGGGCGCGTTAATTATGGCGTTAAATAGAACTACAGTAGAACCCCAAGAGTTAGATCTTATTGCATCAGCATTCCCAAGTTTTGGAGCTGTGCTGTTCAAAGGAAATAAAGAGATTTTCACCCTATTAGAGTCCAGTGAAATTCGACTGTCAGCCATACAGACAGTATCACCGAAGTCTTCCGTCTGTAGAGAGGTTCAAGAAAACAGCTATTGTCCTCCAGAATGTCTGTACTCCGACATTTGGGGAAACAATACTGCAGGACTAGCATTACCAAGAGGCATGTTTTTAATTTGTGGAGATAGAGCATGGCCTGGTATCCCCAGTAATCCAGTTGGAGGCCCTTGCTATCTTGGTAAACATACTCTGTTCAAGCCTACCATAGCTCAAATGTTGAATAACACCTTATGGAACTGCACCAAGGTATGGCGTAGTAAACGATCAGTATAGCAACTAGGGCAAGAGTGTGATAGCAAAGTAACCTTTTGGAGCACTCCCGTCAATATCATCACATCAATAATATCTGGAATAGGCACTGCAAAATCTTTATGGGTAATTCAACAATTGGCTTTCTGGACAGCAAAAGAACTGAACATAACATCAAAAGTCCTTTCACCACTGATGTAGATGGTGTCAGGCATGCAGTGTTGCAAAATAGGGCGGTCACAGACTTCCTGCTGTTAGCTCAAGACCATTGGTGCAAAGACTTTGAAGGAATGTGTTCTATGAACTTATCTTGTCATTCCCAATCTATACATAAAAGCCTTGAGCAACTGCAGGAAGGTTTCCGACAATTGACAGTTTCAACTTCTCCCTTCAGTGATTGGCCTAAATCATTGGGCATTACTGGGTGCCTGCAAGATTTGCTTTGACAAGGTATTGTGTGTTTAGTTGCTGTTTTAATTTGCTTGCTTGTGCTTTAGGTTGTGTAAAACAACTACTGTTAAAGGCAATCAACCAGGCCTGGGTTGTGCAAAAAGAAAAGAGGGGATTTATAGAAGAATATTTGAATAGCACAGGCCACAGCATGTTGCTTGAGGCCTGCTTGCACAACCCTGCCTGTGCAGATTGCAGCAAGCCCATCGAGTCCTTGAGTCTGTGTCAAAAGTAAACAAAACTTGCAGCAAACAATAGCAGCAGACAGATAGCAAGATGCAGGTGGCCACAAACCGGCACGGACAGTGACACAGAGGCTCGTGGCTCAGCGGGAAGCACCAATAGAACTGTTAAGTTAGAGGCATGCCCTAAGTGCAGGAACCAATCAAAGTGTGTTGTGAGGCACATGGACAGTAGCTATTATCCAATAGAGCGCTTGTATTATCCGCGTGCTTTTAAAAGTGTGAGATATAAGAAAGTATGTAATAAACAATAAACTGAGCATTGATGATTACCTCTGTGAGGAGAAAATCTTTGACTCTGGTGCCAGAACTCCAGGGCTCTATCGACCTTTTTTCTATACCTCCATCTCTTGCCTGGCAGCTCAGAGTACCATGATGCTGAGGTCACTGAGGGTGCAACAAAGACCATGATACTCCCGGGGAGCACTGTGGTCTGCTGACACCTGAGCAGGCGCAGGTGCCCATCACGGGCAGAGTGGGAGCTTTAGATAAGGTTCATCAGGGAGATCCTCCCACTGAGTGACGAGGTTCCAGAGATTATTGCTGCTTCATAGATCCTTATGGTAATAGGTTTTAAAGATTGTTTTTGTTACAAAGATTTGTAGAATGGAAATACCTTCTGGAGTTTGTTGGTTTTGCTGCTCTGCTGTAAATAAATCCTCTTGGTTTTTCACAGCCCAGCTCTCTCTGCATTTGCTTTGGGCACACACAATGTTTGCAGAGTTGTGGTTTCCACTTGCTCTGGGTTCCCAGGGCTGGAGGTGTCTGGGGGTGCTGGCACAGCCCCCCGGGGTGGGGGTCCCTATGCACAGAGGGCTCCCACTGTGGAAGGTCCCAGCCCTGGGCACTGCTGGTGTCCATGGGCTGGGGCAGAGCAGTGTCCCCAAGAGCAAAGCTATCACCAGCAGAGAGGGGGCTCTGCCATGGGTGACCCCTGCAGCGCTGCCCCCAAAGCAGGCAGGAAACCTCCTGCTGCCCTTCCTGCTGCAGCCAAAGGGACTTCTGGGCCGAGAGCAGGATCAGACCACAGGGATGCAAATCCCAGTGGATGCCCCAAAGGCCATGCCAGCCTTGGGAATTGCTGGAGGTGGGATCTAACGCACCGCCCAGCATGGATCACCTGGATTGTGGGTCACCAGGTCTGTGGCCAACATGGATCACTGTCCTAAAGCAATTGTTGAAGCAATTATACTAAAGCTACCAAAGAAAAAATAATTATTAAGTAGGGATTTTGATAAGTGAAAACACTGTGAAAATAACTGCTAAGAGAAGGGCTTTGCATCTGTT
Organism: Pithys albifrons albifrons; assembly: GCF_047495875.1. Classification (NCBI taxonomy): domain Eukaryota; kingdom Metazoa; phylum Chordata; class Aves; order Passeriformes; family Thamnophilidae; genus Pithys; species Pithys albifrons. Next base: position 1,776,783 of record NC_092489.1, read on the forward strand.
AGCAGCAGGTATTTATTTCTGTGCAGGAAGCAAGGCAGCAAAACGCTGCAGAGGCTTGCTCACCTGGCAGGTGTCAAAGTAGGCTATTTTATACATTTAAACATAATTGATTACAACATCTCACTGGATATTGATTACAGGTGGGGTCTGGGCGGAGCTGGGGCCGTGTTTTCTTCTGGCATCAATTTTGGGCAGGAGTCCTTCTGTTCTTCATCCCCAAAAGGAGGGTCCCAGGTAGTCTTCCTCTCCTTGACCCAGCTCGCTTCCTTTCATAGGTGACCCAGCCAAAACTAATAGAAAAAATCTTGGCTAGCTACCATTTTGCTGTATCCAAATGTCCACCATTACCTGATTAATTCAGCTCTAGGCTACGGTACAGAGAACTGAGCAACAATCATGTCCTAGTAAAGAGAACAGAACATGCTTGGTAATAAGGCTGGAGCAAACAGGCCTGAAACTTAGGGAGGGGGTTTGGGTATTGGCCCTTGTTCCTTCTCAATTTGTTGTAACTTGCTCAGACCAAGGCTCCTGGGGAGATCTCTGCTCTCATCTTCAGAAGTGACCCTGGGAGGACAACTTCACCCAAGGGAGGAATCTCCACACCCATAGCCCAAAAAGGGATTTCTTGGAAGATCCTGTCCCTATGAAAGTGGATTGGACCTTTACAGTGTAAAGAGATTGACTGACAGTCATTGGACTCCAGTGGCTGCCTCACCATCAGGATGTTGATTTGGCATTGAACCCAGACTGGTTTCAACATCTCCTGCCTTGGCCTGTGTGGGGGGTGACAGTGAGTGCATCCCTTAAGGAAAGCTGTTTGGAGTGCACCTTAAAGAGATGAGAGCTACCCATTGGGTGTGTGTGGCTTGTAGCCAATGAGAGGCTGTGGTGTATGTAAGGTGAAGTGGTTAACCAATTATGTGGTAGCATGTTGGATGTGAGAGGGTATAAGAAGTGTGGATGTTACTGAGAGCTGGATGTGAGATGATGTGATAGGAACTGCTTCTTCTACTACTACTACTAATGAGCTGTGAGGATCTGTCATCTATCTTGAATAAACTCTCTAAGTTATAAGCCTTCTGGTCAAAGTCTTCTGATGTCTGCTGTGCCTGAGCTCTTCTGACCATCGATCCACCGTGCACCCCTGCTCGGGACTAAAAGGTGACCCCAATAGGCCTGACCCCCTCTCAGCTCCCCACCCACACATTTGCAAATGGGACATTGTCTTGGTCACATTCCAGGGGGGGATGTCCTGCCACAGTGTCCCAGTATGTCTTGAATTCCAGGAGGCCCTGTAGTGTCCCAGTGGCCCCTTCATGCCATGCAGGGCCAGGCAGAGGAACCCCAAACCGGAGCCCCCAAACCCCGTCAGCACCTTGGAGGGGGAGGGGGGCGGTGTCCAGTGACAGCTCTGGGGGTGGGGTGGGACAGGATCTGGGAAACGGCAGTGGCTGCCGTGAAGGGAGCGGGATGGAGTGGGATGCACTGGGGTGGAGTGGGATAGACAGGGATGGTTTGGGGTTGAATGGAACACCAGTATATACTTGGACTAGGACTAGGACCGAGCGGGACCAAAACTAGGCAAAAGGATCATACTGGGAGAAACTGGACCATGTTGACGGTGACTGGGATCCTACTGGGAGTGACTGGGAGCATATTGGAGGCAGCTGAGTCCATGTTGGGAGTAGTAAGGATGTACTTGGAGCAAATAGAAATTATATTGGAATGGAGGTAAGTGGTCTCACACTGGGAGCACCTGGGACTGCATTGGGGGTTACCGGGAGTAGCTTAGAGCACCTGGGATCATGGTAGAAAGACACAGGGAAAAACAGAGAGTGAGTGGGAGCAGACTGGTGGCAACTAGGGTATATTGGGAGAGACCAGGTGTGACTGCTGTCATACTGAGACTAACTGGGACTTGTGAAAGATATGGAAGTTTCTAGAGTGGCTGTTTGAACTGAGCTCTGGAAAACTGTCCTGCCTGTGCAGGGCAGCAAGTCCTGATGTTCTCCAGGAGCCCAGCTCTGCTCTCTGGCTGGTGGTTTCCCTCATGCTGGGCAGTTTGAACCCAGGCAGGTGAAGGCCTACAGGAGGTTGTGGGGCTGCAGTGCCGAGGGGCTGTGCCCCGAGGAACTCCTGCACCAAGGACTGAGAGACCTGCCAGTCTCTGCTGCTGGGGCAGGATCATGTCCCGTGCTGGGCACCTGAGTCCAGAGGAGCAAGGAGAAAAACAGGTTTGGTGCCCAGGATTGTGTCAGGAGGTTCAACAGCCTGGGGTGGGTGTGGTGGCCTGGGGGGTGCGGGGTGGTCTCTCTTTGGCCTTGGTTGTGAGATCTGCAGGGGGCAGTTTCTCCTGCCGTGTTTGCACCCTGGTGCTACCCCACTGCTGGGCCCCCGGGCAGCTGGGTGTTTGTGGCCTGAAGTGTTCTCACATACACCAGATGTACATGAGGGGGACACTGAGGTGTGTTCTCTTTCCCCAGACCCTGTGTCTGGGAAACACTTCAACCTTCCCTGCAGCTGAGCCCCAAACCAGAACACCAGGGAGTTCTCCCTGCAGGCACACAAATGCTCCCTTGCTCTTCTCCAGGGCATCCCCTTCCCCAGGTGAGTGTGTCCACTTCAGCCTGAGCAGTTGGTCCTGGGTCCCACCCTGTGATCCCTGCAGGGCCCTAAGCTGGAAGTGCTGCCCTGGAGAGGGAGGGTTAGTGGTGTCCTGGGGCCATATCACAGGTACAAAGGGAAAGAACATTGAGGAAAAGAAAAGGACAGGGAGCCACGAGGACAGACTCCTCTGACAAAGTCACACCAATTTTCAGGTAAATCTGCCCCAGACAGAAATGCATTTCCTTCTCTTGTCTGTGCTGGCTGAGTGTGGTGTTGTGCTGGTTTAAATATAAACAGGCAGGAGAAATGGACCAATCACAAGAGAGATTATAAGTCAGAGTTACAATTTAATGAGAGATGTTGCCATAAATACACAGACACAAAGAGAAATTGCTTTAAACTCACAAAACCCAGCAGTATAACCCAGTGTCCTGGGGCACAAAACCAAAGGGGTTTGTTAGCCCTTGTGCTGAGACCTGCGTGGTTCCCCCCAAGTCCAAAGCAGAAAGAAGTGAGAAACCTGTTGGTGCAGATGATGGCTGTAGTCTGGCCGAGAGTGGCGGTTGTACTCTAGCCAAGAGCGGTGGTCTTCTCCTGTTGAGGTCCTGCCACTCCTCTGGATCCAACAAAACCCTTCCCAAGGTCTTACCAACCACTTATGTGCCCTCAGGGAGCACCCAGTCCCTCCCCCTGGGCGGGGACTCACACAATGGGTGATTAACTCTGGGAGCCAGGGGGTATTGTTGAACTGTTGATGGCCCATTAGCAGCCAGACATGTCAGGCCAGAAGATTGAAAGGGATGCTTCCCTTTCACTTAAGTCCTGCTTTAATGTCTCCCCTTAAATGTGCCCTGGGAACTGTCTGGGGTTGATGTGGGGGCTGTGAGCAGTCCTGAGCCCTGCAGCAGTCCCTGAGTAAGACAAGGAGCCCTCCCAGGGGCTGCTCCTTCCCCCCAGCCCTGTGAGCAGCTCCCTGGGCCGGCTGAGAGCTGCCCCTGGCAGGCAGCAGAGTCCCTGCCCCAGCACAGTACCCTGGGCTGAAGGACCCTGCTCTGCCCCACAGCCCTGGGCATGCCTGGCTGCACCCCCCGGCTCCACAGCTACTCCAAAGTGCCCCCCAACAGCCCCCTCCTCACACATCCCATCAGCTGGGGCTGGGCCAGCTTTAGGAGGTGCTTCCAGGAGCTCCCCAGAGCAGTGGGCACAGCCCCAAGCCTGACAGAGCTCCAGGAGTGTTTGGATGATGCCCTGGGGCACAGGGTGTGACTCTTGGGGATGGGCCTGTGCAGGGCTGAGGGTTGGACTCCATGATCCTTGGGGGTCCCTTCCCACTCAGCACATTTTGACATTCTGTGACACCAGCTGGGCTGGTCCCAGTGCAGGAGGAGCCTCATCCCCCAGAAAGAACTGTGGGTGCCCCCTGTGTGGGGAGGGGTCCCAGCCCCACCACAACAGGCCTGGAGGAAGGGGGGACACCCTCCTGTAGGTGGGATGTCCATCAAACCTGGGCACACCACAAGCCACTTTTAACACCTCAGAATTGGGGATTATAACCCCCCTCAGCCTCCAGTGGAGCCAGGGGGTCCCTGCAACCCGCAGAATGACGGGGGGACTCCCAAGAGCCATTTTAAACCCCTAAAATTTGGTTGAAAACAGCAGGATCCACCTCTAAATTGGGTCATCTCACTCCACCCCAAAATGTGAGGGATTGACCTCAGCCCTTGAAATAGAATGGGGACCCCCAAAAGATTTTTTTAGCGCCCAAAATTGGTGGAAAGCAAGAGGATCCCCCCAAAAAGAGGATCACTGGGTCCCTCCCTGTGGTGCCCCACTCCAAGTGCTGGAGACACACGTCACCTCCCCATCTCCCAGTACCCCCTCAGGAACTGGGGGCACTGCAAAAACTCCCTCGGGATTACAAACTAACCCAAAGCCTCCTCAGGAACAAGAACTACCCCAAAATCCCTTCAGGAAAGTGGTGCCCCCTGGCCTCATCATCCCCAACATTCGGCTGTCCTATTCCACACCTCATGCCATCCCCCTCTAGGTCCCATCTTAACCTTCCCAGCCACATCCTCCCCTTTCAGTTTAAATCCACTCCTCCAAATTTCCTCCCATCCCGTTTATCTTGGATATGAAGTCTCCCCTCTCTAGTTGTGACTTCCCACAGGTGTGTTTTCAGTGGCTGTTGGAGAGGATTGAGTCCTTTTGAGGTTGCATTGAGCCATAATTGATCCTTCTCAGCTGATGGAGTGCAAAGTCTTAGAGAGAACTCAGCCTGGACCCTGCATTCCATCTAAAACTCCCCCAAATACCCCCAGAACCCTGAAATCCTCCCAAATATCCCCTTGAAACCCAAATTCCCCTCCAAAATACCAGAAGATAGTCAGGATTTAGATGTCTTTGTTCAGTTTCTTTAGTTTTACTCTAATTTCATGAAGGGATGAAGATGGATCAAAAGAATATCAAAGCAAAAAAAGGCACCATGTGATTATCTGTGGGCTCAGGTTGGGTGGCCCTTAGAGAAGGGAGGGACAGAGAGAATTCTAGTCATGGAATTATCTACACTGGAAAAGACCTCGAAGATCATCCAGGGTTGCTGGATGCCACCAGAAGAAACAATTGAACACAGCACTTGACATTTTTGGGGGAACTAAAATTAAAACATCCGCTCTTCCCAATGAATTTCCCATGTTGGTCTGTGTCCTGATGGATGTTCCTCCCACTGCACTCTCCTAAGTGCTCACAGAAAACCAGGAGGATGTGGAGACCACCAGCCAGGTGTGTTCCCAGTGTGGACCACCGGGAAAGTGGGTGCCCAGGTCTGTTCCCAACGTGGGTTCTCCAATGGGTGATGGAGAAGCAGCCGAAGCTTTTCCCGCAGTCACGGCACTCATAGGGCTTCCCTTACTGGTGGGTCCGTTGGTGTTTGGTCAAGGCAGACCTCTGGGTGAAACAATACCCACACTCATCACACACGTATGGCATCTCCCCAGTGTGGATGTGCTGGTGGGTGATTAGGGTGGCTTTATGTTTGAAGCTCTTCCCGCAGTCGGTGCAGTGGAAGGGCCTCTCCCTCGTGTGTGTGTGCTGATGTATAAGCAGACAGGACCTACTCCGAAACCCCTTCCCACACTGAAAACACCCATAGGGACGTTCCCCAGTGTGGATCATCTGGTGACAGGTCAGGTAGGCGCTTTTGCTGAAACTCTTCCCACATTCTAAGCACTTGTAGGGCTTAGTGTGGCTGCGCTGGTGGAGGATCAGGTGTGAGTTCCAGATGAAGCTCTTCCCACATTCCAAGCACTTGTAGGTCTGTTTCCTGGTGTGTTTCTTTTGATGGCAGATCAGGTCAGATCTCCAGCTGAAGCTCTTCCCACATTCCAAGCACTCATAGGGCCTCTCACCCGTGTGTATCCGTTGGTGGATGAAGAGTCTGGAGGTCTGGCTAAAGCACTGCCCACATTCCAAGCACTTGTAGGGCTTCTCCCCAGGGAGAAACTGAACATGGACCACCAGATCAGGGCACCAGCTCAACCTCTGGCCTCCTCCCTGGCCCAGGCTGGGACCCTCCTCCTCAGAGCATCCTGGGTGGGGGTTAAAGCTTCTCCTCCTCAGGGATCTCTGTGACTTTTCCTCCCTGGTGACTTCCTGTGCCATGGAGCTGTTCAAAATGGCCTCTGCCACCACGTTCTGCTGGGGGGATTTGTCCTCCATTCTCAGCTCGGGGCCTGGGGCAGGAAGGAACAAGGACACTCAGGGCATTTGCCTCCGGCCCACAAGGGAAGGCCAAGGACATCCCCCCAAACCCGGCCCCGGCAGGACGGCGTCGGCAGTGGGGTTGTCCTGCAGCCGGGGCCATGCTGGGCTGGAAGATGCAGCACAAGAGAGGGGCAAAGGGGCACTGACTTCCTCCTCACCTGCCTGGGGGTCCCGGGGCATCTTCCTCTTCCTTGCAGCCTCCTCCTCCACCCTGCCAAGCTTTGGGAAGGAGAAATCCTGGTTTGTGGGGAAAAACAAGGTGTGAGTGCCTTGGCTTGAGAGTTCCTCCTGCCCAAGTCCATCTCTAGGAGTCACCGGGCAACTTTTGTCCATAAAAACCTTCAAAACACCAAAATTCAGCCCAAAACAAGCCATGATTATACTGGGAGAGACTGGAGGTGACTGGGATCGTCTGGGGAATGTATGGAACCATACTGGGGGTGACTGGGACCACAGTGGGAGCAAGTGGGACTCTGCTAGTGGGGAACTGAGATCATACTAGGAACAATTGGGAGCAAGTGGGAGTGACTGGATCTATACTGGTGGCTACTGGGCATGACTGAGACCATGGTGGGACAGACTGGGATCATACTAGGACTGTACTAGGGGCAACTGAGTGGGATTAAAACTGGGAGGACCGGGGAGCAACTGGAACCATGCTGGGGGCAACAGGAATCATACTGGGATCACACTGGGAGCAGTCAGGACCATGCTGGGGGTGACTGGGACATACTGGGAGCAAATGGCATCATGTTGGAGGTGACTGGGATCATACTGTGAGTGACTGGGAACATGCTGGTGGCAACTGAGATATACTGGGACTGAGTGGAACCATAGTGGGAGTAAAATGAAGCAGCTGGGAGCATGTGGGGGGGGCAACTGGGTTAATATTGGGAGCAATGGGATACAGACTGGGGTCATACTGGGATCATACTGGGAGTAACTGGAATCATACTGTGAGTATCTGGGAGTGACTGGAAAAAAATCACCCTGGGAGCTAATAGCATCCTACTAGGATAATCCTGGAAGTAAGTGGGACCATGTTGGAGGCAACTGGGATAAGACTGGCAGAACACCTGGAGGAGCTGGGCCCAAGCTGGAGGACACTGGGATCACAGTGAAGGTGATTGGGATCATACTGTGAGTGACTGAGACAACACAAGGTTGGGGAGAACTGGGATATACTGGGAGCAAGTGAGAATATGCTGGAGGTTACTGGGACAGCACTGAGAGTGACTGGAAGGGGCTATGAGCAACTGGAATAATGCTGGAGGCAACAGGGAACATGCTGGAAGAAACTGGGACTCACTGAGGGCCATGTACTAAGACCACAACTGGGGCAACTGGAGTCATACTGGGAGCAACTGGGCCCATATTCAGGTCCACACTGGGAATGTTTGTAACCATACTGGAAGTGACTGGAATCACACTAGAAGTGACTGCGATCAACTGACAGTAACTGGGTCTAAACTGGGGACACTGAAGAGGGACTGGGACCCTGGTGGCGGAAACTGGAACCACATCTGGAGTGACTGGCACTATACTGGGGCCAACTGGGGCCATGTTGTGAGTAAGTGAGATAGAGTGGGAGCAGCTGGGCTCATACTGGGAGTGACTGGGCTCATACTGGGAGTGGCTGGGCTCACACTGGGAGTGGCTGGGCTCTGGGAAGCACAGGATGGGCAGCAGGGGTAGGGAAATCCCCTCCTGCTGCTCTGCATTCCCAAAATCCTTGTTCCCAGTTCCAGCTCTGGCCCTGACCAGCAAATCTGCTCCAGGATCCCTTTCCCTGAGGACACTTCCCTGCCCTCTCCCCACCTTGCTGCCTCTGGAAATCAGAACTTTGGAGCCTCATCCCATTGTTTCCTCCTCTTCTTTCCTATTATTTTGGGATCCCACTGCATCCCCTTTACCCAAGCACTGGGATTCCCCTGCCCTGCCATTCTTTGTTTTGCAGCCCCCACACTCCTTTCTTTGACTTCGGGATCCTCCTGCCCCCCCTTTCCTGCACATCCTGCCTTTCCCAGCCCCTAGATCCCCATTTTCCTTGACCCCAGGGACCCTCAGGCCCCCATTCCCAGCCATCCCAGCTCACCTCACCCCCACACCCCCTGTATTTGACTCCAGGACCCCCTTGCTCCCCCTGCCCACCCATCCCACCTCTCCCAGACTCCAGAACTCCAAAGTGGAGAGACCACAGAGAGCAAATTTCTGGGAGGGTTTTTTGGATCTGAATCTTGGTGCTTTGAATTTCTTTAGCTTTCATCTGCATATTTTGGAGGAGTAGTTTGCCCAGTTTTGATGGTTTGGGGTTTCAGGGGATCTGTGCCAGGCACCTCCATTTGGAGGCATGGGAGGATCCCAGGATTTTCCAGCATCCATGGATGCTCCCCAAGCAAAGCCCCTTTGGGGGTGACTCCCTTCGTTCCCTACACTGTGGTTGCTCCTCACGCAATCACACCATTCCCTTCTCCAAGAGCATCATCCCCAATTTCCCCCTTTCAGCTTCTAAAAAAAACCACAAAACAAATAAATCCCATTTTCCTTTTTGGGGGTGCCCACATGTCTCCCTCAGCTTCAGTTCTCTTTGTTTCAGCTGTGACTTCAAGGTCCCAGTTTGGGGCTCCTGGATTGGTTTGAAGGATCTGAGAGGGATTTGGGGGCCTTGAGGTGGTTTTAGGAGGTCTGGGGGCAGTTTGGGGGCCCTGGATTTGTTTGAAGAAACTGGGAGGGAGTTTAGGGGTGTCTTGAAGTGGTTTGGGTGTCCTGGGGTAGTTTGGGAGGCTCTGGGATGGAGTCAGGGCGGAGGCTGAGGGAATTTCGAAAGGTCTGGGTGCCCTAGAAGGGGTTTTGGCGGGTCCTGCGGAGTCTGGGGGGGGAGGGAGGGGTGTCGAGGAGGGGACTTAGGGCAGTCTGGGGGCAGTTTAGAGGTCCGGGGCAGTTTAGACAGTCTGCGACAGATTTTGGCGTCTGGGAGGGGGTTTAGGGGGTTTGTGGGGTGTTTGGGAACCCTCGGGGTGTTTCAGGGGTTCGGGAGAGTTCGGGAGAGGATTTGAGGCATCCTGAGGGTCCGAGAAAGTTCGTGGAATACCAGGTGGAGGATTTGGGGCTCTCAGGGGTATTTTCGGGGGGGATTTGGGGCGTTCTGAGGCGCATCCCGGGGTGGGGGGAGGGGCTAACCCGGCTTCGTCACCTTCACGGCCAGCAAGGCCCCGAGGGGGTCCCGGGGGTCTGTGAGGGGTGGTTGGGTCCCCCCCAAAACCCGCCATGAATCCCCGAATGCCCCCCCAAATATTCCCATATCTTTCCGAAATCACCCGAAACTCGCCGCCATTGCTCACCTGTTCCGGCAGCGCCCTCGAGTCCCGCCCTCCCCCTGCGCCGCCTCTGATTGGGCGCTGCGCCTGCCTCTCAAAGGTGTAGCCAATCAGCGTTCAGAAACGCAGCGCGCGGTGACGGCTAATGAAAGCCCGCGCCATTTTGAGCCTGTCCCGTACTACAACTCCCGTCATGCACCGCGGCCCGTTCTGGCCAATCACAGGCGAGACTACAACTCCCGTCTCCCCCGCGCCCAATCGGGTCGGTCCCAGCCGGTTTGCGGACCCCCCAAGTGCCCCCGGACCCCAAAATGCCTCAGAAGTGCCCCCGTGACCCCAAACTGCCCCAGAAGTGCCCCACGAACCCCAAACTGCCCCAGAAGTGCCCCCAGAACCCCCAAGTGCTCCACCAATACCCACTGAGGACCCTCAAATTCCTCCTCGGACGCCTCAATGCCCCCCCAATTTTATCCAGGACTCACAAGTGTCCCCTGAAAGACTCTTCGGAGCCCCAGACTCCATCCTCGGACCCCCAAGTGCCCCCCAAGTGTCTCCTCAGACCCCCAAGTGCCCCCCCAAGTGCTTCATAAATTCCCCCCCAGACCTACATGAGATCTCCAAGTGCCCCCCAACTGACCCTCAGACCCCAATTCCACCCCAACCCCCCCTCCAATCTCCCCAGCCCCCCTTCCCATGGGGCCCTTTCCCAGGATTTGGGGCTCTAAAGGATGCACTTGGGGGGCCAGGAGGAATTTGGGGGCACTTGAGGGGCTGGTGAGTTCGGGACGGGATTTGGGGCAGGATTTACAATTTGGAGTGGGATTAAGGGAATTTTAGGTGGAATTCAGGGAATTTTGGGTGGGATTCAGGGAATTTAAAGTAGAATTCAGGGGATTTAAAATGAAATTAGAAGAGATTGGGTGGAATTAAAGGAATTTAGGGTGGAATTAAATAATCTTTGTGTGAAAGTAAGGGGGGGGTTGTTGAATTTTAGGGATTTGCGATGAAATCCTGGGGATTCTAAGAAACATTCATGTATTTTTGAGAGGAGTTAAGAGATTTGGGGTAGATTTAGGGATATTTGGGTAGAAATAAAAAAATTGATGGAATTAGGAAGTTTTGAGGTGGAAATAGGGAGATTTGGAGAATTTTAGGACAAATTAAAGTAATTTTGGGTGAAATAAATGGGATTGGAGAGATTTAAAATTAATTAAGGGAGTTCTGGGTTCAATTAATGGGGATCTTCAGTAAAATTAAGGGGATTTGGGATGAAATTGAAAATTTGGGGTGAAATGAGATCAATTTTATGTGAGGGAATTTCCAGTGGAATTCAGGAGATTTATGGTAAAATCTCAGGATTTTGATGCATTTATAGGGGTTTGAGGTGGAATTAAGGCAACTTTGAGTACAACCAGTGTGGTGTGAGGTGAAAGTCAGGGGAGGTTTCAGTGAAATTAAAGGAAATTTGAGAGGAGTTACGAGACCTTGAGGGGAATCTTGGAGATTTGGGGAAAAACTGGGGGGATTTGAGGTGAAATTCTGGGGATTCAAGAACTGATTAAGGGACTTTTGAATGGAATGAAGGGATTTGGGAAGGAACCAGGAGGCTTGATGGCACCATAGGAGATGATGGGACAGAGCAGGTGAGATTTTTTGGGGTGTGAAGTCAATAAATCCCCTTTTCCCAATGATTTCCCAATATCTGTCTGTGTCCTGATGGATTTTCCTCCCCTGAACTCACCAAAGTGTGCACGGAGAACCAGGAGGATGTGGAGACCTCCAGCCAGGTGTGTTCCCAAGGTGGGTGTAATGGTTTTGACCCATGGCTTCCTCAGTAACTAGGTGTAACTAAGGAAGCAGACATCACAAGTATTCCACACCTGTTTTCCACGTAACAGAGGAGGAGTTTAGTTTCCTTTTTCTGGGGAGCTGGGTGTGGGAGAAGCCTGGATGGTCTGTTCTGTTCTTGTGGTGTTCCTGACCTGGGACGTGGGTGAGATCATTTCATGCTTGCTCTCCTTTAATTACATTTGTCTGTGTCATTTATTTAGGTTTAGTTTTGTTTCTTCCTCTTTTCTGGTTAACAAGTTGTTTGGTTTGTTTTTCCCTTTTTTCCCTTCTCCCTTTTCCCTGGGGGTGGGGTCCCACGTGGTGTGTACACATGGTATATATGTGTTTGCAAATGTCAGGAAAATATAATTCCTTTTTAATTCAGTTCAGTTTCTTTTGAGTTCTTCTCTTTTCAGTTTTTTTCAGTTTTTTTTTTCCTTTGCTACGGGGACTCAAGGGGGAGGGGGAGGGAGAGGGCAGTCCAGGTTTGGTAAGAAGCTACTGGAATCCCAGTCACTGGGAATGTGGGTCACCAGGTTGTCCCCAATGTTCCAGGTTCAGGAGGATTCTCAGCACAAAGCAAAAGACACTAAAACACAGCTGAGGTAGCAAAGCAAATTTCTTGGTGAGCAAAGCCAATGGATCCTGTTCCTTGGCACACAAACAGCACATCCCCAATCCCTGGAATGTCCCCAAGCCAATGGATCCTGTTCCTTGGCCCAGCAAACAGCACATCCCCAGCCCTGCAATCTCCCCAAGCCAATGGATCCTGTTCCTTGGCACACAAACAGCACATCCCCAGCCCTGCAATCTCCCCAAGCCAATGGATCCTGTTCCTTGGCAAACAAACAGCACATCCCCAATCCCTGGAATGTCCCCAAGCCAATGGATCCTGTTCCTTGGCCCAGCAAAGAGCACATCCCCACCCTGCAATCTCCCCAAGCCAATGGATCCTGTTCCTTGGCACACAAACAGCACATCCCCAGCCCTGCAATCTCCCCAGCCCGCGGGGCAGGAGCAGCAGGTGCAGCGGCACTGGCGGCAGGGCAGGCAGGCAGTGCCCCTTCAGGCCGGGCCCTGCACCAAACCAGGCCCAGCTGGGCCTCCTCACCCCCAGCCCAGCCCACCCCTCCTGGCTCCTCTCTCTGCAGGGCAGCTTTGCCAACTGCAGCACCAGCCCCTGAGTGCCCATCGCACCAGCCCAGGCTGCAGCAGCTCAAGGGGCTGACTCCGGGACAACAACGGCTCTGCCCGTCATTCTTCCTGGGGCACAGCCCAAGCTCTCAGCACTTCCAGCTCACACTGATGGCTCTTTCTCCAGGCCTCAGTTCTCCACAGGCAAACTCTGCACTGTTTTCTCACACCACATTGACGAGCACAACCATAGACCAAACATGACAGGCCCAGACACGATTCTGGTCCCTGACACAAGTGCCACCACGTGGGCCGTGGCTGGAACACGTCGATGTTCTGCCATGAGAACAACATGGGATGGAACACATATCCTGTTGAGAGTCACATTAATGATACTGAACAAGGAATAGAACAGATAATGCATAAACCCCAACAACTAAAGCACAAACAACGCCAATCCCTTCCTTAACCAATCCCAGCCCCATGTCCATCCAATAAATGGATTCCAGCTGTAATTCTCTATGAGGTGTTGACTGAGTTTCTGTAGTTCCTGTAGTTGTACATGAACAGAGTTACAATGGTCACTTAAGATCATACAACATAACCCTGCAAAGTCTCCATGTCCAGGCAAATGTGCTAAAAGCAAACCCTCAATTGCTCCCCCATTTTGTAGCGTAGCGTGTCTAATGCTGTCTGCATCCATTAACAAGTCACACAGAGCTGTGCTGGGGTGTTGCTGAGTTTTGGTCACCAACAGCCAAGTCTATTGGAGTTTTTGAGGGATTGAGCACTCGCTACCACAGGAACCAGCAAAGAGGCAGCAATGACTTGGGGAGTGCCCCAAAACTCAGCTGTATCTTGGTAATCAGGTGCAAAGCATGAATGTCTCAGGTATGCAGGTGGTGAGTTTGGTTTTGTTGAACAGTTACATTTGGAGATAAGAGACTTGGCTTCCCCAAGGTACAGGGGCCACCTTTAATTGCCATTGGCACATTGGCCCAGGCTCGTCCCCACAGGTTAAAGAGGCACCTTGTGGGATTTGCACATGTGTGCTGGAACTTCTGGCTGGATTGGCTGTGGTTGGATTACACCAGTGGGAAGCACTTTGATACCACGGTATGGTGGCATTAACCCACCAGGACACAGTGCCATCTCTCGTGCTGGTGAATTTAAAGGCAGCACCATTGTCTGCATTCCAGGTGTCCGGGATACACAGCTCTTGTGGGGGTAAGGCAGGAGATTTCCTGAGCTGGGACAGCTGTGGCCGCAGTTGATGTCCAGCAGGCTGGAAATGCAGCAGTGCTGCTGCAGGACTGCTGTAACTCGACACTGGTGAGAGGAGCACCCACCAGGCACGTCGTGAGCGGGTTCCGAGCTGTGGCGGTGCCAAGGCACACGGTGTCCTGTCCGGTGGCATTAGCCAGGGTCACCCAGACGTTTTGGTCCAGAGGGGTGTGAGTCTGGAGTCAATACAACAGCAGTGACCTCCCCACTCCTCCCACTCCCACCCGTCACTCCTGCCAACGTCAGTGCTGAGCAGGCTGAATGTACAGCACAATGCGAGTCTAACATGAACTTTTGGTCACACACTAAGAATGTTTTACGTGGTGCAATAATCCCAGCAACTGGCACAACACATCCATTAGATCTCCTTACCAAAATGGGCTGCTGATTAGCGAAAGAAGCGAATGCCACTAGTTCTGCCCTGGAAGAATTGCTATTAGACACACAAGACAATAAGAAAGCCTTGCTGCAAAATTGTGCTGCAATTGTCTTTCTGCTTTTGCTCAATGGACAGGGATGTCAGGAGTCTGAAGGCCTCTGCTGCCTTAACTTCTCAGATCATTCTACCTCCTTTCACTCCCATATCAATCAGCTGAAACCTTTAGTTCATTAAATTCGCCAAGATGATTGTTTAACCCTTGATGAACTTTTCAACTGGCTTCCCTTTAAAGGCCTTTCCTCCACTATGAGAAAAATCATATTTCTCTTACTAGGACTTTTTATAGTCACTCTCTTTAGGTGTGTTTTTCCATGTCTGCTCAGTTGTGCCAGGAGGTTCCAATCAATAAAACATATCCAGCTTTAGAAAATAAAAATGGAAGATCTGTAGGAATTGATTCACAATATCTAGCATGGAGAAAGTCCTGCCAGAAATTGATTTCTGAAGGAGATCAACAAGCCACTGATAATGCTTTAACAACTGATGTTTTTAATTTTGTTTGAATGCACAGAATGTTTGGTGAAATGTCTTTTTGCAAAGTCACTGTTTCTTATCCCCAGAATACCCTGTTATCTCAGGGTCTGGAGGAAGACTGCCACATGTCTGTTACATGAACCCCTCTCCTACTGAATGCAAATCCCTTTACTCCCATTGGCCCAGAGCCAAACCCCCTCTTGTCTCTTATTTGTGGGTTTTGAATCCCTCCAAGGTCCATATAAACAAACCCCTGACCATGAATAAACTCTCATTGTACTTCTCCCTCTCTGGGTGATCTCCGTGTGTCCTTCTCTGGGGCTCTCAGTGACCACATGGTAAGGAAGGCAGGGAGCACATTTTCTCCTAGGTTATGGAATAAACTCCAGGACCAGGAGATCCATTCATACCATTGCAGTTTGCATGCCCACAACAGACAGCACCAACAAGGCAGAAAGAACCCCCAGAAGAGACAAGCCCCTTGAGCTGCTGCAGTCTGGGCTGGTATGATGGGCACGCAGGGGCTGGTGCTGCAGCTGGCAAAGCTGCCCTGCAGAGAGAGGAGCCAGGAGGGGTGGGCTGGACTGGGGGTGAGGAGGCCCAGCTGGGCCTGGTTTGGTGCAGGGCACGGCCTGAAGGGGCACTGCCTGCCTGCCCTGCCGCCAGTGCCGCTGCACCTGCTGCTCCTGCCCCGCGGGCTGGGGAGATTGCAGGGCTGGGGATGTGCTGTTTGTGTGCCAAGGAACAGGATCCATTGGCCTGGGGAGATTGCAGGGGTGGGGATGTGCTGTTTGTGTGCCAAGGAACAGGATCCATTGGCTTGGGGAGATTGCAGGGCTGGGGATGTGCTGTTTGTGTGCCAAGGAACAGGATCCATTGGCTTGGGGAGATTGCAGGGCTGGGGATGTGCTGTTTGTGTGCCAAGGAACAGGATCCATTGGCTTGGGGAGATTGCAGGGCTGGGGATGTGCTGTTTGTGTGCCAAGGAACAGGATCCATTGGCTTGGGGAGATTGCAGGGCTGGGGATGTGCTGTTTGTGTGCCAAGGAACAGGATCCATTGGCTTGGGGAGATTGCAGGGCTGGGGATGTGCTGTTTGTGTGCCAAGGAACAGGATCCATTGGCTTGGGGAGATTGCAGGGCTGGGGATGTGCTGTTTGTGTGCCAAGGAACAGGATCCATTGGCTTGGGGAGATTGCAGGGCTGGGGATGTGCTGTTTGTGTGCCAAGGAACAGGATCCATTGGCTTGGGGAGATTGCAGGGCTGGGGATGTGCTGTTTGTGTGCCAAGGAACAGGATCCATTGGCTTGGGGAGATTGCAGGGCTGGGGATGTGCTGTTTGTGTGCCAAGGAACAGGATCCATTGGCTTGGGGAGATTGCAGGGCTGGGGATGTGCTGTTTGTGTGCCAAGGAACAGGATCCATTGGCTTGGGGAGATTGCAGGGCTGGGGATGTGCTGTTTGTGTGCCAAGGAACAGGATCCATTGGCTTGGGGAGATTGCAGGGCTGGGGATGTGCTGTTTGTGTGCCAAGGAACAGGATCCATTGGCTTGGGGAGATTGCAGGGCTGGGGATGTGCTGTTTGTGTGCCAAGGAACAGGATCCATTGGCTTGGGGAGATTGCAGGGCTGGGGATGTGCTGTTTGTGTGCCAAGGAACAGGATCCATTGGCTTGGGGAGATTGCAGGGCTGGGGATGTGCTGTTTGTGTGCCAAGGAACAGGATCCATTGGCTTTGCTCACCAAGAAATTTGCTTTGCTCCCTCAGCTGTGTTTTAGTGTCTTTTATTTTGTGCTGGGAATCCTCCTGAACCTGGAACATTGGGAACAACCTGGTGACCCACATTCCCAGTGACCCACATTGGGAACACACCTGGTGACCCACATTCCCAGTGACCCACATTGGGAACACACCTGGCTGGAGGTCTCCACACCCTCCTGGTTCCCTGTGGGCACTTGGGTGAGTGCAAGGGGAGGAACATCCATCAAGATACAGATAACATTAGGAATTCATTTGAAAAAGTGCATTTGTTGACATTACAATCCAAAAAATCCCATCTGCTCCATCCCATCATTTCTTCTGGTAGCATCAAACCCCCTAATTCTTCTCCAAATTCTTTAATTCCACTCTAAAGTTCCTTAATGCCTCCTAGAATCCCCAGAATTTCATCCTAAATCCCCCCAATTTTACCCCCTATCCCAAAGATTTCTCCCAAGTCCCCTTATTCCACCCAAAATTCTTTACTTCCACTGAAACATCCCCTGATTTTCACCTCATACGATAGTCGTTCTGTTCAAAGTTACCCTAATTCCACCTCAAATCCCTATGCACCCATATAAATCCTGCTGATTTTCCCCCAAATCCTCTGAATTCCACCCCAAATTTCCTTTAATTCTACATTAAATTCCCCTCATTTCTTCCCAAATTCACAAGTTAAACCTAAATCCCCTTAATTTTACTAAAAATCCCCATTAATATTGCCCCGAATTCACTTAATTCTATCTAAAATCTCCACTATCACAATTATTTCACTGAAAATTCTATTAATTCCACTTAAAATTCCCCAAATCTTCCTATTTCCAGTTCAAATCCTCTTAATTTCATCTAAAATTTCCTTATTTATACTCAAAGTAACCCTAATTCTACCCCAAATCTCTTAGTTCCACCCAAAAATACCTTAATCCGTCTTAGAATCTTCAATATTTTCTCCCAAATCCGTAAGATTCCACAAAAATCCCCATAATTTCATACAAAGGATATTGAATTCCATCTCAAATTCCTTTAATTCCACCCAACCTCCACTAATTTCACCTCAAACCCCCTTAATTCTGCAATAAAATCTTTCAATTACACTCAAAAGTCCCTTCATTCCATCTAAAATTCCCCAATTCCACCACAAATCTCTTATTCCCACCCCAAATCCTTTCCCCAACTCACGAGCTCCCCAAGTGCCCCCAAATCCCTCCCGGCCCCCCAAGTTCCCCCTTGGAGCCCCAAATCCTTGGAAAGGGCCCCATGGGAAGGGAGGGCTGGGGGGATTTGGGGGGATTGGGTTGGAACTGGGAGCTCGGGGGGCACTTGGGGGTCACTTGGGTGACCCATGCGGGTCTGAGGGGGCATTTATGGGGCAATGGGGAAGCACCTGGGGGTCCGAGGAGACACTTGGGGGGCACCTGGGCGTCCGAGGATGGAATCTGGAGGTTCGAAGAGTCTTTCAGGGGATACTTGTGAGTCCCGGATAAACTTGGGGGGCACTGAGGGCTCCGGGAAGGGGATTTGAGGGTCCTGAGTGGGTATTGGTGGAGCACTTGGGGGTTCTGCGGGCACTTCTGGGGCAGTTTGAGGTCCTGCGGGCACTTCTGGGGCAGTTTGGGGTCCGGGGGCACTTGGGCGGCCGCAAACTGGCTGGGACCGACCCGATTGGCCGCGGGGGAGACGGGAGTTGTAGTCCCGGCTGTGATTGGCCAGAAAGGGACGGCCGTGCATGACGGGAGTTGTAGTACGAGACTGGCTCAAAATGGCGCGGGTGTCACGGCCACGTTTCTGCGCTACATTTCTGGCTGCTGATTGGCTACAGGCAGTGACGGGCAGGCTCATCGACCAATCAGAGCCGGTGCCGACGGAGAGCGGGATTCGAGGGCGCTGCCGAGCGAGGTGAGCAATGGCGGCGGGTTTCGGGTGATTTCGGAAAATTTGGGAGCATTTGGGGGGCATTCGGCGACTTAGGGCGGGTTGTGGGGGTCCCTCACGACTTGCCCACCCCCCACAGACCCCTCGAGACCCCCCCCGGGGCCGTGTTGGCCGTGAAGGTGAAGAAGCCGGGTAAGCCCCTCCCCCCATCGCGGAATACGCCTTAAATCACCCCAAATTCCCCCCGAAAATACCCCTGATACCCCCAACCCCCCACCTGGGACCTCTAAAACTGCCCCGGACTCTCGGGATTCTCGAAATTCCCTTCTGAACTCTCTGGAGCCCCTGAAACACACCGGGCCCCTCCAAACACCCCGGAGACTCCTCCAAACCCCCTCCCAGCCCCCCAAACCTCTCCCAGACCATCTAAACTGCCCGCAAACTCACCTAAATTTCGCTCCCAGACTACCCAAACCACCGCAGGACCCGCCAAACTCCCTTCTAGGGCAAACAGACCTGCCTAAATTCCCTCAACCTCCTCCTCGACCCCCACTCAGAACACCCAAACCTTCCCAGGATCCCCAACCCACTTCAAGACCCCCCTAATTTCTCTCGCAGTCCCTACAAACCACACCAAGTCCTCCAAAACGCTTCCAGACCTACCCCAACCATCCCAGGATCCTCCTAAAACTCCCTCCCAGACCTCTCAAAACAACTCCAGGGCCCTCCGAACCCCTGCAAGGAATACCGAGGGTCCCAGGGGTGGCTTCTGCCCTGAGTCTCTGCTCGGGGTGCTCAGAGATCCTCCTGGGGACACTAAAACAGGGAGCCCGGAGAGTGGGGACCCATAATACATGTAGGGCCCCCAGCAAGCCCATTAGGGGACACCCCACAAAGCCCAAAGTGGAGAGACCAGAGAGCAGGAACTTCTGGGAGGCTTTTTTTGGGCTGAATCTTGGGGGTGCAGGAGGGACACAGTGCTGGGGAAGGGGGTTTTCAGGGGGCCACAGGTCCAAGGAAAGGGGAATGTAGCAGCTTTGAGAAGGGAAATGGGGGGTCCAGGGGGACGTTGTGCCCAGGAAAAAGGGGGTCAAGGACTCCCCAGTGTTGGGCAAAGAGGAATCATGGGGTAGGGAGACCCAGAGTGTCCAGGAAAAGGGATTCAAGGGATCCCACAGTGTTCCAAAAAGGGGAGGGGGGGAGGGGGCCACGTGTCTGTGGTCTGGGAAATTCAGGATTGGGGGTTTCAGGGGTCCCAGAGTAAAAGAATCAAGGACGTGTGAGAGCTGGAAGAGGTGGCATGGCCAGGAAAGGGGGTCCAGTAGGGCATTGGTGCAGGATAAGGGGGTGCAGGGGCATCCCACTGCCTGGGGAGTGGGCGATCAGGAGGGTGCCAAGGTGAAGGAAAGGCAGGACTGGGGTGGAGAGAGGTAGTTGGTGGGTCCAGGGGGTCCCTGTACCAAGAAAAGGGGAGTCCAGGGGATGGCAGGGTAGAGGAAAAAGGAGTGTGGATTGTGGGATGGGTGGGAAGGGGGCTCAGGGTTGTCCTGGAGTCATAGAATTAAGAGGTGTGGGGACAGGAAAACTGGGAATGGCCGGACAGGGCTTTCTGGAGCCCCGGCAGCCTGGAGAGGGAGAACCCTCAATAGACAGAAGACCCCCAGCAGCCAGGACAAGGGGCACCCCCAGAACCCGAAAATGGAGAGACCAAACAGGAGGAGTTCCTCTCAGTGTTTTCTTGGCTGAATCTTGCAATTTTGGAGAATTTCATGGACACAAGAAGCTCAGCGAGTTCTACAGATGGTCTTTGGCAGGAGAAACCCCCAACCCAACGCACTCACACCTTCTTTTTCCCCCCAAACCAGGATTTCTCCTTCCCAAATCTTGTTGGGATGGAGCAGGAGTCTGTGAGGAAGAGGAAGATGCCCCGGGACCCCCAGGCAGGTGAGGAGGAAGTCAGTGCCCCTTTGCCCCTCTCTTGTGCTGCATCTTCCAGCCCAGCATGGCCCCGGCTGCAGGACAACCCCACTGCCGACGCCATCCTGCCGGGGCCGCGTTTGGGGGGATGTCCTTGGCCTTCCCTGTGGGCCAGAGGCAAATGCCCTGCCTGTGCTTCCTTCCTCTCCTTCCCTCCTCTCCTTCTTCCTCCTCCTTTTTCCTCTCTCTCCTTTCTCCTTCTGCTTCTTTTCTTACTCTTTCTTCCTTTGTTTTATTCCTTTTTTGTGTTCCTTCCTCTCTTTCCTTTTCATTGCTCCTTCATTTCTCATTCCTTTCTTCTTTTTCTTTGTTCCTTCTTCTTCTTCCTCTGCTTGTTCCTTTTTCTATTTCCTTCATCTTGTTCTTCTTGTCCTTGTTCCATCCTCTCCCTGCCCTGTTTCTCTTATTCCTTCCTACTCCTTCCTCCTTCTCCAGCTTCCTTCTTCATCTTTCTCCTTCCTTTTCCTCCTTCCTTTTCTTTCTTCCTTTGTCCCTTCATCTCCTTGTTCTTTTTACTTCTTGTTGCTTCTTTTCCTTCATTTTCTTCTTTACTCCGTTTGCTTCTCCTCTTTTCTTCTTCCTTCCTTCCTCCGTCTACTTGTTTCTTTATCTTTTACTTTCTTCATTTTGTGTTTGTTCTTGTCTTTCTTCCTTTTCTTCCTTCTTTTTGTTTCTTTTTCATCTTCCTTCTCCTTGTTCCTTTCTGGTTTTGTTTCTTCCTCTATTTCTTTCTTTTGCTTCTTCCTTCCTCTCATTTTCCTTCCTGCCCCAGGCCCCGAGCTGAGCACGGAGAGCACAGAGGACAAATCCCCCCGGCAGAACCTGGTGGCAGAGGCCGTTTTGGATGGCTCTGTGGCTCAGGAAGTCACCAGGGAGGAAGAACCACAGAGATGCCTCAGAAGGAGGAGAAGCTCCAAAACCAGCACAAAGTGCTCTGAGGTCTTGAAACCCACCCAGGGGCGGGAAGGCAGACGGAGGTTCAATCGGCGCTCTGACCTGGGGGTGCAGCAGCAGCTTCAGACCAGGGAAAAGCGCTACAAGTGTCAGGAATGTGGGAAGAGCTTCAGCAAGAGCCCCCAGCTGATCCGCCATCAGATGATCCACACCGGGGAACATCCCCATGAGTGTTCCGAGTGTGGGAAGAGGTTTCCGAGCAGGTCCGATCTCCTCAGACATCAGCGCACGCACACGGGGGAGAGGCCCTTTCGCTGCACCGACTGCGGGAAGAGATTCAACCGCAAGTCCACCCTTGTCAGGCACCAGACAATCCACACTGGGGAGAGGCCTTGTCGGTGTGAGGAGTGTGGTAAGAGCTTCATCTGCAACTCTCTGCTCATCATCCACCAGAAGATCCACACTGGGGAACGTCCCTACGAGTGTTCCGAGTGTGGGAAGAGGTTTCAGAGAAGCTCCCATCTCCTCGTGCATCAGCAGACTCACACAGGTGAGAGGCCCTTCAGCTGCACTGACTGCGGGAAGAGCTTCAACCGCAAGTCCACCCTTGTCAGGCACCGGATCATCCACACCACGGAGAGGCCATACAAATGTGGGGACTGTGAGAAGAGCTTCATCCGCAACGCTGAGCTCATCATCCACCGGATGACCCACACTGGGGAACGTCCCTGCAAGTGTTCCGAGTGTGGGAAGAGGTTTCAGACCAGCTCAGATCTCCTCAAGCATCAGCGCACACACACAGGGGAAAGGCCTTTCCGCTGCACCGACTGTGGGAAGACCTTTGCCCTCAGCTCCAGCCTCGTCAAGCACCGGCGCACCCACACCGGGGAGAGGCCTTACAAATGTGGAGAGTGTGGGAAGGGCTTTACCGACAGCTCTACCTTGATCAGACACAAACGGACCCACCGGTAAGAAAAGCCCTACGACTGCCCTGACTGTGGGAAGAGCTTTGTCTTCTGCTCCAAATCCATCACCCTTTGAAGGACCCACGTTGGGAACAGAGCTGATGTCCCACATTCCCAGTGATCCATGTTGGGAATACACCTGGTTGGTGGTCTCCACATCCTCCTGGTTCACTGTAGGTGGCCTCAAGCAACCCTGAAAGATCTTCCAGATCTCTTCTGTAGTTAATATTTCCATGATTCTAATTCTCCATGGCTCTGCCTCTCTGTAGGCCACCCAACTCAACCCCATGCACAGTCATATAATGCCTTTTTTTTCTTTGATTTTCTTTGATCCATTTTCCTCCCTTTTAATTACTTGAATTTGGGGTAAAAATAAAAGCATGGAACAAAGGCATCTGAAGTCTTACTGTTTCACAGGGATTTTGTGGAAGAATTTGGGGGTTAAAGGGATATTCAGGTGGATTTCAGGGCTCTGGGGAGGTTTACCTCAAAGCTTGGGGCACCCAGGCCACGTGAGTTTTGTTCATCACTTTGCAGTCCAAAATCATTGGGGTTCAATCTGTCATCTCTTAATGCCTCAACCCCAGCCTAAAAAGTCTCAATACAACACCCAAACTTAAGACTCCCAAAACCCACCTGAGGGGTGTCAACAACTGAAGAGGAATGTGGTAGTTTTGGCTTAAGTTTCAGTATAGGTCCCATTTAGGCCTCAGTTTTTAGCAGGCCTCAAAGGATGTGACAAAGATTAGAGGGGACAGGCATCATCTGACTTAAGCGGCCAAAGAGGTATTTCATATCATCTGACATCATCAGGAAGTGTCAGAGAGTATAACAAGCAAGGAGGGAGGAGTCTCTTTCTCTTTCAGTTCCTGCTCCTAACCAGGAGGGTTCCTTGCTGCCCTGATTTTTAGAGATTAGGCCATTCCACGCTGTTGTTTGCCTAGGGAGGTGAACATTCTCCTGTTAATCTCTCTCTCTCTCTCTCGCGGGGGAGGGTTTTGCAAGGGGAAGTTTTGGGAGGTTTTCTGGGATTTGGGTGGTTTGGAAATCTGGGTTATTAGCTGGGCGATCTCGGTGAAGGTGTTTCCTTTCACTATGTGTTGTTCATGTTCTGCCTTAAGTTTTCTTCTTTTCTGTATAAATATAAAAACCTGACCGTGTTCAAAACTTAATTTCTGGTTTTTATCCCTCACTCCCCTTCTCTGGGAGTGGAGGCTCTGACTCTGTATAGGCAGTTGGCATTTTCCCAGCTCAAAAAATAACAAGGGGGAACTACATCCCCAGAAGGGTTGGGTTGAAATTTGTATGGCTTGGATGTGGATTAGAAGGGTTGGGATGGGGCTTAAAAGGTGATGGGGTAGCGTTTGCAGGCATGAGATGGGGTTTGGAATGACAGAGGGAGTTTTTGGGGTGCCGTCCTATCCTGAGGGGAAAACTGTGAGGGAGTGTGTGTGAGAGTATGCAGTAGGTCATGGCAGCCAAAAAAATTACCGAGGCCACAGTTCTTGGATGTTACACAAAACAGTTTTATTAAATCACTCCTTGATGAGAGGAAAAAAGGAAAAAATAGGTAAAAGGTAAAAGCTAACTCTAACTTCAAATTACGCAATATATATTCTTAAATCCCACCCATAGCCAAGTTCTGTAGGTTGTATCACAGTGTCTATTAACCTTATTACAGCTTTTAATTGGATGAAACATTTTGGACAGATCTTCTCTTTGCTGTGAGAAATTTATCTGTTCAACGTTCCTTTCTCATGGACAGCTTGACCCAAAACCTTCTTATCTCACTTTTTTTTTTTCCTAGCTTACTGGTTTTTCTCACAGAACTAATTTAGTACCTGCTAGTAGGCCTCAGAATCTGCCTGCAGCTCCAAAACCTTTTTTTCAACTCAAAAATCCTTCTTAATCTTCACAAGTGTGGGGGACAGCTCTGAAACACAGAGATTGGCTAACGGGGTCAGTGTCTGGTGAAGCCAGAGCCCTGAAGTACCTTGGAGAGAGCCAAGCTAATAGAGATCAGTACCCACGAAAATAAAAAGTACTTGTTTGTGAAGTCTGTGCCCTGAAACCGTTTGTGGCCAAAACTGCTTGATGGGCCAGAGTGAAACTAGTTACAAGAAGTGGAGCCTCCCCCTGTTTGGGTTTTTTTTAAGATACGTCCCTGGAAGTCTTTTCAGAAGGGACTCTGATGTCCGGGGAAACATGGAGGTAAGATCTAAGCTGTCTCTGGAGCAGAAGAACGTGCTCTGGATGATTAGGTGCTGCTTGAACAGCGTGAGCTCCAACTAAATGAGTCTCCTTTCCAACACTCCCTGCTGTGGGCACCGCTGCCCTCTGAATGTGCTGCTGCCAGTGATTGCAGCTGCCCAGCAAAGGATGCAGCAGGAGAAGCAGTTGCACCTCCCGTGCCGCTGTCACACGCAGCGTTCCTGCCCGGGGCAGAGAAAGGCCCAAAGAGCAGCAGCCCCTGCCCTGCTCTTGCCGGACCCCCCTGCAGCCCTTCCCGCCTGGGGCACTGATGCCAATGGGTGGGATGGGGGCGGAGAGAAGCCGAGCCAGGCAGAGGCAGCGCCGAGCCCGGCGCAGAGCAGAGCGGAGGATGCTGCGGGTGGGGCCGCTGCCGTCAGCCCCAGCGCTGCCGCCGCAGCCCCAGCACCCAGCGCAGCACCGCCAGAAGCTGCAGGAACAGACTGGCCCAGCCCGGCAGATCCGACAGGCACAGAAACCCATTGGCAGGAGCGGCCAGAGATGCCGAACTGGGACAGGCACAGATTCTGATCAAGCAGCAGCGCTGTTGGGTTAGTGATTGGTAGTAATATGAATATTGATTTAACTCATGATTAATTAAATATGACTTTACCTTTATCACGATTTAACAAAATATCATAACCCTTTCTAGTAAAAGGAATAATGGAAGCTGTTTCACGCCAAACAAAACTTCTGTGCCTTTTCCAAACACTATTGAATATAAGGCTTATTCCTCTTAAGAGAAGGCAAACAATAATGCCTTTAAGATAAAATCTTTCAGCAAGCTGCAAACTTGTCACCTTTCTGTATCTCAGTTTCTAACATATTTTGTAGCAGTCACGCTCTAAGATAGTGTCATGTTGTAGGTTTATTATTCCAGTTATTTCTAAAATGTATTCTTTGTTACAGCATAGAAACACAAAATTGTGCACTTTTGGAAAGTACCATTATTGTTCTTAAGACCAAAGTTTTTGTATTTGAAAAAGTTGTCATATACCAAAACTAGTATAATTTTTGATGTGGAAATTATCCATCATGTGCAGAGTACTGTCTAAATTTCAAATTGCTTTCCAAACTTCTGATGCTTTAAAAGCTTTTTCTAACCATTGGAACACCTACTGCAAATAGTAATAATTGTTAAAAAGTTTAAACAGTGTTTAAAACCTTTGTTCCTGAGCTTATTAGTATTTTCATTGTTAACAATTCCCTTCATGGTATGAACGAGTGTGTTGTTCGTTGCTTTTACTCCTACCTGCATTAACTATCAGTGTTTCAATGAGTTTCTCTATAATTTACTGCACTCTAATGGCTCAAGGAGAAGCCAACACTGGAGTTGTGGTGTTGGGAAGTGGTGAGACTCCTGCAGTGGCAGCTGAGGTGACTTGGCTGGGAAGGGTCACACAAAGCTCTCTCCTCACTCTCTTCCTTCTCGGCCTGTTTTCCTCAAAGCTGCAGCACTTGCAAGTTACATTGGAGTGACATGTAAATAATGGATAAAATCAGAATTTTAAAATTATCAACAGTTGTCTTTTTGCAGCTCACTAATGGAACCTCCACACAATTAGTAAAAACAAATTTTAGTTGTTAAGTACAAAAAAAAATATAGTATTTCTATAGAATTGGTTAATCTTTAGCATTAAGTACTAACAATTGTTTTAAGCTTTTGTTTCATTAAGTAATGATAATCTGACTAAGCAAGCAAATTCAAAGGCAGCCTTACTACCCTTTCTCTGAATTATTGATATGCACAATAGTAATCAATACAATGAAAATTTTATAGATGTAATAATTTTTATTAAATTTTGCAGTAATCATGCCAAGTTTTTTATGGATCCAAACCCAGGAAATATCTAATGATACCTCTCTTACTGGCAATGCAAGAACAAGAAAATAAGGAAGAGTATATGCTTGCATGTTTATGAAAAAGTTTTTGAATTTTAAACTGAACATGAAGCAGAGATATGTTTATGTTTTACAAAGTTCTATTCTTATCAAAGCAACAATTCAAGAACCACAGAAAAGTGTAAGGTTAAGAAGAAGACAATTTTTCATTTCATAATTATAAGACACAGCAAGTCAATTCCTAAGGTCTGTTTTCAGTGATTGCATGAATGGGGGCTGGCCTGGATGAATCATATATGAATGTGACTTCCAGATGCACTTACCCCACTGACACAGCCACACGTCCTCATCTACACACAGGCACCCATGGGTGAAAGGCAGAAGATACATAACTCTGAGCTGAACAAAGCTATTAATTTGCAGAAATACATAAATAAAAGTTTTCAAGAACAAACCCTATATTAAAACTGCCCTCAAATAAAAGTTAAAAGTCAAAGAAAACATAAACCCTAAAAAGTTGTTAAAAGCTATTAAAGTTATTTGTTGGTAAGTCAGTTTTAATAAAGATTTTTTAAGGTTAAGTTAACTAAAGATTGATAATAAATTCTGAAAGAAACAGTAATCACTCTAAATAAATACTTAAAGGCGTTAATAAGTTGAGAAAGCTTTAGATAGCTTGTCTAGTTGACTACATAGTATAAGACCCCAGTCAAAGAAAGCATTTATTCTCGTATTAACGGGTCTGTTCATATTTTTGTATTGTGCTCTGTATTCCTGGTTTATTGTCATGTAGCAAATCTATGATTAATTGCAGTTTTGCTCAAGTTTCACTTTTGTAACTTGAAAACAAGAAAGGGGGAGTTGTTGGGATTCAGGTGCTGTTTGCATTCAAGCCCTGCAGTTTTGTTATGTCTGTGTTAAGCCGGATAGACCGGCGGGCTCGGGAACAGCGTCCATAGTTCTTGTTCTTGCTCCGTTTACCTCCACCAAAGCTGGGTCTGTGGTCAGAGTTGTGGCAAAGATGAAACTTGATTATTTATCCTATTTCCAATTCACTGTTTGTCTTACATTTTATGCACAGTCTAAAAGAGGAATTTTCTTGTGTTTGCCCTTGAGCAAAATCAAGGATCCTGCAGCATCCAGTTGTCCTTTGAAAGCTCCTGTGAATGTGGAAGGGCAGAGCCCTGTGCAGACGGGAGAGAAGCAGAGTCCCAGCACAGCAGCACTGCCAGGGAGAAGCAGCACTTGGGCTTTTGCAAGCTGCTCTTTCCACTGCCCCACTCTCCTTCTGTGCCCTTGTGTTGGCCCTCAGCTCTCTGCTGCTCAGTGTCTGTCCTGCTGTGGCAGTGCTGAGACCACAGGAGGGGTGGGACACTTGGTATTCTTTGAGAGCAGACATTGTTGGGCTGATTATTGAAGTGTTTCAGAATGTTATGACTGTGTTATGAAAATCAAAGACTTACTCCAGTGAATCCCAGAGCTGACACTTTAAACATTAATAGTAGAATAAACAAAATGCAGCTTAAACATGACTTAGAAATTAACATCTGGAATGGACAGCCCAGAGATCGTGCTCTGGGAACTGTAACAAGCATATCACAATAGGGACTGCAAACCCCACTGTCTTGGGTTGAACTGGCAAAAATGCCAACTCCCCCCAATATAGAAAGTTTCCCTCCACCCGCTGAGAAAAAGGAGGAAAGGGAAAAAACTCTCAAACTACGTTTATGCTTAAACTGTATATATTTATACAGAAAAAAGTAATACTGCAATATAACACACACAGGAGTTAGAAATAACAAGGAATAATTTCCTGCTCCCTAGTGAACACACAAATCCTTCCATTTTAACTACAAATTACTTCAAAGAACTTCATCCCCAGAGAGACAGACTTAAGCAGAAATGAACTAGAACAAACATTTTACTTCCTTAAGATAACTGATGAGCCGGTGCCAGGTCTGGTCCTCCCCATCCCTCCTGAAACAGCACGGTGCATCTTCCCAGGAGGGATGCTGTGAAGCGACTGACTAAGCCACTCCCACACTGGCTCTTACTGCTCTGGAGATGATGTTGTGATACGGTATGGAATACAATACTATCGGCTAGAAGAAGTCAGCTGTTAGCTCAGCCCAGCTCAAGTCAGCCGACAGCTTCAGGCCTACCCTGAAATTTAAAGCCTAAATTTAGGCCTATCTAGGTAAACCCATAACACCCACCTAAACCCCACCAAAACCCACCTCAAGGGTGTGAAGGTGACCCTGTGGCAACCACTTGGTAATGTAGCAAAGCCATGAAGAGTGAGAAGAGCTCAGCTGCTGATATTTCTATTGGTCTAGGCTGTCATGTGATGGTTGGAAGTTTAGATCCTGAGGGAATAATTGCCCAGGGATTTCTTTGTTTGGGTCCCTCTCTTGAGGCACATTTGCCATCTTGCAAAGTGATGGAGAAAACTCACTCAGCCTGGGTGTGGCAGGAATTAAAAATTGTTGACATTTTTGGTCTGTGCTTCGGCCAGCCATCTGGGCACAGTTTATATTATTTCCTACCTTGTTGCTAGTAACAACAAGAGCTAAAGTAGAAACTTCGCCCTTGAAGACAGAGCTAGCTATAAACTAAAAATAATTGGCCTCTTTTGATTGGCTAGTTGCATTTGGAGGTCGTTTGGAGGAGAAACTGAGGGAGAAGAGGAGAAAGGCTATCCCCTAGACCCAAATAGCTGAAGACCCCCGAGCAATTACGCGCATGCTCAGGGACGTTCTGATGCCCGCGCACATGTGCAGAGAGAAAACAGTTATGTAACAAATGGGTGGAACTGGTGACTTCAGCCTAGGCGGCGTTAGGGGCAGTATTGGACACACCTGCAAAGTCAGACATCACTGGCCACCAGTATTTTAAGGGCAAATGACTGGTGCGCTGCTTTTGCTTGCCTGCACCTTGCATTTTAAAACACCGGGAGCACCTGTTACTGCAGCGAGTCAGCTCACGTACCTGGTCTCAGCTTCCTCCTTTGGAAATCTAAGAGTGTGTGGGTTGGTAAGATACTAGTATTAGCAGCACCCCCCTTGGTGAGTGGGGGGTGTTTGCACACCTGGGTTTATTGCTCTTTGAGGGGTTTTTCCCTTCCTTTTTGCTTCATCCTCCTTTTCCACCATAACACTCCTGTCATTTTAACAATCTCTGGTGAATAAAAAAAACCCATTTGTTACTCTCTTGACAGTGTGTCTGGTTCACATTATGACAATCTTTTCGAATTCCCCTAAAACACTGGGCGCCCACAGTTTTGGAGAAAACTCCCCCAAATTCCCCCGGAACCCTGAAATCCTCCTGAATAGACCTTTATTAGGAATTTAGGTAGGTGTAGGCCTCAATTTAGGCTTTAGATTTCAGAGTAGGCCTAAGACTAGCAGCTGACTTGAGCTGGGCTAGCTGACAGCTGACTACTACTGGCCACTGGTATTCCATACCATATTCCCATATCACCTCAAAATAAAAAAGTCAGAGTAGGACGTCTACTCTTGAGTTCCCATCATGACTACAGTGCTGAGAGGACATGCTGTTGCTGTGGCACTGTGCTGGGCCTTGGCTGCTGCCCACTGCTACTTTGAATATTGTTTTCGTTCAGGGAATTAGAAACATTTGTTATTCTTTCTTTCCGTTCCTTGTTAGGTGTCTATTGGGGTGCTCTATGAATCTAGAGTAATGAAATCTGGTTTTGGTGGGTAGTAGAAAATTAGTGTTATATCCAACTTGTGTAAGTGTGTGTTAGATTGTAGTTTCCTTTTAATTTTATCTTTTCTGTATAAATATATAAGCCTTTTTTCAGTTTCCATTTTTTTCCTCCCTTTTCTCAGTGTGGGGAGGGATGCTCTAACACTCTGTATTGGGCAGTTGGCATTTTACCAACTCATCCCAAGACACCCTTTCAACCCTAAATTGCTCCTAAAATCACAGTGATATGGTAAGGTTTCAAATGTCTTAGTACAATTCTTTATTTTTACCCCAGTTTCAGGTAATTTTAAGGGATAAAGATGCAACAGAAGAAAATGAAAGACAAAAGAAGGACACCATGTGAGTGTGCATGGGGCTGGGTTGGGTGGTCCATAGAGGGGCAGAGACAGAGAATTAGAACCATGAAAATATTTAGTTAAGAAAAAATGAAGACGATCATTCAAAGTTGCTTGAGGCCAACAGAAGAAACACTTGGATGGAGCAGGTGAGGTTCTTTAGAGTCAAAAATCAGTAAAACCCTTTCCAATGATTTTCTAATGTTGGTCTGAGTCCTGATGGAGGTTCCTCCCCCTGCGTTCACCCAACTGCCCACAGGGAACCAGGAGGATGTGGAGACCACCAGCCAAGTGTCTTCCCAACGTGGATCACCAGGAATGTGAACTCACTGGGTTTCTTGCATCCATATAAACTTCCAAACACCAAAATTCAGCCCAAGAAAGCTCTCTCAGGAGCTCCTCCTCTCTGGCCTCTCCACTCTGGGGTTCTGGGGGTCCCCCTGCCCCGTCTGCTGGGGGTCTCCTCTGTATTGCTGGTCCTGCCTCTCCAGGGTCCCTGCCCTCTCCAGACTGCCAGGGCTCCAGGACTCTCTTGCCCAGCCATTCCCAGTTTTTCAGCCCCCACAGTCCCTTTTTTGACTCCATGATCCTCCTACCTCCCCCTTTCTTGCCCATCCTGCCTCTCCCAGCCCCTGGATCCCCCTTTTCTTTAACCCCAGAGGCTCTCAAGCTTCCATTCCCAGCCATCCCAGCTCACGTCACAACCAGATCCCCTTTCTTTGACTCCAGGACCCCTGTGCCCTTCCTTTCCCACCCATCCCACCTGTCCCAGACTCCACACTCCCTCTTCCTTTACCCTGGCACCCCCTGAACTTCTCTTTTCTGGGCACAGGGACCACCTGGACCCACCAGTCACCTCTCCCCACCCCTAATCCTGCCTTTCCTTAACCATAGTACTTTCCTGATCCCCTTCTCCCAGGTAGTTGGACACCCCTACACCACCTTATCCTGCATCAATATCCTCCTGCACCCCCTTTCCTGGCCACCCCACGATTTCCAGCTCCAACAGCCCCCCTTTGCCTTGACTCTGGAACCCCCAGAACCCCCAGTCCAGAGTTTCCCAGACCACAGACCATTGAATCCCTTTTTCTGGCAACTCTGGGTGTCCCTACCCCATGACCCCCCTTCCCCTGACATTGGAGACCCCTGGACCCCTCTTTCCCAGGCACAGGGGCCTCATGGACCCCCCATCCCAATTCTCCAAGCCCCTACACTCCCCTTTCCTTGGACCTGCAACCTCCTTCCCCAGCACTGTGTCCCCCCTGCATCCACAAGATTCAGCCCAAAAAAACCTGCCAGGAATTCCCCTTCACTGGTCTCTCTACTTTGAGGTTCTGGGTATCTCCCCTGTACGGTCTGCTGGGGGTCCCACATGTATTGGGGATTCCTCCTCTCTGGGGTCCCCACCCTCTCCAGGATGCTGGGGGTCCCAAGGGTGCCTCTTCTCCCAGTTCCCCATTTGGGGGTGCCAGGAAGGTCCCTGAGCACCCCGAGCAGAGAGTCAGGACAGAAGTGGCCCCTGGGGCCCTCAGCATTCCTAAGCCAGAGCCTGGAGAGGGGGGAATCCCAGAACCCCAAAGGGCTCAGATCACAGAGTGGGCAACAATATCTAGCAGCCTGGAAGAGGCAGAAGTCCAGAGAGGGGCCCCCTAAACACAAATCACCCCCAACAGATGGTGAAAGAGAAAAGAGACCAAAAACCCCCTAGTTTTGTGAAATTTCTAACACTGCTTTGCAAAATGTTGTTTGCACGGCAGGGCCGCTGAACAGCCTGGAGTGCTGAATGGCTGCTCTAGTACAGACTGTCCAGCAATCATAGAAACCAGCGTACCATAGATTAGAGGTCATACATTAAACTAAGCTGGACATTTCAATAGGATGAAATGGTAAAGAGCCAAGATTTTGTAAGTAAGTAGCATAAAAACTGATGCTAAAGCAAAACAAGTTGCTGAAAATGGAAAGAACAAATAGCAGCCCTAGTACCAGAAAATAATAAAAACTGGCAGATAGTGTATCAAAAATCAGATTACAAATAAATATATGAAAAATTATAATAATTATTATAATAATGATTTAAAAAATAAAAAGTCAGTACTACCTGAAAAATTAGTTTAGCATTTTGTGAAAGCTGAGCATGACAAAACACACTAAAAATTAAATTTATCATACCAATATTTAAAAACCTGAGTAACAAAGACAAATCTGTTCACAACAATAAAACAAGTTACATCTCAATGTGAAACATGTCTAAAAGTAACTCAAATACTAAAATCTGTCTTGGCTTGAGCTGGCAAAATGCCAACTGCCCAAGTATGGAGAAAAAGTGTTCCTCTCCCCACAACCAGCCAAGAGAAAAAGAAGGAGAGGGAAAAAAACCCCTCCAAACCAGGTTTATACTGAAACTAACTATATGAATTTATACAGAAAAGAGGAAATTAAGAGAAAACTACAATACAACACACACTTACACAAGTTATATATATATAACAAGAAATAACCTCCCACTCCCCAGTTAATACAAAGTCTGTTACTCTAGATCTATAAGTACTCTAAAAGACACCCTGCAAGAAACAGAAAGAGTAACAACAAAATGTTTCTACTTCCCTGAATTCCAACAAAATGCAAGCAGCAGCAGCCGGAGCACGGACCTAGCACAGCAGAACAGCTGTAGCACATCCTTCTCTGTACTTCAGGCATGGTGGAACTGACTAAGCCACTCCCACACACTGGATTTTATCCCTTTTGAGATGATGTAATATGGTATGGAATACAATATTATTGGCCAGAAGAAGTCAGCTGTCAGCTAGCCCAGCCCAGCTCAAGCCAGCGGACAATCCCAGGCCTGCTCTGAACTTTAAAGCCTAAATTTAGACCTACTCAGCTAAAGCCATAACAAACCAAAAGACAACAAAGAGCAATAAACAAAAAACACCTTTTAAGTGAAATTTAGCAAATTGACTTTTAAGCTCTTAAGAAAGAGGGGGGAGTTTCTGTTTCTTTTCATTTTCACAGATACCTTTCCTGAGTGACCAGAAACATTCCTGTGCAAAAGTAACAAATCAAGAGAAGCTATTAAATAATATTACCTGATTGCAAACTACATTTCTGTACCCTTAGTGACTGTGTATGTTAAGAATTTTTCAGGAGACCCTCTACAAGAAAAATGAAATGGACTGTTAAAGTGTTGCTAATCCCGTTCCCAGAAGTCTGGATAAAAGAAAAGCCTACCTAGAAATCTCCTGAGAGAAAAAAATAAACCTCAGTACCTGTGAGACCAACTACTCTCGAATTCACTCAACACAAGTTGTTAAATAATAAGTACAATAACTTTAACACAAACACTTACTTTAAAATAGCCACAGTCTCAAGCTTTTTTAAGTATTTTAGTAGTGTGAAATATCAGTGTGTTTTATGTAAGCAATAGCTGTCAATGTTAGAATTTTGTTTGATTATATGTTGTATTACAATGTACCTGAATTGCAGAACTAGCATAAATATTAACCTGTTTAAAGGAAGGCTAAGACACCTGAAATGACTCAGCACATGCCATGGCAAATGAAACATGACACTGAAAGCATGAAAAGTATCTTAACCAAAGTTAAACAAGTGAAGACCCACCACTAGTGAGACATTTTTATAAGATATTTACTCACTGCCTCACAAGTCCTTAAAGCCCCTGGTACACCCAATCATAACTACAGCAGCAGCAATAATCTTGCTGGCACTGCTCAATGTGCAGCTACAGTGCAAATCAAGCACTAAAGCCAGAAAAGTATAAGTAATATCAGCAATGGAACATGTTTATCAAAATCCAATAATACTAAAAGTGAACAAAAGACGTCGTATATTTTAAAACACAGCAGGGACTGAAAGAGAAAAGAGACCAAAAACCCCCTAGTTTTGTGAAATTTCTAACACTGCTTTGCAAAATGTTGTTTGCACGGCAGGGCCGCTGAACAGCCTGGAGTGCTGAATGGCTGCTCTAGTACAGACTGTCCAGCAATCATAGAAACCAGCGTACCATAGATTAGAGGTCATACATTAAACTAAGCTGGACATTTCAATAGGATGAAATGGTAAAGAGCCAAGATTTTGTAGCATTAGAGCCAAGCTTTTACAAGTTTTACAGGTCATGTCACTGAACAAAGAAAAGGCAGAAGTCCATCAGTGATGAAGACACTTCAGGACCACCCCGAGGGATGAAGTCAGGAGAGCACCACCCAAATTCAAAGCCAAAAGGAAAGCTCCGCCCAAGATTCCACCCAGTCATTAATATGGAAATTAGAAGGTGTTAAGTATAAACTTAAAGCTATAAATGGGTTATTTTCCACAAACAAGTTAGGCAAGGTTTTGCCCAGTATGAACTGGCTTTGCCTCCAACGTTGTCCATAAATACCTTTGCTGCTATTAGAATAAAACCTTTCTCTTAGCATTTTTTTGCGGCATTTTCGCTTATCAGATGAGAAAGGGGGACCCCAAGAACCTCAAATTAGACAGATCACAGAGAGCAAATTTCTGAGAGAGTATTTTGGAGCTGAATCCTGGTGCTTTGAATTCCTTTGGCCTAAATTTTCAAAATTTCCAGGAGTTCTTTGCCAAATCTTGGTCACAGAATCACACAATTCATTGGGTTGGAAAAGACCTCCAAGATTATCAAGTCCAACCCTTGGTCCAACTTCAGTCCCTTTACCAGATCAGTGACACTTCCAACCTCTGTTTAAAAACCTCCAGGGATGGTGAATCCACCACCTCTCTGGGCAGCCCATTCCAATGCCTGATTACTCTCTCTGGAAAGAATTTATTCCTGATATCCAACTTAAGTTTCCCCTGGCAGAGCTTGAGCCCATCGTGCCCCCTTGTCCTATTGCTGAGTGCCTGGGAGAAGAGACCAATCCCCACCTGGCTGTAACTTCCCTTCAGATAGTTCTAGACAGTGATGAGGTCACCTCTGAGCCTCCTCTTCTCCAGGCTGAACACCCCCAGCTCCCTCAGCCTCTCCCCACAGGACTTGTGCTCCAGTCCCTTCTCCAGCCTCGTTGCTCTTCTCTGGCCCTGCTCCAGCCCCTCAATCTCTTTCCTGAACTGAGGGGCCCAGAACTGAACACAACACTCAAGGTGTGGCCTCCCCAAGGCAGAGTCCAGGGGAAGGGTCACTGCCCTGGGCCTGCTGGCCACGCTAGTTTGGATCCAGGCCAGGATCCCATTGGCCTTCTTGGCCACCTGGGCACACTGTTGGCTCATGTTGAGCTTCCTGTCAATCAGTCCCCCCAGGTCCCTCTGCCTGGCTGCTCTGCAGCCACTCTGTGCCCAGCCTGGAGCGCTGCAGGGGTTGGGGTGGCCAAAGGGCAGGACCTGCACTTGGCCTTGTAAATCCTCATCCCATTGGAATCAGCCCATCCCTCAAGTCTCTCCAGATCCCTCTGCAGAGCCCTCCTGCCTTCCAGCAGCTCGACACTCCCTCCCAACTTGGTGTCATCAGTAAATTTCCTGATGATGGACTCAATTCCCTCACCTAAATCATCAATAAAGATGTTAAACAGGACTGGGCCCAACACAGACTCCTGGGGGACACCACTGGTGACCGGCCACCAGCTGGACACAGCCCCGTTCACCAGCACTCTCTGGGCCCGGCCCTCCAGCCAGCTCCTGACCCAGCAGAGGGTACACCTGTCCAAGCCATGGGCTACCAGCTCTTCCAGGAGTATATTACGGGATAGAGATGGTTTTGGATGGTTTATGGTTTTAGGGAATCTGTGCCAGGCCCCTCCATTTGGGGCATGGGAGCTTCCCAGGATTTTCCAGCATCCAGGGACACTCCCCAAGCAAAGCCCCCTTTGGGGGTGACTCCCTTTGTTCCCCAGACTGTGGTCGCTCCTCACTCAATCACAACGTTCCCTTTACCAAGAGTATCATCCGCAATTTCTACCTTTTAGCTTCAAGAAAAAAACAATGAATAAATCCCATTTTCCTGTTTTTTAGGGCTGCCCACGTGTCTGACTCAGCTTCAGTTCTCTCTGTTTCAGCTCTCACTTCAAGATCCCAGTTTGAGGCTGCTGCGGTGGTTTGGGAGGGTCTAGGAGGGTTTTGGGGAACACTGGGCTGGTTTTGGCGGTACTGGAGTAGTTTGGGCATTCTGGGAGGGAGTTTTAGGGGGATCTTGGAGTGGTTTGGGGAGGCCTGGAAGCGGTTTGAGGATCCTCATGTGGTTGGGAGGGACTGGAAGGGAGTTTAGGGGGGTCTTGAGGTGGTTGCGGGGTGCTGGAAAGGTTTAGAGTGGTCTGGATGGGCGTCTGGGAGGAGGTTGAGGGAAACTGAGCAGGTCTGAGTGCCCGGGAAGGGGGTTTGGCTGGTCCTGAGGTAGTTTGGGGGGTCTGGGAGCGAAATTTAGGTGAGTTTCGTGGCAGTTTCGGGGTTCTGGACAATTTAGACGGTCTGGGAGAGGTTTGGGGGTCTGGGAGGAGGTTTGGGGGGGGGGTCTCTGCAGTGTTTGAAAAAGCCCGGGGTGTTTCAGGGGCTCCAGAGAGCTCAAAAAAGGATTTGGGGCATCCTGAGGGATCGGGGGAGTTTTGGAAGTCCCAGGTGGGGGGTTTCGGGGTCTCCGGGGGCATTTTTGGGGGCTTTTGGGAGGTCCTAAGGCCAGATCCCCGCGGTGGGCGGAGGGGCTTACCCGGCTTCTTCACCTTCACGGCCAACACGGTCCCGGGGGGGTCCCGGGGGTCTGTGGGGGGTGGACGTGTCGGGAGGGACCCCCACAACCCGCCCTGAGTCCCCGAATGGCCTCCCAAAAGGTCCCAAATTTTCAGAAATCACCCGAAACCCGCCGCCATTGCTCACCTCTGCCGGCAGCGCCGTCGAGTTCCGCCCTCCGCCTGCGCCGCCTCTGATTGGTCAATGAGCCTGCCCATCATGGGCTGTAGCCAATCAGCGGCCAGGACTGCAGCGCAGAAACGGAGCCGTGACACCCGCGCCATTTTGAGCCTGTCTTGTACTACAACTCCCGTCATGCACCGCGGCCCATTCTGGCCAATCACAGTCAGGACTACAACTCCCGTCTCCCCTTCGCCCAATCGGGTTCGTCCAAACCGGTTTGCGGCCCCCCCCAAGTGCCCCATGACCCCAAACTGCCCCCCAAGTGCCCCCCGGACCCCAAACTGCCCCAGAAGTGCCCCCGGACCCCAAACTGCCCCAGAAGTGCCCCCAGGACCCCCAAGTGCTCCCCCAATACCCACTCAGGACCCTCAACTCTCCTCCGGGGACCCCTTGTGCCCCCCAAGTTTATCCAGGACTCACAAATGTCCCCTGAGAGACTCTTCAGACTCCCAGATTCCGTCCTCGGACCCCCAAGTGCCCCCCCAGTGTCCCATTGGATCCCCAAGTGCCCCCCAGTGCTCCATAAATTCCCCCCCATGAGACCCCCAAGTGCCACCCAACTAAATCTCAGACCCCAATTCCACCCCACCCCCTCCAAAGCCCTCCAGCCCTCCCCTTCCCATGGGGCCCTTTCCGAGGATTTTGGGCTCCAAGGGGGAACTTGGGGAGCCGGTATGGGATTTGGGGGCACTTGGGTGGCTGGTGAGTTGGGAAGGGATTTGATGTGAGATTAATTGGAATTCTGAGTGGAATTAAGGAAATTTTGGGTGGAATTAAGGGAATTTAGAGAGGAATTGAGGCGATTTGATGTGAAATTAAGAGACGATGGGTGGAATGAAGGGAATTTGGGTTGGAATTAAATAATCTTTGTGTGAAATTAAGGGGATTTTTGTGGAATCTTATTGATTTGGGATTAAATACTAGGGATTGTAAAAGGGATTAAGGTATTTTTGAGTGGAGTTTAAAGATTGGCTGCAGAATTAGGGATACTTTGAATAGAAATAAAGACATTTTGGACAGAATTAAGAGGATTTTAGGTGGAAATAGGGAGATGTGGGGAATTTTAGGTGGAATTAATAGAATTTGTGGTGAAATAAATGGGATTGGGGGGATTTTGGATGGAATGAATAGAATTCTGGGTGAGATTAATGGGGATCTTCAGGAAAATTAAGGGGATTTAGGTTGAAATTGGGAACTTGGGGAGAAATGAGGGGAATTTAATGTGGAATTAAAGAAATTTGGGCTGGAATTCCTGGGGATTTGGGGCAATATCCACTATATTTTGATGAGTTTATAGGGATTTGAAGTGGAATTAAGGAAACTTTGAGAAGAATCATTGTAGTATGAGTTGAAAGTCAATGAGGGTTTTGGTGGAATTAAAGGAATTTGGGATAGAATTAAGGGGACTTTGAGTGGAATCTTTAGGTTTTGAGGGCAAAACTGGAGAGATTTGGAATGAAATTCTGGACATTCCAAGAGAGGTAAAGGGACTCTTGAGTGGAATTCCGGGATTTCGGGAGGAATTAGGAGGGTTGATGGCTCCATAAGAGCAGACGGGCCTCTGCAGGTGAGATTTTTTGGGGTGTAAAGTCAATAAATCCCCTCTTCCCAATGAATTCCCAATGCTGGTCTGTTCACAATGGATGTTCCTCCCCCTGCACTCACCCAAGTGCCCACGGGGAACCAGGAGGGTGTGGAGACCTCCAGCCAGGTGTGTTCCCAATGTGAGTCACTGGGAATGTGGGTCACCAGGTTGTTCCCAATGTTCCAGGTTCAGGAGGATTCTCAGCACAAAATAAAAGACACTGAAACACAGCTGAGGTAGCAAAGCAAATTTCTTGGTAAGCAAAGCCAATGGATCCTGTTCCTTGGCACAGCAAACAGCACATCCCCAGCCCTGCAATCTCCCCAAGCCAATGGATCCTGTTCCTTGGCACACAAACAGCACATCCCCAATCCCTGGAATGTCCCCAAGCCAAGCTCTCAGCACTTCAGCTCACACTGATGGCTCTTTCTCCAGGCATCAGCTCTCCACAGGCAAACTGCACTATTTTCTCACACCACATCAACGAGCACAACCACAGACCAAACATGACAGGCCCAGACACAACTCTGGTCCCTGACACAAGTGCCACCGCGTGGGCTGTGGCTGGAACACGTCGATGTTCTGCCATGAGAACAACATGGGCTGGAACACACTGTCTGTTGAGTCGTATTAATGATACTGTCAAGGTATACAACACAATGCATAAAAACCCAACAAATAAAGCACAAAGCAACACCAATCCCTTCTTTAACTAATTCCAGCCCCATGTCCATCCGGTAAATGGATTCCAGCTGGAGTTCTCTACAAGGTGTTGACTGAGTTTCTGTAGTTCCTGTAGTTGTACATGAACAGAGCTGGAATGGTCACTTAAGGTCATACAACATAACCCTTCAAAGTCTCCACATTCAGGCCCATGTGCTAAAAGTAAACACTCAATGGGTTCCTTATTTTGTAGTGTAGCGTGTCTAATGCTGTCTGCATCCATTAACAAGTCACACGGAGCTGTGCTTGGGCATTGCTGAGTTTTGGTCACTAACAGCCAAGTCTGTTGAAGTTTGTGAGGGATTGACCACTCACCACCCCAGGAACCAGCAGTTTGGTTTTGTTGGAGAACAGTCACATTTGGAGACAAGAGAGTTGGTTTCCCGAAGGTACAGGGGCCACCTTTAATTGCCATTGGCATACAGGCCCAGGCTTGTCCCCACAGGTTAAAGAGACACCTTGTGGGAATTGGACATGTGTGCTGGAACTTCTGGCTGGATTGGCTGTGGTTGGATTACACCAGTGGGAAGCACTTTGATACCACGGTATGGTGGCATTAACCCACCAGGACACAGTGCCATCTCTCGTGCTGGTGAATTTAAAGGCAGCACCATTGTCTGCATTCCAGGTGTCCGGGATACACAGCTCTTGTGGGGATAAGGCAGGAGATTTCCTGAGCTGGGACAGCTGTGGCCGCAGTTGATGTCCAGCAGGCTGGAAACGCAGCAGTGCTGCTGCAGGACTGCTGTAACTCGAGGCTGGTGAGAGGAGCACCCACCAGGCACGTCGTGAGCGGGTTCCGAGCTGTGGCGGTGCCAAAGCACACGGTGTCCTGTCCGGTGGCATTAGCCAGGGTCACCCAGACATTTTGGTCCAGAGGGGTGTGAGTCTGGAGCGCTCTGTGGAAACATCAACACAACAACAGTGACCTCCCCCCTCCTCCCACTCCCACCCGTCACTCCTGCCAACGTCAGTGCCGAGCAGGCACTCGGCGCCAGGGCTGTTCCCTGGAACAGCGACAGGCACGGCCTGACCCGTTTGTGCCGCTGTGACCTCAGTGGGACAGGGCAGGTTCCACAGGGGGTCACACCATACTGTGGGGCCTGAGAAGCACAACTGTGAAGAGCCTTCGATGGACAGAGAGAGCAGAATCCAGAAGGAAAGTGCCCCAGTTGTTCCACTGGGAAGTGTATGAGTAGAAGGAGCAGCATCCTGAGTGCCTGAAAGGAACGGCCCCCTCAGTCTGGGTGTACAGGATTTAACACTACAGAGCCACTTGCTGCTACAGCAGGAGTGAAAGGACAATACAAAAACACTTGTTAGTCCTCTGGAGTTTTAATCACTACGTCTGTCTTCAACCATTAGTATTATGTTGAGCTGGCAAAATGCTGATTGTCTAGCACAGAGAGTGAGATTCTGCCTCCCTGCCAAGGGAAAAGGAGGGAGGAAAAAAAAACTGAGGGAGGAAAAAAAAATAAAACCCAAATCAGCAAGCCCAAAGCATGTGACATAGATTAGAAGGGACAGGCATCACCTGACTTAAGCAACCAAAGAGGGTTTTTTTTCCTTTCTCCCTTTTCTCAGCTGGGAAGGGGAGGGGCAGTTGGCATCTTGCCAGTTCAACCCAAGAGAGATAAAACAAGACCTTTGCCTCAAAGGACTACATAAAGACTATACATATATGTATATATGCGCAAGATATACGCAAATGAAAAATATAAGTGTTGCATAGAAAAAAATAGTGTAGAATAATAAGAAGAGAATGTGATAGTTTTGATCCAGGCCCCCCTTAGTAACCAGCTGTAACTAGGGAAGTGGCCATTACCCAGGTATTCCACAATTGTGTTTTCCACATAACAGGGGAGAAGGGTTTTTCCTTTCTCCCTTTTCTCAGCAGGGGGAGAGCAAGGCTCTAACTCTCTGTGTTGGGTAGTTGGCATTTTGCCAGCTCAATCTAAGAGAGATAAATGGTGGAGACCGTGGGCAACGACCAAGGACCTTTTCAGGTGCCCTGGGAGCTTGGCAGGTTTCCTGGAAATTGTTTGTAAACTATCATGAGTTTATCTCATTGTTTTGGTACATGTAGAATATTAACAATGTTTTCTTGTTGCTGGGTGCTTGCTATAACTGTTTCATTGACTGTCTTTGTGAGTTCATACAGCTCCAATTGTACCTGCTGTGACTGTAGCCACTCCAGAGAGAGGCTTTACAGCTCAAGAGACCAGTCTTTCTCTCCTGCTTCACCTGGGCAGAGAGCAAACCCCAAGCGTGTGTCAAGTGGTGAACTGTGGTCCTTGCTGTGTGACCGGGGGAAGACATGAGGAGGTGGGACAGTGAATCTACTTCTGTGCTTGAGGCCCAAGTATGGAAATTAAAATGGAAGAAAGCTGGTATAAAGCTGTCCACATGTTGAAGCAGAGATCCCAGAAAAGAGCCAAGAACAGCAATGAGGCTGCCCTGCCTCCAGACAGGAGGAGGAGGAGAAGGAAGACAACGGAGTCTATTGGACATTGCTGAACCAGAGAGGTGGCCAAGGCTTTACCTCTACACTGACTTGTGGCTGATAGCTAGTACTTTGTAGGGATGGCTAGACTAATGGAAGAAGACTAATTGGAAGCATGGAGAGGCCCATGAGGGCTGTTGATGTGTGGTGGGACACTGTCACTTGAGTAGAATCTCTGGAGATTCATCACGTGGATGCTCATGTGCCCAAAGGCCAAGCTAATGAGGAACATCACACCTGGACTAGCATAAGGGAGAGTTGTTCCTGGCTCAATGGGCCCATAATGACTCAGGCCACCTGTAGGTGGGCAAGGCCAAGGGGTGGATTTAACCATGGACACTATTTCTAAGGTTATCCACAATTGTGAAATACGTGCTTGCTGTTGTGAAGACCCCTGAGGAGGGGATGGTGACCCCAGTGTGGGGATGGAGACCCCTGAGAAGGGGATGGTGACCCCAGTGAGGGTATGGTGACCCCTGAGCAGGTGATGGGACGATCTCAGTGTGTGCCTCAAGGACACTTAACCTTGGGAAAACAAAATAATTTGCATTTTGAGTTGTGTGTTGCAGGACATGAACCACTGGGTGAAGAAGACCTGAGCTGAACCTCATGCTGGGCAGTTTGAACCCAGGCAGGTGCAGCCTACAGGAGGTTGTGGGGCTGCAGTGCCGAGGGGCTGTGCCCGAGGAGCTCCTGCCCCAAGGACTGAGGGACCTGCCAGTCTTTGCTGCTGGGGCAGGATCGTGCCGTGTGCTGGGCTCCTGAGTCCAGCGGAGGAAGGAGAAAAACAGGTTTGGTCCCCAGGATTGTGTCAGGAGATGCAACAGCCTGGGGTGGGTGTGGTGGCCTGGGTGGTCCCTCTTTGCCCTTGGTTGTGGGGTCTGCAGGTGGAAGTTTATCCTGCCTTGTTTGCACCCTGGTGCTGCCCCACTGCTGGGCCCCCAGGCAGGTGGGTGTGTCTAGTCGGGGGTGTTCTCACACACACCAGATGTGTGTGACCAGACTTGAATCTTTGGTGATAAAGCAGCTTGGGGCAGCCAGAAGCAGCTCAGAGGACTGAAGCTTTCACCCAGTACTTCCCTGAGAAAAGAGAGAAGCTTCCAGGATTTGTATTTCCTCATTTGGAGGATATTCCAGGAAATCCAAACTTTGGAAGCAGCTTGTGAAGAGGTTTCTGTTGCCCTCCACAACCATCCACACACAGTTGCAAATTGAGAGGGCCCAGCTGGGCACTGGTGCTTGGAGCAGCACTTCAAGGTCCCTGCAGCACTTGGGCAGGGGTCTCTGGGAGGGATGGACAGGTGGGCATGGAGTGCTGGGGCAGGGGGCCCAGCAGTGAGAAGTGGGTACCTCAGGCAGCCATGGTGAGCATGGTGAGTCACCGCATCTCCGTGCCACTCTGGTTCCTGGGGTCCCCAACCAGCAGCACCTGTAGAGCAGGGAGTGCCTGGATCTGCCTGAGGCCGGGGCAGCTGTGGCTCAACATTTCCCCTCCTTCTCTGGCAGAGCCCTCCCATGGCAGAGCATCTCAGCCATGGCACTGTCAGAGCTGAGGCAGATCAGCTGTGATGCCCCCGATGTCTGCACAGGGAGCATGTGGGGGAAGAGGCTGAGTTGCCCAAGCAGCAATCGAGGGCTCTGCAGGGGCTCTCTGTCTTCCCATGAGCTTGGGGAGGACAGATAACGGCTCTGCCAGACCATCCCTTGCTTGTGCCACTCTATCTCACACCCAGCCCATTACTGGCTGTGCTGTGAAGGCAGAACAAGGCCTAAAAGAGTTAAAAGTGCCTTGTTCTGCTAAGAGGAGAAAATTGCCCAAATGACTCAGGGCATGTTCTGTCTGTTTTACCAAAGTAGTTCTGTGCTACTCACTGAACCAAAGTCTGACACAAGAGACTCCCAGGACATAAATCAAGGAAACTCAGATGTTTAAAATCAGTATGAGAGCCCAGAGCCAAGATATTGTAGAGTTAAACTAAGAGTTTACAAGTTTGACAGGTCATGACATTGAACAAAGAAAAGGCAGAAGTCCAGCAGTGATGAAGATGCTTCAAGGGCACCCAAGGGATGAAATCAGGAGATCACCACC
Organism: Pithys albifrons albifrons; assembly: GCF_047495875.1. Lineage (NCBI taxonomy): Eukaryota > Metazoa > Chordata > Aves > Passeriformes > Thamnophilidae > Pithys > Pithys albifrons. The sequence continues at coordinate 1,821,024 of NC_092489.1, forward strand.
CAAATTTCAAGCCAAAAAAGAAAGCTTTGCCCAAGATTTCACACAGTCATTAATATGGAAATTAGAAGGTGTAACTATGAACTGAAAACTGTATAAATGGCTTATTTTACACAAACAGGCCAGACAAGTTTTTGCCCAGTGGCTTTGCCTCTAATGTTGTTAAGAAATCCCTTTGATGCTGAAGGAATAAAAAACTCTCTGAGCAGTTATTTATTTCGAGGCTATTTCAGCTTCAGTGGCACAGGGGGCAGCGGTTTCCCCACACGCTTCCCGGCGGGCAGCCTGAACCGTTGGTATCAGCGGGTTTAGAAGGCAGAGATCTTTTGGGTGGATGAGCTTTTAGGGTTTCAAAGATCGCTCTCCATGGCACAAAAATACCAGCAGCCCGTTCATCCCCTTTCATGGCGGCGTCCCACGGCCTGAGTGATGCCAAAAAGGTATGGAACTAAAGGAACTGACTAGAGACAATTTATCTTTAAGCAGCAAAGGTGTTTATTTTCCAATGTTGGGGGTCAGCCAGGTCACAATGGACAAACCAGCTCCCAGGTGTCAGTGGAAATCAGGGTAATTTATACAGTCTTCCTACAAAGTTACAACATCTCAACGTACATATTCATATAATTTTGACATCTAATTATCATATTCATAATAGGTGGAGTTTGGATGGAGACTGAGGAAGAGTCCTCTTGAACCTTCTCTTGGAAGGGTTTTCAGGAGGTCATTCCAACCTCACTTTTAGGGTCTTTTGCTCTTCTTCCTTGCTTAGAACTTTAGAAATTTCTTTGTTAATTTGACTCAGGTGCTGACGCTTGTAAAACTTTTGACTCATGTCCTCTCTGTCTTCTGTGAACGTCCACTTTATTTATGATTACTGGGGTGCTTGGAGTGCATTCTCAACATCATCCATTTAGTCAGAAGGACAGAACAAGTTTTCAAAGGTTCACACAATACTTTGCAGAGCAAGGCACCAACATTATCTCAGTTAACTCTTTAAGGCCTTGTTCTTGTTTCAGTGGAACCATGAACCCGAAACTGTACAAATGGCTTATTTTACACAAATAGGTCAGGCAAGTTTTGTCCAGTATGAAGTGGCCTTGCCTCCAACGTTTTTAATAAATACCTTTCCTGCTAAAAGAATAAAAAAAATCTTTTAGAAATTCCTTTTATTCTGAGGATTTTCAGCATCAAAGGGATTTGAGTAGCCCTGGGGTGGTTTGCAGCAGGTCTGGAAACAGATTTAGGGGAGCCTCAAGGTAGTTTGGGGGCCCTGAAGTAGTTTGGGTCATCTAGAAGGTGGTTTGGAAGGTCCTGGGGTGGTTTAGGGGGATCTGCAGGGTTCAGGAAAAGATTTGGGGCATTCTGAGGGGCTGGGGGAGTTCTCTGAGTCCCAGGTGGGGAGTTTCAGGATCTCAGGGGTGTTCTGGGGAGTTCTTGGGGTTCTGGGTGTGATTTCTGGAGTACTGAGGGGGTTCCCAGGGTGGGGGGAGGGGCTCACCTGCTCTGAGTCCCTAAACCCCCCAAAATCTGCTGCCCCCATCACTGCTCAACTTAGTGCTGCTGATTCACACCTTCTGCCTCCCATTGGACTCTGCACCTGCCCATCAATACATGTGGCCAATCAGTGTCCAGGAATGTAGCTATGGGGGTGGAGCCAGGAGGCCCATGACATTTGGGGCCATTCCTGGACTACAACTCCCATTATGCCCCATGGCCCCATAGAGTTCATCACAGCCAGGTTTGCAGCCCCCCAAATGTCCCCAAATACTCTCCCTGGACCCCCAACTGCCCCCTGAGACCCCAAAGTGCCCCCCAACTCCCCCCAAAACCCACCAATTCCTCCCCACACCCACTAGGACTCAGCCCCACCTCTTCCCATGGGGTCCCTCCGCCCAAAATTTCAAAATCTAAGGGGACACTTGGGGGGTGGAGAGGGATTCGGAGGAAACTTGGAAGGCTGGGTCAGTTGGGGAATGGATTTGGATGGAACTGGGGATTTTAGGGGCTATTAAAGGGAGTTAAGGTGGGATTAAGTGCATTTGGGTCAGACATAAAAAAGGATTTGGGGTGGAAATGTGGATTTAGGTGAAATTAGAGAGATTTTAAGCTAAATTAAGAGGATTTGGGGAGAAATCAGTAAGGTTACAGGTGAAATTCAATGATATTTCATTGGACTTAAGGATATCTTGTGTGAAAGAAAGCGAATCTTGGTGGAATCTTGGAGATTTGGGGTGAAATTGGGGAGATTTGGGATCAAATTCTGGGGATTTTAGGAGGGATTAAAAGTTTTGAGTGGAATTCAGGTATTTGGCATAGAAGTATGGGGCTTGATGCCTCCAGAAGAAATGATGGCATGAAGAAGGTGACATTTTTTGAGTAATAAAGTCAACCACTCTGCTCCTCTCCATGAATTTCCAACGTCCATCTGTGTCCTGATAGTGGTTCCTCTCCCTGCACTCACTCAAGTGCCCACAGGGAACCAAAAGGATGTGGAGACCACCAGCCAGGCAGACCCACAATGCAGATCACCGAGAATGTGGGTCACCAGGTCTATTCCCAATGAGGGTCCTGTGATAGGTGATGGAGTTGGAGCTGTGGACAAACCTTTTCCTGCAGTCGGGGCACTCATCGGGCTTCCCTTACTGGTGGGTCCGGTGGTGTTGGATCAAGTTAGACCTGCGGGTGAAGCTCTTCCCACACTCCCTGCACTTGTAACGCCTCTCCCCAGTGTGGGTGAGTCGGTGCATGATGAGGGTGTCATGGCGGTTGAAGCTCTTCCCGCAGTCGGTGCAGTGGAAAGGCCTCTCCCCCGTGTGTGTCCGCTGATGCCTGACGATATTTGAGGTGGTCTGAAACCTTTTCCCACACTCAGCACATTCGTAGGGCCGTTCCCCAGTGTGAATTTTTTTGTGGCGGATCAGCTCAGAGCTGTGGCTAAATCCCTTCCCACATTCCCCACATGTGTAGGGCCATTCCCCAGTGTGGATGTGCTGGTGGCGGATCAGGATGAAGCTGGCTCTGAAGCTCTTCCCACATTCCAAGCACTGGTAACGCTTCTCTCTTCTGTGTAGCTGCTGCTGAACCACAAGGCTCGAGCTTCGACTGAAACTCTGGTTACCTTTCTGACACAGTGTGGGTTCTTCTGCCTCAGATGACTCAGGGCTGGGTTTGGACCTTCTCCTCCTGTGGGATCTCCGTGGATTTTCCTCCCCAGTGACTTCCTGTGCCGTGGAGTCATTCAAAACAGCCTCTGCCACCAGGTTCTGCTGGGGGGATTTGTCCTCCGTGCTCAGCTCGGGGCCTGGGGCAGGAAGGAAGAAGGACAGGCAGGGCATTTGCCTCCGGCCCACAGGGAAGGCCAAGGACATCCCCCCAAACCCGGCCCCGGCAGGACGGCGTCGGCAGCGGGGTTGTCCTGCAGCCGGGGCCATGCTGGGCTAGAAGATGCAGCACAAGAGAGGGGCAAAGGGGCACTGACTTCCTCCTCACCTGCCTGGGAGTCTCGGGGCATCTTCCTCTTCCTCACAGCCTCCTTTCGCATCCCAACAAGATTTAGGAAGGACAAATCCTGTTTTCAGTAAAAAAAACAAGGTGTGAGTGCATTGGGTTGAGGGTTCCACCTGGCTAAATCCATCTCTAGAACGCACTGGGCTTCCTGTGTGCATATAAACCTCCAAAACACCATGTTCAGCCCAAGAAAACCCTCGCAGGAGTTTCACCTCTGTGGCTTCTCCACTCTGGTGTTCTGCTGGTCCCCCCTGCCTGAGCTGTTGGGGGTCTCCTCTGTATTTGTTGTCCTCCCTCTCCAGGGTCCCTGCCCTCTCCAGGTTGACAGGGCTCCAGGACCACCTGCCTGGCCATTCCCATTTTCCAGCCCTCATGTTCCCCTTTCTTTGATTCCAAGATCCTCCTGCCCTCTCTTTCCTACCCATCCTATCTCTCCCAGCCCCTGGATCCCCCTTTTCTTTGACCTCAGGGACCCTCAAGCCCCCATTCCCAGACATCCCAGCTCACCTCACCCCCACACCCCCTTTCCTTGACTCCCGGACCCCCCTGCTGCCCTTTCCCACCCATCCCACCTTTCCCAGACTCCACACTCCCTGTTCCTTTACCCTGGCACCCTCTGGACTCCCATTTCCTGAGCACAGGGACACCCTGGATCCCCAAACCACCTCTCCCCACCCCCAAGTCCTGCCTACCCATGACTGTGGGCTGCTTGTGATCCCCCATTCCCAGGCTCTGGGACACCCCTGCACCCCCTTATCCTCCACCAATATCCCCCTGCACCCTCCTTCCTGGCCATCTCACCTCTTCCATTCCCCATAGCCCTCCTTTTCCTTCACTATGGGACCCCCGGGAACCCCAGTCCTGCATTTCCCAAAGAGCAGACCCCTCTTTTTTTGAACACTGGGAGACCCCTTGAACGCTTTTTTCTGGCCATTCTGGATCTCCTTACCCAATGACCTCTGTTGCAACCCTGACTTTGGTGGGTCTGAAGAACCACCTTACAAGTTTCATTTTCACCTTAAAAGGACATGTTTCCAGCCTCAACCAATTGGAGTCAAACCACTGTACCTGGGGCGGGGTCACTTGAAGTCATATATACCTGTGTTTTTGAATAAACTTGGGATTTGCTTGAACATCATATTGGTGTGTGCAGTCTCATTACAGCCTGGTCTACAACAATTGGTGGACCTCAATGTGATTTGAGGACATGAAACCCACCTGCAGACCTGCCCAGAACCTTAAGAAGTGGCCCCAAGAGCTGCTGTGCCCCAGTTTTTTGGGTGCTTTGTGGAGAAGCCTCCGAGAGCTTCTGTCTCCCGTAAACTTGGGAGTTTGTTTTAGTGGCCTTCAGAGCTGCTGGAAGAACGTGGACTGAAAGAACCATGACCTTCAAACCGGTGAGTTAAAGAAACATGGGAAATTCCAATTCGACTAAAACGAACTTATTGCTTGATAAATTTAAAAAACTAGCTCGTGTTACAAAAACAAACATTGAAAGACGAGCATTACAGGAATTTTTGGATTGGTGCCTTAGTCGGGGGCATTTAACCGATGCCAATTCCACGTTTTCCATAGAATTGTGTGGTAACATTGGGGCAGATTTGTGGAATTTAGCGCAAACTGCACCCGAAGAATTTTTGCCGCTTATTCTGTCATATACAGCTATGAGGAAAATGGTGTTAGAGGTAGAACGAGCCAGTAAAAAGCTCGAGCTACCGGAGAGAAAGGAAAAAAAGCCAGCTTCTGCAGAGTGGGGTTTCCCCTGAGCATCCTTCTGCACTGCCATGGGCACGGCCGCCCGCGGAACCCCCACTGTGGTACCCCTCTGCCACACCGCTGCCGCCTGTGCCGCTCGCGGAACCCCCGCCACGGTACCCTTTGGCACCGCCTGTGCCACCCGTCGGACCCCCGCTGCCGTTCCCTTTGGCATCGCCGCCGCCCTATCCACAAGAGCAAAGCCCGGAGCTGAGCCGCGGAGCCAGCGCTGTGCCATTCCCGTACCCACACGCGGCACCGCCCAATCCCGCTCCGGAAAACCCGACGGAATCACAGCAACCATGGAATCAAGGCTTTTCCATGCCATTCGTTGCCGCAAAAAGCCAAGAAGTCGTCTTTGCACCGCCTTATAACTACCAAGAAACAGCCTATGCACAGCAAATGAGCCCAGAGCCCACCTTTTACCTGTCTGTACCACCGGCTGCCGCTGTAGGAGCGGCTGGACCTCAGCAGCAACCCTGGAACCTCACGAGACACACCGCAGAAAACATCCAGCCATGCCAAACCGTGAGTGACTTTTATTTATATCCTGAATCTGAGAAAACCCGATGGGGAGTGCCCTCAGCCGAGAGAGAGAAGAGGGAAACCAGCTTTACTCCTGTCCGTCCACCTTCGGCGCCGCCGCCGCCGCCAATGCCCAGCGGGTACCTCGGGGCTGGAGTCGTGCCTCCGCCGCGCTCCCCACCGCCCCGTGGGTACACCGGAGTCGCTTCGTTGCTGCTGGAAACTACCGCGAGAGACATTTCAGCGGGGCTGGAAACCGCGTGGCCAGGAAAACAAAGAGACCACATGATCGCAAAGGCCGCGAAAAGTCACCACACGGCTGAGCCAAACAAAGAGGCTGCACGCGCATTCAGCAATGAGGCGCAAGGACCGCCCAACCCCCCTCCCTACTGCCTGCCAATCAAGATGCATGCGCCAGGCGCGGGTTCCCCGCAGCCCACAGGGGCCGGGGTCGGCTTCGAATTCACCCGCCCCTGGGGCGGATCAGTTCCCGCGCCACCCCCACCACCTCCTGCGTGGATGGATATGCCCATCCACTGCATCATGGAGAGGGGAGAGACTCCTCCTCAGTGGAGCAGAGCCAGCGGAGCTCCCCTTGGGTGTTCCCTTCACTGCGTGCCATCCACAGCACAAGCGTCCCGGGAACGAGTTCCCACAGTGCCGGCCTCTGCAGCGCTGGGGGGGACTCCCTCACCAACAGCCACACCCACCGGCTGTATCCCGGAATGGAGAGCAACATCACAGCCGTTTAAAGGCACGGCACCGAAAGACAAAGAAGCCTCTGTTTGGAACAGGGTGGAGGAAGCCGGGAATCGCGATGCAACAGCGCCACCTCGCGACCTCACATTTAATACCCAGCAAAGGTACACAGAGTTAGTATCCATAGCTGCTGAAGTAGGTACACCCTCACCTTCCCTGCAACCCCTGGTTTCTGCGCCTGTGATTAACACTACACAAGGCTCAAAATGGGAGCCACTTGATTGGAAAATTGCACAAAAAATACACAGTGTAGTCTTTCAATACGGCTATGACAATGCCTTGGTAAAAAACCAAATCACAGCCTTCATAAAATACAATAACATAATCCCAGCAGACACTAAGGCTTTAATGGAGTTTATTCTACCTTCTGCTGCTTATATGATATTTCTACAGAAATAGAAAGAGCAGCTAATGGAGAAACAGGCAAAAAATATACACTTAGAAACTGGACATCCCTTAAGATTAGCATCTTTAGACCAGCTAATGGGATCAGGAGCTTATAAAGACCCACAAACACAAGCTGCATTACATATTCATATTCTGCAACAGTCAAAGAATGCTGCTTTGACCGCATTCTCTAATCTGCCTAAGAAGGGAAAACCTTCTCTACCCTATATGCAGATAACGCAGAAACCTGGACAGACATTCATGGAATTTGTAGATAAAGTAACAGAAGCTTTGGATGCTTCTCCAAATATTACCCCTGAAATAAAACCAGCTTTATTGAAGGATCTGGTAACTAATAATGCCAATGCTCAGCGTAGGCAATTGATTACCTCCCTTCCTGCTACAGCTACTTTGGTACAGTTAATTGAAGCCTGTGCCAGATTGCCCTGGGTAGAAGAGGAGGAAAAAGCAAAGCTACATGCCTCTGCTCTAGCCACAGCTCTTAGCAAACAATCTACCCAAAAAAGGGGGAAAAGACCCTGGAATTTAACAACAAAATCTAGTCCAGCACAACCAAAATACAGCAGAACTCAAAGGTTCACTGGAGAATGTAACCGTTGTCACAGGCTTGGTCACAAGGCCCAGGATTGTCATTCTAAATATAAAAAGGATGGTACTCCTCTAACAAACATGGGGTGGGGAGCTGGGCCTCCAGAAAACCAGAGGGGCTGCAGACCATGGGGCGCAGCCAGTCAAATATCTCATGGAAACTGGAGCCAGGCTGCCTTCCCCATATGGCAACCACAACCACAAGCAGTGGTAGCCTAGGACTAGTCGTTAACTGTCGAATCAAACAAGAACAGTCTAGTTCAAGAGCATGTTGTTTAGCCTGTATTTTGAAATTCTGTTAACTTTCAGTTAAAGTGCAGTTTTGAGCTTACTGCACTGCCAAGTTGCTCAGCAAGCTGTAGGGATAAAGACACCTGTCCCCTCAGCTGCTGAACATTTTCTGCAAAATGTAAGTAGTTATGTTTAGCCTTTGTGAATTTCCTCTGTGAATTCACACTTGTTTGCTGCTTTACCAGGAGTGTATAAAGTGACTGAAAATCAAGGCTTCATTCTCAAACCTCTGTAGTGGCCACACAGAAGTTTTGAGAATTGACCTTGAACTACAGCATAAGGAGATTTAGCTCAGCTGGACTGAACTTGCTTCTTTGTCAAGTCACTCTGCACTCTTGGACACTTTGCACAAAATTTAATAAAGTTTGTAGTTTGTTTACAGTGGTCTGTGCGGTGACGACTGCACAAAAAGACCACAATTTCACACGTGAAAAAAAAGTTTCTTGTTTTGCACTAGTTGTAAGTTTGTAAATTCCAAACATACGTGTCTTGGTCATGTATTAGTTTGTGTGAGTTTACAAAGGTTACTGTACCTCCTTCCAAAGGTCTATTTTGAAAAGAGAGGGGGAGGTAGGGATGTATAACCCGCAAAATACCCTGTTAAGTATTGAATTAGCAAAGTTTAAGACTTTCAAAATGTTTTTTCTCAATTTTCAAAATTTTCAGCCTTTCTGTTCAAATTGCAATATGCATGATCCTAATGGTAACAATTTCCCCATTGGATAAGTTAGCTAAGGAGTTATGTGTATTATGTTGTTTGTATTTTTGCTTTGTTCTTTGAAACAAAAGGGGGAGATGTTGCAGTCCCTGATTTTGGTGGGTCTGAAGAACCACCTTACAAGTTTCATTTTCACCTTAAAAGGACATGTTTCCAGCCTCAACCAATTGGAGTCAAACCACTGTACCTGGGGCGGGGTCACTTGAGGTCATATATACCTGTGTTTTTGAATAAACTTGGGATTTGCTTGAACATCATATTGGTGTGTGTGATCTCACTAGAGCCTGGTCGGCAACAGACCTCCCTTTCCCCATATCGAGGATTCCTGGATCCCCCTTTCCTGGGAACAGGGTCCCTCCAGAACCCCCATCCCACTTCTCTAAGCCCCTACACGTCCCTTTCCTTGGACCTGTGACCTCTGAAATCCCCCTCCCCCAGCACTGTGTCCCTCCTGCACCCCCAACATTCAGCCCAAAACACCAAGATTCAGCAAAGAAAAGCCCTGCCATGAGTTTCTCCCTCTTTGGTCTCTCCATTCTGAGGGTCCTCCTTATCTGGGGTCCCCCAGGATAGGAGTTTCAGGGGGATTTGGGGCCCCAGGAGTCCCTCCCCCCTGACTCTCTGCTTGGGGTGGTGGTTCTCAATGGCCTCCCCTCTCCAGGATGCCAAGGGTCCCGAGGGTGTCCCAACTCCAGGCTGTCCATTTGGAGTCACAGGGGGATCCCCAAGCACCCCAAGCAGAGGGTCAGAGGAGAAATGACCCCCGGGACCCTCAGTATTCCTAAGCCGGACCCTGGAGAGGGAGGAATCCCAGAACCCCAAAGGGGTCAGATCACAGAGTGGGGCACTCCTGGCATTCCTGGGATCTCCACCAGCCTGGAAAACGCAGAACCCCAGAGAGGGGCCCCCAAAGCACAAGGCACACCCAGCAGCCCAGACAGGGAGGAGCCCCAGAACCCCAAAGTGGAGACAGCAAAGACAGCAAATTTCTGGGAGGGTTTTTTGGAAGTGAATGTTGGCTCTTTGAAATTTTTTCCCTTTATTTTTCATATTTTGAAAGGATATTTTTGCTGAATCTTGATGGTTTGGGGTTTCAGGGGATCTGTGCCAGGCACCTCCATGTGGGGGCATGGGAGCTTCCCAGGATTTTCCAGCATCCAGGGATGCTCCACAAGCAAAGCCCCCTTTAGATGTGACTCCCTTTGTTCCCCACACTGTGGTTGCCCCTCACTCGCTCACACTGTTCCCTTTTCCAAAAGCATCACCCCCAATTTCCCCCTTTCAGCTTCTAGAAAAAAACAATCAATAAATCCCCTTTTCCTGCTTTTTAGGGATGCCCAAATGTCTCACTCTGCTTCAGTTCTCTCTGTTTCAGTTGCCACTTCGAGATCCCAGTTTGAGGGACCCTGGGGTGGTTTGGGGGATCTTGGAGTAGTTTGGGCATTCTGGGAGGGAGTTTAGGGAGATCCTGGGGTGGTTTGGGGAGGTCTGGAAGCGGTTTGGGGGTCCTGGCGTAGTTTGTAATGACTAGGAGAGAGTTTAGGGGGGTCTTCAAGTGGTTTGGGGGTCCTGGAGAGGTTTAGGGTGGTCTGGGTGGGGGTCTGGGAGGAGGTTGAGGCAATTTGGGCAGGTCTGGGTGCTCTAGAAGGGGGTTTGGCGGGTTCTGCGGTGGTTTGGGGGGTCTGGTACAGGATTTTTGAGATTCTGAGGTGAGTATTGTAAGTACTGCACAGTTTAGACGTTCTGTGACCTTTTGAGGGGTCTGGAAAGGGATTTAGGGCAGTCTGGGGGTAGTTCGGTGGGTTCTGGGACGATCTAGGAGAGGTTTGGGGCTGGGAAGGGGGTTTGGGGGTCTCTGGTGTGTTAGAAAAAGACTGGGGTGTTTCAGGGGTTCGGGAGAGTTCAGGAAAGGGTTTTGGAGCATCCTGGGGGTCCGAGAAAGTTTTGGGGGTCCCAGATGGGCGGTTTGAGGGTCTCAGGGGTATTTTCGGGGGGGATTTGGGACGTTCTGAGGCGGATCCCGCGTTGGGGGGAGGGGCTTACCCGGCTTCTTCACCTTCACGGCCAACACGGCCCCGGAGGGGTCCCGGGGGTCTGTGGGGGGTGGGCGGGTCGGGAGGAACCCCCAAAACCCGCCCTGAGTCTCCGAATGCCCCCCCAAATGCTCCCAAATTTTCAGAAATCACCCGAAACTCGCCGCCATTTTCCCACATCTTCCCGCTGTGCCTTCGAATCCCGCCCTCCGTCTGCTTTGCCTCTGATTGGTCGCAGCGCCTGCCCGTCAACAGCCGCAGCCAATCAGCGTTCAGGAATGCAGCGCGCAGTGACGGTGCATCGTAACTTGCGCCATTTTGAGCCTGTCTCGTACTACAACTCCCGTCATGCACCGACCCGTTCCGGCCAATCACAGCCGGGACTCCAACTCCCGTCTCCTCCGCGCCCAATCGGGTCGGTCCCAGCCGCTTTGCTGCCCCCCAACTGCCCCCCGGACCCCAAACTGCCCCAGAAGTGCCCCCAGAACCCCCAAGTCCTCCCCCAAGACCCACTCAGAACCCTGAAATCCTTTCTTCGGAGCCCTCAGTGACCCCCCAAGTTCCTCCAGGATTCCCAAGTGCCCCCTAAAAGCCTCTTCAGACCCCCAGATGCCGTCCTCGATCCCCCAAAAGTGTCTCCTCGGACCCCCAGGTGCTCATCCAGTGCCCCATAAATGCCCCCTCAGACCCGCATGGGTCTCCCAAGTGCCCTTTAAGTGCCCCCCGAGACCCCAATTCCAACCCAACCCCCTCAAAACCCCCCAAAGCCCCCTTCCCATGGGGCCCTCTCCCGGAATTTGGGATTGGAGGAATTTTTGATGGAATTAATAGAATTCTGGGCAACATTAATGGGGAACTTCAGTAAAATTTAGGGTATTTTTGTTGAAACTGGGAACTTGGGGAGAAATGAGAGGAATTTAATGTGGAATTAAGGGAATTTGGGCTGGATTCCAGGGGATTTGGGACAATATCCACTAGATTTTGATGGGGTTATAGACATAAGAGGTAGAATTAAGGCAATTTTGAGTAGAACCATTGTAGTATGAGGTGAAAATCAGGGAATGTTTTGGTGGAATTAAAAAAATTTTGAGTGGAATTACGAGGAATTTTGAGTGGAATCTTGGAGATTTGTGGTAAAATTGGGGATATTTGGGATGAAATTCGGGAGATTCTATGAGAGACTGAGGAACTTTAGGATGGAATTAATGGACATGGGGTAGAATTTGAGCGCTTGATGCCACCAGAAGAAATGATAGAACTGAGCAGGTGAGATTTTTGGGGGTGTAAAATCAACAAATCCCATCTCCTAATGAATTCCCAACATCTGTCTGTGTCCTGATGGATGTTCCTCTCCCTGCACTCACCCAAGTGCCCACAGGGAACCAGGAGGGTGTGGAGACCTCCAGCCAGGTGTGTTCCCAATGTGGGTCACTGGGAATGTGGGTCACCATGTTTTTCCCAGGATTCCAGGTTCAGGAGGATTCCCAGCACAAAATGAAAGACACTAAAACACAGCTGAGGTAGCAAAGCAAATTTCTTGGTGAGCAAAGCCAATGGATCGTGTTCCTTGGCACACAAACAGCACATCCCCAGCCCTGCAATCTCCCCAAGCCAATGGATCGTGTTCCTTGGCACACAAACAGCACATCCCCAGCCCTGCAATCTCCCCAAGCCAATGGATCCTGTTCCTTGGCACACAAACAGCACATCCCCAGCCCTGCAATCTCCCCAAGCCAATGGATCCTGTTCCTTGGCACACAAACAGCACATCCCCAGCCCTGCAATCTCCCCAAGCCAATGGATCCTGTTCCTTGGCACACAAACAGCACATCCCCAGCCCTGCAATCTCCCCAAGCCAATGGATCCTGTTCCTTGGCACACAAACAGCACATCCCCAGCCCTGCAATCTCCCCAAGCCAATGGATCCTGTTCCTTGGCACACAAACAGCACATCCCCAGCCCTGCAATCTCCCCAGGCCAATGGATCCTGTTCCTTGGCACACAAACAGCACATCCCCAGCCCTGCAATCTCCCCAGGCCAATGGATCCTGTTCCTTGGCACACAAACAGCACATCCCCAGCCCTGCAATCTCCCCAAGCCAATGGATCCTGTTCCTTGGCACACAAACAGCACATCCCCAGCCCTGCAATCTCCCCAGGCCAATGGATCCTGTTCCTTGGCACACAAACAGCACATCCCCAGCCCTGCAATCTCCCCAGGCCAATGGATCCTGTTCCTTGGCACACAAACAGCACATCCCCAGCCCTGCAATCTCCCCAAGCCAATGGATCCTGTTCCTTGGCATAGCAAACAGCACATCCCTAATTTAAACAATCTTCTGCGGAGAGAAAGGACTTCACCCGATAAGCCTATGAGGTTTACAGTGAAGACCTTTTATTACACACAGCACACGGTTTATATGGGGTTAATGCTACATCTTATTGGCTAAATTGAGTCTCACACCATCAGGCCAGAAGCTTTAATTGGTTAAAAACCATATCTCACAAGTCCAATGTTTATATTGTCTCATCCTTGGTGTTTTCAGGTGCATCTCCAGAGTTCTGTGAGAAAGTCAAGGCGTTCTCATGAGAAAAATTCTAGAGAGTCATTGAAAGCTCCTCTGGAGTAATTCTCACTTAATGAACAACAGCAAGTGTGTGTCCTTGTTGCCTGTTAGCCGATATCTGTTCCAGTCTCACAGAGTTGGTGCAGGCTGATTGTTCACAAGCCTATTTTCTGAAAGAAACCCCTCAACAAATCCCCTCTCTTTATTTTGAGCAATCCAGACCTGCTTCACAGACTTGTGAACCATATTAACCACACATTGAAAATACAAGGCAAGAAAACTACAGCAGCTACAAAAACTACAACAATTGTTAGGCCTTCTTTCAAAAAATTAAATGACCAACCATTAAATCCCAACTATTTCAACCAATCAACAAAAGCAGATGTTGTTACGGTCAGTTTTTTCATGTTGCCCTTCAACTTTCTCAAATGTGCATAAATGGACACACAGTGGCCTGACAAATTCGTGCAGCACATTCCATCAAATTCCTCACACCCAAGGCCTTGAGCTAAAAGCTCTACTGAAAGCAAAGGACATTAAAAGCAACTCTATTTTGCAATAATTCAATAATGCCTAATACTATCTACATCAGTGGTAAGCTCTTTTATTATTCTCAAGGTTATGTTCAACTGGCTACCTAGTGCCTTGGTGAACTCTAAGGCCTTTGTGGCTCCTACTGTAGTTCCACACTGTTTTATTCGTATTTTCTGCCATAGAGGGTTTTAACATGATCAGTTTACCTAAACAGCATGGACCTCCAACAGGATAGCTGGGTATCCCTGGCCTGTCTCGATGGCGATGGGAACCCAAATATTCTGCCCAGGTGGTGTGTTAGCAGCAGGATGACTTGTCACAATCCTAACACAAATGAGAAACGTGAACTCTTTTAGCCATTTGCTGTCCCTGTGGTATTGTGTTTCTGTTTCCACAGCTTGGTCCATTGTATCAGTACCCATCATGTTCCACAGGCTGTAAGTAAGCACACATATCTACAACCAGTAAGTTTAACTTCTGCTGGACCCTCCCATTGTCCTGTCTGGGGATTTTTAAACCTTACCAAGATTTTCTCTTGAATGTTTAAATCTGAAATCAAGGATTTACCATGAACTAACATTGGAGGTTCTACTCTGGTACCTGTAAATCTCAAGTAATTTAAAACATAGAGGGCTTTATGAGGTCGTTCAGCAGGTCTTTTAGGGTACGGTGTGCGCATTCAATCATTGCCTGGCCTGTGGGGTTGTGGGGTATGCCTCTAGTGTGCTGAATGCCCCATAGATTACAAATATCAAAAAATCATTTGGAACTAAATGCTGGACCATTATCTGTCTTGATAGAGTGAGGGCCTCCTAAAACAGCAAAACACATGTAAGGCTGTTTGATGACGTCGTGTTGTTTCTCCTGTTTCTGCAGTAGCCCATATGGCCATGGAACAGGTATCAATGCACACATGAAGGTATTTCAAACCACCAAATTCAGAAAAGTGTGTCACATCCATTTGCCACAATTCTAAGGACTGTAGTCTACTGGGATTAACTCCCACACCTAGGCCAAGATCTAACCTCTCACAGTCAGGGCAAGATTTTACAATCCCTTGAGTATGATGTAAGGAAACGTGAAACTGTCATGCCAACACCTTTGCAGACTGATGGAAAAAGGAATGGGATTGCCTTGCCTGGACAAAACTGTCCAAGGGAGGACCAGTCCATGCTGGGGCTGTTACTAAAGCATCAGCTCTGTTGTTTCCTATTGCAGGACCCCCTTTCATTAAGTGACTATGCAAACGGGTAATAAAATAGGGTTCAGTTCTCTGGTTCAACAATTGTAACAGATGTAGCAAAATCTCATATAATTTTGTGTTTTTCACCTCTCTAAACATAGCTTGTTCCAGTCATAATACAACTCCTACCACATATAATGCATCTGACACAATATTCACTGGTCTGTGATACCAAGTTTGAATAGTCCACACTACAGTTTTAAGTTCTAGTGTATGTAAGGAATCCTGAGGCTGACCTTCAATGATGTTCTCATGCCACTGGCCATCAGCAGTTTGCCAAGTACTAACAGCTTTGTGAGAATTCTTTCCTGCATCAGTGAAAACTGTTTCTCCTTCTACAGGACCCTCAGAGTCTCAGGAGCCTGCTCAAAAGCCTGATCTTGCAATAAAGCAAGCAACTTCTGAGGAGGATAGTGATTTGTAGTCACACCCCCAAATCCTGCAAGAGTCACCTGAACGGCATTGAAAGTCGCAGTAACCATTCCAAATAATTTTGCACAGTGGGAACAATAATTGTCTGAGAATCTAAGCCTGATAACTCCTGACAGCGAGCTCGGCCCTCAATAATCAGCTGAGATAACAATTCAATCCGAGGCATGACTGTCTTTTTAGGCTGAATTGACAAAAATACCCACTCTAGCACCCTCAATGGATTAGAACCAGATTTCTGCCATTGTGTTATTAAGGCAAAAAGATGATTTCTTGTTTCCAAACATACCTCTACATTTTGAACTTGTCCTGAGTTAATGACCACCCAAATGAAGGGACAGCCCTCTGCCATACGGGCAGCGTGGCAGTTTTGAATTTTTTCCTGAATTGTCTGAAGTGCTTGTTTCTGCCTGCAGCCCAAGTACCTGAGATCCCCAGCCCATGTAGAAGTACCAAGTAGACAAACCAATGGCTCCAGATCATCAATGGTAATTCCACACAAAGTTCTGACCCACTGCATATCTCCTACCAATCTCTGGACATCAGTAAGAGTGCAAACATCCCTTCCTCCTCTTCTTTCTTCTCTCTTTCACTTCCATGCACTAATATAGATATTACGATGTGAATATAATATATATTATATATTATCTATAATATTCTATCATTATTATACTTACTAAAATATTAATATTGTATTAGGATATTAATAAAATATTCTTTTAAATAGCAGTTAAATTATATTTTTTTATTATATTGTCATTGCATAATCTATTTATTTATTTGTAACTTTGTATATTATATATATTTATATTTATATTTATATTTATAATAAATACTATTTTACATAATAGTTTAATTCTGATTATTTGTTTATATTTCCATTGCATTTTTTATTTTTTATTTACTTATTATTTTTTCTATATTTTATATATTTTTATATATTTTATATATATTGTTATTTATTTATTTTAATAATTTATTTTATTCACTTATTAATTAAATCTATATTTATTTTTCTTTTCACTTATTAAATCTATTTTATACTTAAATTAATCATTATTCAATTGTTGTTGATCAATTATCATCCCCCTGTGCCCTGTGACCCCCATGTGCCACAGAACCGACCCCACTGTGCCCTGTGCCCCCAGCCCTTGCTCTGCAGAGCGTTGCCAGAGGAACAGGAAACCTTTGCACAGACCCCAAAAACTCAGGGAGAGGGATCAGGGCACAAAATGGGGCTGAAATGAAGCAAAGCTGCTTTTTTATCCCAACAGCCCTTGGACAGTCCCACCTGGGTGGTGCTGGGTGTGTTGTTCACCCGTCTCCACTCCTGCCCTGCCCTCACTCCAACCCACACTGGCTGCAGGTTCCTGCCTGGAACAGCCTTGGGCTTCTCCTGCCAAGTGGAGGTGACCAGTTGTTCCAAAAATTTCTCTGGGGAGAGTTTGATGGGATGCAAAGCCACTGAGGAAATGTGAATCCCAAATCCATGGGGCACAAGTGTCCCTGTGCCCTGAACACCACTCCAAACCCTCCTCACCCCCCTGCCCACCTGAAAACCCAGGACTTTGGGGTCCTTTTCAAGCCTCCTCCTCCCTATTTCCCATTTGGGTCTCATTCTGCAGCACCACCAGCTCACAGTGCTGATCTTCACAGCTTCTCTTGCCATCAGCCCAGTTTCCCAATTCCTTGCAGAGCCAGGAGCTGAGGGAGCTCAGGGGGTGCAGCAGCCTGGGACACAGGGCTGGAGTGGAGCACCTGGAAGCTCCTGGAATGGGCTCAGTTTGCAGCCCTTGGCAGGGCTGGGAGTCGGTGGCCGTGGGACCCTCCAGCCCTGGGCTCCTCCCTCAGCCCCTTCCCTCCCCTCCCAGCTGGGTTGGCTCCCCTGGGGCTTCCTGGGGCTGCTTTTGGCCACCAAGGGAAGGCTCTTGGAGGCAAAATTCTATTAATTCTGGAGGTTTTCCAGCTTTTCCCTGTTCTTTTCAAGCCCAGATCCTATTTTAGAGGCCACCAAACCCAACTCTCCTCATGAGTTTGGAAACCTCAACACAGGGATGGAGAAGCAAATGGACCCCAAAGGTAACAGACCCAAAAGTCTTCCCAGAGCCTGAAATAAGCATTTTTCTGCCAAAATACACTCCCTGTGACATTTCCTGGCTGGAGAAGCTCCATCCCCAAGACACCTCAGACTGCCACAAACTGTTTCCCTGGCCATGATGAGTCTGGAGAGTGACATTGACCTTGGGCATTAAATTGATTAAAAAAGACTTTAATTGAGAATCTTGTTGTGAGGTAGAAGCATGTGAGGTGCTGGAGCTCTGCAGTCACAGGCAGGTGAGCAGGATACAGGTGTATTGGCTGTTTCTTCCTCACAATATGGGCTGGGAGGAACTTGAAATGGCTTTTGCTGTTGGTTCTGACCCAATCTTTGGCCTCTCTAATCCTGTGACAGGAGTTCTGACCTTGTTCACAGGGACGGCCCCACTCCCACTGGGAAGGGATGAGTCTGGGGTTTGATTGAATTTCACTTGATCTTTTTTTTTTAATTTTCTTCTCCCCTCCCTCCCGGATCATTTTCCACTCCCCAAACTCACATTTTCCCCAGAATTGAGACACTTGGACCATTCCATGAAACAACCACCAATTCCCAACCTTGTCCCCTCCTTTTTCTTCATGTTTTTGGGTGTTAAGCCCAGTTTTGGGCTCGTCCCAGAACCTTCCAGCAGTACCTGTTTATAGAGTACAATGATTTCTTTTCTCATGTATCCAAAAAAAAAAGGGGGGAAAAAATTCAGGAATTTGCCCATTTCTTCCAGCAGAAAATGGGGTAAAAAAGGATAAGCCCAAAACCCCAACAGGAAAAGCTCTGTCATTACTTTGATTTTTTTTAAAGTTTATTTATTTTAATTTCCTTTTATTGTGCTTTTATTTTATGTTTCATTTTTTTTACTCTTCTGATTTTATTCACTTTTTCATGTTTTGTTTGTATTTTTTCCATACTCTCAAGTTTATTCTTTTTTTTCTACTCACAGTCACCTTTATTCCCTTACCGAAAGTGTTGTGGTGATCTGCCCTTCCCACAGCCTTCTTCCACTGTTGTCAGGCCACAGATTGAAAGAAAAACTTCAAAATCTATTTAAAATGAATTAGGCTTTGTGGTAAAACCGTGCAGTGGGTAATTTAGTTACAAGGACACTTATTTTTAAAGGGTTTCCATTAAGAAAATGATCAAAAGTGCTGGAGGGAACCACGCTGGGTCCTCGTTGCCTCTCTGGGGTCACCTTGGGGACCCTCCTGCACCCCCAAATCGAAATTATTGGATACTCTGCCCTCCCCAGCTGAGGAAGAAAAGTTGGGAAAGCTGGGAAAAGGGCCGAAAAGCAGATGGAGCTGGAGGGTGGAGCTGCAAGACAATTTCCCAGGAAAAAAAAACCAATAAGATAAACTAAAATAATTATTAATTCTTTAAATATTTACTGTTCTGGTTTTGCAGGACATCGGGGCCGGGAGGAGCCAGAAGAGGGGTGTTGAGAGAGAAAAGGTAATTGGGGGAGAAAGGTTTAATTATGGGGAGAAAATTTAATTGACTGGATTTTAATAAGGGGAGATTGTTTTAATTGGGGAGGAAATTTAACTGGGGCAGAAAACTCTAAGGAGGGAAGAAAGCTTTACTCGTAGAAGATTTTAATTTGGGGAAGGAAAGTATGATTGGGGAGAAACCTTTAATTATGGGGAGAAATGTTATTATTCAGTTAATTTTAATTAGAGGGAAAACTTTATTTGGGGAAGAAAACTTTAATGGAGGAGAAACGTTTGTGTGAGAAAAGTTTAATTATAAGACTAAAAGTTTATTGGGGAGAGAAAATTTAATGAGGAAGTTTGATCATTAGAAGAAAACTTCAGTTACGTGGGGGAAGTAAATTTAATTGTTAGGAGGAAACTTTACCTGTTTATTCTCCCTCGAATCCTGCTCAAAGAGATGCAGGAGCCTCTGTGGAAGCCTGTGCGGAGTTCAGAGGCTTTGGGAACAATTAAGGGGTATTTTACGAGAATTCTGAAGTATGTGCGGAGCTTTCAAGTATTTTGGAGGAATCCGAAGTATTTGAGGAGGTTTCTGTTATTTGGGGAGAATTCAGAGATATTGGGAAGGGAGAAATTCAGACCTATTCTGGGATAAATTCGGGCGTGTTTTGGAGTAATTATTCAGGAACGTCGAGACACGCGTGGGTCTCTGTCCGCACTTCCCTCCCAGCTCCAGTGTGCCCAAGGAGACCCAAACCCGCTGTTCAGCCACGAATTTGCCACCAGCAGATCCCCCGCTGCTCCAATCCCCGCCCGGGCTCGTGGCACTGAGATGCCGCTGCTCAGCCGGGCATGTCACGGGGGGAAATCTTTATAAAAAGGGGTTTTTTAGTCCACTGGGGCAATGTCTTGGGGGCCTGGTTGGGAACTGCGGGGCGGCCTCCGCGCGATGCCCGAGGACTGAGTGGCCCGGCTGGGAACACCCCGCTCGTCTCCGCCGCTCCAGCCGCTTCCCGGTTCCGGCTCTGCCGCCGCTCGGCCCCGGCCGGTCCCTCGGGGCTGCTCTTTGAGTGTCACGGGCCGGCGGGGACTCCTCGGTGCCGCTCATCGTCCCCTCACCACCCCCCCGGGGCCGCCCCGCTGATCTCTTGAGGCAGCTGTTTTATGTACCGGGAGGCACAAACGCCTTGTCGCAGATGTTTTATTCCGTATATTTTTTCGCTGTATTTTATTCTATTTACACCCCGTAGGTCCTGCCGTGCAGCTCCTTCAGTGACAGGCGGCAGCGGAGACTCCCCGGTGCGGTTCTTTTTTTTTTTATTATTCTTTGTATTGAATTCCGTTCAGGCTTCCCGTTTCTCGGCGCTGCCCTTCTGTCGCCGTCCAGTGATGCGGCTTTTTCGGGGACACCGAACATCATCCAACCTCCACGGTGCCATCCCGCTGCTCCCTTGGAAAAGCTCTTTTTAGATACGGAGCAGAGACCGCTCGGCGCAGGTTTTTATTCGATTTATTTTATTCTCTATATTTGGTTGCATTCACAGCTCGCCTGTCCCGCTGTGCAGCTCCTTCAGTGACACGGGACGGCCGGGACCCCTCCGTGCCGGTCTCCAGCCCCTCACACTCCCCGCTCCCTCGGGGCAGCTCTTTTAGATCCGGGCCGGCGGGGACCCCCCTAGCGCGGCTTTTTATTCTATTTATTTTATTCTCTCTGCTTAATTCTAGTCACACCTCGCCCTCCCCTCGGTGCAGCCCTTTGACGACACCCGACAGCGGGTCCCTCGGGGCAGCTCTTTCGGTGACTCGGGAACGCTCTTTTAGTGTATTTTATTCTACTCTCTATATTTTATTCCATTCACGCCTCCCGCGCCCCACCCGGGGCGACTATTTCACCGCCGCTACTCTTCGCTCATCCCACGGTGAAGTTCTTTTAGATATCGGGCGGCGGAGACTCCTCCGGTGCGGCTCTTTTACTATTTTTTATCCTCTGCATTTTATTCTACGCAGACCTCACCCCCCCATCTCGGGTCACTCCCGACAGGGCCCGTCCCGCGGTCAGTGTCGGCCGGGACCCCTCAGTGCCGATCTCTCTTCCATTTACTTCATTCTCTGTTCGTATTCGCACTTCGCTCGTCCCGCGGGGCGGCTCTTCAGAGACGTGGGCCGGCGAGGACCCCTCGGTTCAGCTTTTTGTCCTATTTACTTTATTCTATTGTCAGTAGTTTATTCCATTCCCACCCCGCCCGTCCCGCGGGGCGGCTCATTCAGTGCCACGGGCCGGCGGGGACCCCTCGGGGCGGCTCCCCCAGGGCCCTTCTTCTTCTCCTCCCCCCTCCTCCACCTTCCCCCTTCCCCCCTCTCTCCCAATTCCGCCCTCCTCCCTCTCTCCCTTCTCCTAATTCTCCTCGCCCTCCCCCTCGTCCTCCTGCTCTTCCGCCTCCCCGGCCTCCTCCTCCTTCCCCTCCTCCTTCTCCTTCCCCTTCTCTTCCCCCTCCTTCCCCTCCTCTTCCCCCTCCTCCATCCCCTCCTCTTCCCCCTCCTCCATCCCCTCCTCTTCCCCCTCCTCCATCCCCTCCTCCTCCTTCCCCTCCTCCTCCTTCCCCTCCTCCCCCGCCTCCTCCTCCTCCCTCCTTCCCCGCTTCCCGCTCTTACGTCTCCTCCTTCTCCTCCTCCTCCCCCCCAATCCCCCTCCTCCTCCCCCTCCTCCTTCCCCTCCTTCTCCCGCTCTTCCACCTCCTCCCCCTCCTCCTCCTCCTCCTCCCCCTTCCCTTCCTCCTCCCGCTCTTCCACCTCCTCCCCCTCCTCCTCCCCCTCCTCCTCCCCCTCCTCCTCCCTCTCCTCCTCCTCCTCCCCCTTCCCTTCCTCCTCCCGCTCTTCCACCTCCTCCCCCTCCTCCTCCCCCTCCTCCTCCCTCTCCTCCTCCTCCCCCTTCCCTTCCTCCTCCCGCTCTTCCGCCTCCTCCTCCTTCCCCTCCTCCCTCCCTTCTTCTCCCCCCCTCCTCCTCCCCCCGCTCTTCCGCCTCCCCCCGCTCTTCCGCCTCCCCCCGCTCTTCCGCCTCCTCCTCCTCCCCCCTCCTCCGCCTTCTCCTCCCCCCTCCTCCTCCCCCCTCCTCCTCCCTTCCTTCTTCTCCCCCCCTTCTTCTCCCCCCCTCCTCCTCCTCCCCCTCCACCTCCTCCCCCCTCCTCCTCCCCCTCCTCCTCTCCCCCGACAGGACAAGCGGGGGCTGCGGGGAGCCCCCCGTGCCCCCGGGTGCAGGCACTGGGGGGTCGTGTCCGTTGCCCCCCGCCCCGGATCGGTGGGGGAGAGGAACTCGAGGGGGGTGGGAATGGGAGCGGGTCCCCAAGAGCTGCTCAGGGTGGGAAAACAGAGGCCGGGGCTGAGGCTGGGGGGGGGGGGGGGGGGGTTCTCGAGGCTCTGATTGGCTGCTGTCCCACCCCCGAAGCTGGGACCCCTCAAAGGAGGGAGGAGAGGTTTTTTGGGGGACACTCAGCTCCTCCTGCTCCTGTGCAGAGGGGTCTGAAGGGATTTGGGGGGTCTCACCAGGGGGCTTTGCCCCAGGACACCCTGCCTCGGGCTCTGGGGATGGGAGGTGACGGATGCCTTGAGTCCCCCCTTTTTTCCATGCCCCTTCCTTGGAATTCCAGGACCTGAGGTGTCCTCATTGCAGCCTCCTCCCCACATCGCCCCCCAACACCCCTGCTGTCCCCACTGTCCCCTTGGGGCCCTGACAGCTGCCCTAGCGCTGTCCCTCGTACTGGGTGGGGAGTTGCCCCCAAGGGCTTTCTGGGGGGATGGTGCCTCTTCCCACCCCATCCCTGATGTCCCTGACGGGGCTTGACATCCCACTTTCCAATGCCTTGGTGGGTGGCACAGAGGGGACAGCCCGCTCGTCCCAGCCTGAACGGCATCTCTGGGAGCTGCAGAGGATCCTGTGCCCCCCGCCAGGTCACCCACCCCTCCGGGGTCCCCTCAAGGCAGGGACAGGTTTTGACAGCCCGGGGAGAGCTCACGGTCACACAGAGCCTGAAGAAAATGGGGCCGGGACAGACGCTCAGGGAGAATGTGAGAGCCAAAGGGAATGGATGTGGGAGCCAAAGGGGGTGGATATGGGAGCTGAGGAAGGGGATGGATGTGGGAGCTGAGGAAGGGGATGCAGGAGTCGGGAGGGGATGAGGCAGCAGGTGTCGCCATCGCCTGTCCAACAACCACCACAAATGAACGAGGCCCTTCCCTGGGTCTGCTCTCTGGTGTCTTCCAGCACCTGATCAACAGGGACACAAAACCCCTGACACCCTCCCACGTCCCCAGCCCACAGGTTTCTTCTCCCACCACTCACATGGCGTGTGTGTCCTACAGCTGCTTCCAGGGCTGCTGCAGCAGCACCTTTGGGGGGTCAGGGTTAGGGGGCCCTGAGAGCCCTGGATGCAGTCCCAGGTGAGCAAAGCCCCCCTGAGCACAGCCAGGGGTGTCCCCGCCCTGCTGCAGGGACAGACCCCTGACCCCAGCACCACCTCTGCCCTCCCCAGCTCTGCCCCTCCTGCCCCTCCCTCTGCACTGGGCAGAGGGCACAGGAAACATCTGCATCCCCCTCCAGCTTCCCAGCCCAGGAACAGCTTTGGAGCTGCAGCTGCTGCTCAGCACCCACAGCTGGGGCTGCGCTGGGGCTGCTTTTCTTTGCCCTCTTGTGCTGGGAGAGAGAAGGAGCCTTTCCCTGGTGCAGAGGCCCTGCCCAGGGCTGGGAAATGGTTCTGTGTGGGGAAGGCTGGTGGGTTCCAACCCCCCTGACCCACTGGGGGCCGGTGGGGGGAAGGGCTGGAGGGGCCCTTGGGAGGGGTTTGTGAGCTGCTGTCCCCCTACCCAGAGGGATCTACTGGAGCTTTGGTCCAAAACAGGCCTGGGGTGGGTGTGAGTAAAGACATCAGGGAGAGAGGAAAGGAGGGGAAAAGCTCTGAGGGAGAGATATTTCTGTGCCTCCATCCCCTTTTCCGACCTCTTTCCACCCCACACTTGGTTTTCACTGCAAAATACCTCAAGCTGCAGCCTGGAGCAGGAGGGATTTGGGGATGGGGGACAGGAACAAAATGCTGCATCAGTGAAACCTTATTAAACATTCAAGTATTTGGACAGGGAAAAACATTCTTTTTGGTCTTCCCTTTGCAAACATAGGCAGGGGATTCTCACCTGGAAAATCTTTACCTGTGGGGGAAGTACCAGGTGCAGGGGCTGGTAATAATTTTATTTACATTGGTGATGACAAGAACACCTGCTGGGCATTGATGTGGGGGGGGGGTTATTTAATTTTAGTAAGTACAGAAACCCTTTGCAGTTTCCAGTGACTCAACAGCAGCATCCACAGGTATTTCTAGTCTGTGTCAATTGGTCCTTGTTCTATTGAATTTTTTTTTCTTTTAAATATTGCACAAATCGCTCCTATGGGACCAGTTTTGCTTTGCTGAGGAGAGCTGTGACTGCCTGGGGGGGAGGGAGCACAGGAGCATCCTGGCAAAGCCCTGGGCTGCAGCAGCAGCTGTGCAGGCTCTGGGAGCTCGGGGTGTTATTCAAGCTCAGGTGGTGGCAGGAGGAGCTGAGGGTGCCCCTGTCCCCTCTGTGCCCCCCCAGGGGTGACAGCGCCTTCCCCAGCCCTTCCTCCCTGTGGGCTGGCCTTGCCCAGCTGCCAGGCTGTGGCTCCAGGTCTGGCTGGCCCCCGGAGGGGCTGGCACTGCCTCCTGCTCCAAAGCAGCGCTGGGACCCCAGGGCACGTTCATCCCCCTGGGCTCTGCCTTGCCCAGGGTGCCCTGGGTGGGGGCACAGCCAGGCTGGTGCTGAGGGTGTCCCCGGGGCTGGTGCTGAGGGTGTCATCGGGGTGGTGCTGAGGGTGTCACCGGGGCAGGAGTTGCTGGGACAGTCCCTGCCCCGTGCTCAGCACCACCCACACCCCACCCTGGCCTGGTTTAACCCTGGGGGCAGCTGATCCCTCCCAGCTGCTCACACACTCTGCTCCATGCTGGGCTGGGGGACACAATCCAAGGGAGAAAAATGCCAACCCCCCTGGGCTCAGATGGGACAGTTTAATAAAGAAAACAAACCCAAACCAGTCAAGGGATGCAGAAAGCCACAGGGGCTCACTCCCAGCTGCCCCAGGCCTTGTCAGGGCAGCAGCAGCAGCATCAGTTGTGTTGCTGCAGACATGGGGTGTGGGACACCCACTGGGTCAGGGGGTTCAGCTGGCCCAGCTGTGCCCCCTCCCAGGCACTTGTGCCTCCCCCAGGCTGCTCTCTGGGGCTGGGCTGAGGGGCAGGACAGGCCTGGGCACTGTGCCCTCCCTGCTCAGCCGTGGATGAAACCCCAGGGTGGCCCTGGGATGATCCGTTCCCAAAGAATGTGGCCTCAGCATTCCCAGCCTTCAGCTCTCTCATTCCAGACCCCATCCCACCCTCCCAATGCCCAGCCCACCCCTCACCTCCCCAGCTTCATTTCACCCCCCAGTCCACATCCCACCACACCCTGGCCCCATCCCACTTCATCCCAATGTTGTAGTTTGGGATTATTATGTAAATTCTCTCCCCTGCCACTTAACTGCCCAGGCCAGCGGTTAACAAAAGAAGCAGTTAACTGTTGATCGCTGGGGTGGGGGCAGGTTTGTCTCTTTTGGGTTTTTTTTTTGGATATTCTCGGGAGTCTTGGCTCGGCGGAACGGGGGAGTGGGGGCTCGAAGGAGGCAGGCTGCCCTGCTGGTTACTGCTGGGGTTTTTCCTGGCTGTCTTGCCGCTGTCCACCTCGGACTACTTTTTTTCGTGCCGCGCTGCTGCTGCTGCCTGCCTTGGATTTGCTGCTGGTTGCTCGTACCTTTCTGCTTCTTGGACGGGGAACACAGGGGGAAGAGACTGAGTCCATCTGAAAGCTCACTGCTCGTCTGTTTCGCTGGCGAGGGACTGAAACTCACTCTGCAGCCAGCCGGGCTGTGACAAGGACACTTAAGTATAACCTTTTCTCCCGGAGAAAAAACCTGCTGGGTTTTGTTGTTGTTTTGTTTCTTTTGGTTTGTTTTTTTTTCCCTCTCTTGTGGTGTTGGGGAAGTGGGTTGCACTAGTCTGTTTACATATATATATATATAGCAGTTATCCTTCTTGTATTAAAATTCCTTTTCTTAAATTTGATAAAGAGTGGTGTGATTATCGTGGAGGAGGCCCCTCCCCTGCTTGTGGGTAAAACATTTTGGTTTTTTTCCCCTCAAACCGAGACACCCAGCAATCCCAGACACCATCCCACCCATCGCAGTCCACATCCCACCCCTCCCAATCCAGATCCTACCATTCTAAGGGGTCTGGGTGGGCTGTGGGATCAAGTAATTTTGGGGAGGGATTGAGCCATTTTGAGGTGGGATCAAGACATTTTCACTGGGATTGTGTTGTTTTCAGGAGATAAGCAAAGGAGAAAAGTCCCCCAAATCCAACCAGGTTCCCCAAGTATCTTTCTGAACACCAACATCCCCTCCAATCCCATTAAAATGGACAGGCTTTAGAGATTATTGTTCCTTATTTTTATCCCAGTTTTGGGTGTTTCGAAGGAATGAAGATGAATCACAAGTAAAGCAAAGGCAAAAGAAAAGGATTTGCATGTTTGGTGTCATGTGAATATCCATGGGTGGGTGGAAGAGATTTTTTGGAGAAGTTTCCATCCCAGTATCTCCAAAATCTTGGTTTGTTCACCAATCCATAACCATTGGGATGCGGAAGACCCCCATGGACCACAGAGAACTAGAATCATGGAATTACTGAGGTTAGGAAAGACCTCATAGATCACCCAGTGTTGCTTGAGGCAACCAGAAGAAATGATGGGACGGAGCAGGTGAGATTTTTCTGAGGTCTAAAGTCACCAAATCCACTCTTCCCACACAATTTCTGACATCGGTCTATGTCCAGATGGATGTTATTCCCCCTGCCTTCACCCAAGTGCCCACAGGGAACCAGGAGGCGGTGGAATCCACAAGCCAGGTGTTTTCCCAATGGGGATCACTGGGAACGTGGCTCACCACGTCTGCTGCCAACACGGATCCTCCAAAGGGTGATGGAGTTGGAGCAGCGTACGAAGCTCTTCCCGCATCGGGGCATTTGTAGGGCTTCCCTTATTGGTGGGTCCGTTGGTGCCTGGTCAAGTTAAAGCTCCGGTTGAAGCTTTTCCCGCAGTCGGTGCAGTGGAAGGGCCTCTCCCCCGTGTGTGTTCGCTGATGGCTGAGGAGCCACGAGGTGGTCAGAAACCTCTTCCCACAGTCGGAACACTGATAGGGTCGTTCTCCGGTGTGGATCATCCGGTGACAGGTCAGCCTGGAGCTGTTGCTGAAACTCTTCCCACACTCTAAGCACTTGTAGGACTTAGCGTGGCTGCGCTGGTGGAGGATCAGGTGTGAGTTCCATCTGAAGCTCTTCCCACATTCCAAGCACTTGTGGGTCTGTTCCCTGGTGTGTTTCTTTTGATGGCAGATCAGGTCACATCTCCAGCTGAAGCTCTTCCCACATTCCAAGCACTCATAGGGCCGCTCACCCGTGTGTATCCGTTGGTGGATGAAGAGGTTGGAGGTCCGGCTAAAGCACTGCCCACATTCCAAGCACTTGTAGGGCTTCTCCCAAGGTGGAAACTGAACATGGATGACCAGATCAGAGCGCCAGGTCAAGCTCCGGCTGCCTGCCTTGCACAGCCTGGGCTCCTCCTTCTCAGAGCATCCTGGGCAGGGCTTAGAACTTCTCCTCCTGTGGGATCTCCGTGGCTTTTCCTCCCTGGTGACTTCCTGTGCCGTGGAGCCATTTAAAATGGCCTCTGCCACCAGGTTCTGCTGGGGGGATTTGTCCTCCGTGCTCCCCGTGCTCAGCTCAGGGCCTGGGGCAGGAAGGAACAAGGACAGGCAGGGCATTTGCCTCCGGCCCACAGGGAAGGCCAAGGACATCCCCCCAAACCCGGCCCCGGCAGGACGGCGTCGGCAGCGGGGCTGTCCTGCAGCCGGGGCCATGCTGGGCTGGAAGATGCAGCACAAGAGAGGGGCAAAGGGGCACTGACTTCCTCCTCACCTGCCTGGGGGGCCCGGGCCACCTTCCTCTTCCTCACAGTCTTCTCCTCCATCCTGACAAGGTTTGGGAAGGACAAATCCTGGTTTTAGGGGAAAAACAAGGTGTGAGTGCACTGGGTTGAGGGTTCCACCTGCCCAAGTCCATCTCTGGAATGCACTGGGCTTCCTGTGTCCATGTAAACCTTCAAAACACCATGTTCAGACCAAGGAAACCCTCCCAGGATCTCCTTCTCTTTGGCCTCCCCACAGAGTTCTGGGGGTCCCCTGCCTGTCTGGGCTGCTCGGGGTCTGTCTATTGGGGGTCCTCCCTCTCCAGGGTCCCCACCCTCTCCAGGCTGCCAGGGCTTCAGGACCCCCTGCCTGGCCATTCCCGGTTTTCCAGCCCCCACACCCCATTGTCTTTGATTCCAGGATCCTCCTGCCCCCTCTTTCCTGCCCATCCTGCCTCTCTCAGTCCCTGCATCTCCCTTTTCTTTGACCCTACGGACTCTCAGGCCCCTATTCCCAGCCATCCCAGCTCACCTCACCGACCAGCCCTTTTTCTTTGACTCCAGGAACCCTCTGATCCCACTTTCCCACCCATCCCACCTCTCCCAGACTCCATATTTCCATTTCCTTTACCCTGGCACCCCCTGGACTCCCCTTTTCTGTGCACAGGGACCTCCTGCACCCCCCAACCACCTCTCCCCACCCCTAGTCCTGCCTTTCCTTCACCTTGGGCTAATTCTGATCCTCCATTCCCAGGCCTCAGATGCACCTGCCCCACCTATTCCAGCCCTCACAGCCCTCTCTTTGCCTTGACCCTGTGACCCCCAGAATCCCCACTCCTGCATTTCCCAGACCACAGACTCACCTTCTTTGAACCCTGGGGGACCCATTGAACCCCTTGTTCTGGCCACTCTTGGTCTCCTAACCCCATGACTCCCCTTTCCCCGATATCTAGGACCCCTGGACCCCTCTTTCCTGGGCACAGGGTCCCCCTGGAACCCCCACCCCACTTCTCCAAGCCCCTACACCCCCTTTTTTTTGGCCATGCAACCCCTGAAAATCCCCTTCCCCAGCACTGTGTCCCCCCTGCACCCCCAAGATTCAGCCCAAAACCCCAAGATTCAGCCAAAAAAACCCTGTCAGGAGTTCCCCCTCTCTGGTCTCCCCACTTTGGTGTTCTGGGGGTCCCCCCTCTCTGGGGTCACCCGGTTTAGGGGTGCCAGGGGGGATTTGGGGCCCCAGGGTTCCCATCTACCCTGATTCTGCTTGGGGTGCTGGTCCCCAAAGGTCCTCCCCTCTCCAGGATGCTGGGGGTCCTGAGGGAGCCCCCTCTCCAGGCTGCCCGTTTGGGGGCTCCAGGGGGGTCCCTGAGCAGCCCAAGCAGAAGGTCAGAGGTGAAGTGACCCCCGGGACCCCCAGCACTCCTAAGAGGGACCCTGGAGAGGGAAGAATCCCAGAACCCCAAAGGGGTCAGATCACAGAGTGGAGGACCCCTGGCATTCCCGGGATCTCCAGCAGTCTGGAAAAGGCAGAACTCCAGAGAGGAGCCCCCAAAACACAAGGCACCCCCAACAGCCTGGACAGGGGTGATCCCCAGAACCCCAAAGTGGAGACAGCAAAGACAGCAAATTTCTGGGAGCGGTTTTGGAGGTGAATCTTGGTCGTTTCAATTTCTTTGGCCTTAATCTGTATATTTGGCAGGGTTTTTTTCCGAATCTTGATGGCTTGGGGTTTTATGGGATCTGTGCCAGGCGCCTCCATTTGAGGGGATGGGAAGATCCCAGGATTTTCCAGCATCCAGGGATGCTCCCCAGGCAAAGCCCTTTTTGGGGTGACTCCCTTTGTTCCCCACACTGTGGTTGCCCCTCACTCTCCCACACCGTTCCCTTTTCCAAGAACATCAACCCCAATTTCCTCCTTTCAGCCTCTAGGAGAAAAACAAGAAATAAATCCCAGTTTTCAGCTTTTTAGGGCTGCCCACATGTCTCAGCTTCAGATCTCTGTTTCAGTTGTCATTTTGAGATCCCAGTTTGGTGCTCCTGAGGTGGTTTGAAGGGACTGGGAGGCAGTTTAGGGAGGGTTTAGGGTGGTTTGGGGATTTTGAGGAGGTTTGGGGTGGTCTGAGAGGGGGCCTGAGGGGAGGTTGAGGGATTTGGGCATGTGTGGGTGCTCTGGAAGGGGGTTTGGCTCATCCTGCGGTGGTTTGGGGAGCCTGGGAGGGGATTTAGGGGAGTCTGGGGATGGTTCAGGGGGTCCTGGGAGAGGTTTGGGGGTCTGGGAGGGAGTTTAGGGGATCTCTGGGGTGTTTGGGTGAGCCCGGGGTGTTTCAGGGGCTCCGGAGTGTTCATGAGGGGATTTGGGGCATCCTGGGGGGTCGGGGGAGCTTGGGGGGGGCGGGGGGGGTTCTGAATTTCAGGGGTGTTTTTTTAGGGGGCGCTTGGGGTTCCAGTCGGGATCTGGGGGGTCCTGAGGAGAATTGGGATGGGGGGAGGGACTTACCCGGCTTCTTCACCTTCCCGGCCAACACGGCCTCGGGGAGGTCCCGGGGGTCTGTGGGGGGTGGGTGGTATCGTGAGGGACCCCCAAAACCCGCCCCGAGTACCCCATCCCCCCCAATTCGGCGCCATTGTCTCACCTCCCCGCTCAGCGCACCCGAGTCCCGCCCTCCGTCTGTGCCGCCTCTGATTGGCCGACGCACCTGCTCGTCACCACCCGCAGCCAATCAGCGCCTAGAGATGCGGCGGCTGCAGCGGGACCCGGAGTCCCCACCATTTTAAGATTGTCGTGTACTACAACTCCCGTCATGCATCGCTGTCCAATTGGAGTCCTTTTCTCGCCGGGACTACAACTCCCATCACCCCCGGCGGCCTTTTTAAGCCCTCTAAAAGTCGGGTTTGCAGCCCCCCACCCCCCCGCGGACCCCAAATCCTCTCCCTGGACCCCCATGTGCCACCTCGGACCTCAAACTGCCCCAGAAGTGTCCCCAGGACACCCAAATGCCACCAAACCTTGCCGAGATCCCTCTATTCCATTCCAGCCCCCCCACCTCCCGCTTTCCCACGGGGCCCTTTTCCGGGATTTGGGGCACCAAGGGGGGCACTTGGGGGCCAAGGGGGATTTGGGGGCACTTGGGTATTGTAGAGTTTCGGTGGAATCGGCGGTTTTATGGGGGATTAAAGTGATTTGAGATGGAATTAAAGAGGATTTGGGGTGGGATCAGGAATTACAGGTGAAATCAGTGGAATTTTAGGGTAAATTAAGGAGATTTTGGATGAAATCAGGGAGATTTTAGGTGAAATCTTAGGAATTATCTGTGCATTTAAGGGATTTTGGAATGGAATTACGAGAATTTTCAGTGGCTTTAAGAGAATTTTCAGAAGATTGAGATTTTGGGGGGAAATTAAGGGAATGTAGGGTGGAATTAAGTGAACTTTGTGTAAAATTAAGGAAAATTTCGTGGAATCTTGGAAACTTGGGGTGAAGTTGGAAGGATTTGAGATGAAATTCTGGGGGTTCCAGGAGGTATTAAGGGACTTTTGAGTGGAATTAAGGAATTTGGGGTGGAATTAGGAGGCTGGATGGTACCAGAAGAAATGATGGGATGGAGCAGGTGAGATTTTTGGGGGTGTAAAGTCAACACATCTGCTCTTGCCAAGGAATTCCCAACACTGCTCTGTATCCTGATGGATGTTCCTCCCCCTGTGTTCCTCATGGTCACAGTTATGGCCATCTCAGGGGTTTGATCACCTCAGAGTCGTGGTTGTGTCATGTCCTCTCATGGCCAAATGGTCAGTGTCCTCTCATGGGTTTGATGACATCATGCTCACGATCATTTCACGGTCACCTCATGGTCACGATCATCTTTTGTTCATGACCCTCCAGTGGTTGGGGCTGGAAAAACCCTCTGAGGTCATTAATCCAACTCCAGCTGCAGGGAAATACTACTTTATTAACAGCTAATAACTACAAGCAGCAAGGAAAGCCAGAGGACCAAGAGCTCCAATACCCTCAAGAACCCAAACATCCCAAGCAAATCAAGTAAGCCCCCTTAACAGAAGCCTTAACTGTTTATATATCATCTTTCTCTCTGTCCATGCTCACATATATCACTTTTAATTGGCTAAAACTCTTTGTTCACTCATCTTGACTCAAGTCCTGGCAGGTGGCTGATATCTCTCTCTGTGCTGGCAGTTCTCAAGCTTTGTGCTTAGCAATTCTCAAAACATATCTTGTTATTTTGCAGGTGTTCTTCCTCCTCTCTGGTTTCCCACGCCATAATTAAACCCACTCAAGGTCAAGGCTGCCAGCAGCCCAGACTTCATCCTCAATTCCCCCTTTCTGTTTTAGTGTCACAAAACACTTTATACTCTGTTATTTCTTGAGTTGCTGCCTGCAATTCTGCATTGTTTTTGTATATTGGTTTAGATTCATGCAGCACATTCCTTCAAAATCCTGAGGCCCATGTCCCTGTGCTAGAAGCGAAAAATCAATGGCAGCTCAGTTTTGAAGAGTGGCGTGGGGTAACGTACACTATCGACATCTCTTGCTAATTGATATAAAGTTGAAGAGGTTTTCTTTGCTTGCTTAGTTATCCAACATGCCTTTCTATTCAATGTTTCTGAAGCTTTGCCTGCCGCTACTCCAGGAGCAAAGAATGAAGCTGCTATCACTTCACCACGATTCTCTAACCATATATCACTTTGACAATTAGATGCTGCTCTTATGTTGCATTTGTATCATGTATGCATGTGAAGCTGAGTATGATTTAGTTAGAGTTTCTGAGTTCGTGTCAAGGGTCCTAAATGACCAATAGTATAGGGTCTTCCTTTTGTTTTTCCAGGAATCCCTGGCCTGGCTCTGTTTCCACAAATGAGAAACAGGCCACTGTTACAAATATATTTGTAAATCTAATCGTGGAAGTAGTTATGCTAAGGTTTACGGGGTTTAACTGGGCCTGAGGTGGGGTAACTTGAAACAGTAGTGGGGTCCTGGAAACTGTTGGGAATTTGCTAGGAACAGCAGGACAATAATCAAAGGGATTAGTGAAGTAAATAGAACCTGAGGAAGAAAACAAACTGTTGCTTAAAGATAAGATTAGAATCAACATATGTAAGGGGATTTGCAAATGGTCTGGTGGTGGGAGTCTAATTAACCAGTATCCTGTGTTAGACGAGCATGGTAGATTTTTAACCCTTGGAGACGGACATCAATTGTATATGTATAACCTATGTAACTGATTTATGGACGAGACCGTGTGTCTTTGTGCACGTACAACGCTGTAGAAAAGGTATAAAAGCTGTCTTCAAGAATGGCTCGTTGGAACCCTGGCTTAGGACACTAGTCCCCAGGTTTCCCGGGCCCAGCAAATAAAGCACCGCATAAACTGGCATTCTGTCGGTTTGTGTTCTCCTTTAAACGGGCAACACCACGAGGTAACTGTTTTGCAACAGCAACTCCTGGAGGAGGATGTGTTTTATCATGTCCTAGGTGTTTACACCAGGCAGAATGATTCTGGTAAAGAGGAACATCAGAGGAAACATCTTGGAGAATTATTCCACCCCTCTTTCTGTGTATCATGACCTTTAGCACAGTTAAAGTAAATGCGGCCTTCACCTGACAAGCTCCCCAATATGGCTAATCCTTGGGGTTCTGCTGCAGGTGGGAGGTTATCATCCCACACATCCCAATTGTCTGTACAAACTTGCATGTTCGTGCAGATGCCCTTTGCTATGGAATTGTTTTGGGTAGTGTTTGCTTCACTGCCATTTATCAGAACTCCCACCATGCAAGTATGAAAGGGCTGTTCAGGTTGTGCAAGTGAGGCACAGAAGGTAGTTTGATTTAAGGCTTTCATTAAGGTCACCCAGACATTCCTACTGTTCCATGGGATCAAATAGTGCAGTTTCAGGTTCTGTTCAGGTTCTGGTTCGGGTTGCCTTGGATCACTCTTAGGCCCATAGCAGGATGCACACACCTGGCAGGAACCCACCAGGGTCGGCATCTGTGGAAACACAAGCATACCCGTGTCCCCAGGTAATGGGCTCCCACAGATCGTCCCACTCTTAAGTCTGCAGGTTGTCCCACTCTTAAGTCTGGCCTTAGGCTGTAATTCATCTTTGGCTCCCAGCAATTGATAAGAAATGTGTTCAGATTACAGGATTTTCTGCATCGGAGGGCACTGTGACTGCTTTCTATATCCATTCTGTGGTGTTTCTCTACGCATTCCCCCTTTCTGTTTTTCAAGCATGTGCTTAAGGGTCTGATGCATCCTTTCGACTACGGCTTGCCCTGTTGGGGAATGTAGGATACCTGTAACATGAGAGATGCCCCAGTGGTCAAGGAAGTTAGTGGTTTTACTTGCAGCATACCCTGGGCCATTATCAGTTTTAATGAGATGGGGAACACCCAAAGCAGCAAAAGCCTCACGTCAAAGTGCAATGACCTGTGTGCTCTTCTCACCGGTATGAACTGAGGCCCACAGTGCAGTCAAGTGGGTGTCAACCAATACATGGACTTATTTGAGGTGATCAAATTCCGGCACGTGTCACATCCGTCTCCCAAAGCTGTAAACTTTGCAAATCACAGGGATTTAACACTTGGTGAGGGTAAACGCGTGACATTGGCAGTCTCCACAAGAAGCAACAATGTCTCTCACCTGACCACTTGTAATGCGAAACTGACGCTGCAAAGCGAGCACACTCTGACTAAAAAAGGCATGAGAAGACAATGCCTGTTGACAAGTATCTGGTACTGGGGCAGCTCACGCAGGGGCATGTGTCAGCCCATGCATTGCCCTCATAAATGAATCCAGAAAGGCCAGTGTGGCTATGGATGTGCAGAACATAATAGGGCTCTGTTCTACTCTGTAATTCATGCCATAAAAGCTTTAACAAGTAAAACAAGTCTGATTGTTTACCTCCGTCAAGACTGCACGATCTAAGTGTCGCAGAACACCTGCCACACAGGCAGAGTCAGTTAAAGCAACAGAAGAAAAATATTGGAATGCCATAGCTGTAGCATGTAGTTCCACTAATTGAGGAGATCCATCCTCTTGGCCCACTAATTCGTGCCATTAACCTTGCTCTTTCTGTGTAACTATTGCTTTTCCTGTCTTCCCAGAGCCATCAGTGAATAACGTGACCCCTCTGACAGGACAGAGGAAAACAAAGGTTTCTCTATAACATGCAGTTCTAATTCCAAGCAAAGCTGCAAAACCTTGTGGGAGGGCATGTGAAACAAAACCTCCCTCGCAAAATGCAGCAATGCTAATTGTAGATTGGAGCTGCAGGCTAATCACCGCTCCAGGAAATCCTGATGCATAAGTAGAATGATATTCTGTGTATCGGGGCCAGTAAGCTGTAGACACTGATGCCGGCCTTTACAGATCACCCCTGCAATGAGTTCAGTGAGGGTACTCACGGTCTTACGTGGTTGATGGGGCAGAAAAAATCACTCAGTGAAATGCAAGTGGTCTTTCCCCCAGGCATCCCACTGCCCTAACAAGCCAATAATGCGGTTAAGATCAAAAGCAACATACAAATTAAGAGGATGATCTTCTACAATACAGAATGCCTGTTGTGTTTCTGTTGCTCTTTCAACTGCCCAAAGAGCAACTTGTGCTTCTGTAGTTAAAGTTTGAAGAGACAGAAAGTCAGTGTCACCCTTTAACAACGGAAACAGAGGTGCCAAGTGAGTAGGAGTTAGCCCAAGCAAGGGACGTAACCAGTTAATTGTCCCCAGAAGTTTCTGCACATCATTCAATGCTTTACCTCATGAGAAATCTGAATAGTTTGTGGTTGTATATTCTGATCCAAAATTTTAACTCCTAAATATTTCCATGGAGCCTGGGTCTGTATTTTTTCTGGGGCAATTTGTAAGCCATAAATCTGCAGTGAACATTCCTCGACTGGCGTAACCTGACACAATTGCAATGCAGTTGAAGCAGTGACAAGAGTATCTTCCATGTAATGGTAACAAAACACCTGTGGGAATTGTTCCCAAACGTCTGACAAAGCTTGAGCTACATACCACTGACAAAGGGCGGGGCTATTTCTCATGCCCTGTGGCAAAACGGTCCATTGGTAATGCTTACAAGGTGCCTGATGGTTAATTGCTGGGACAGAAAAAGCAAACTTTTCAACATCATCAGGATGCAGAGGGATAGTAAAAAAGCAATCCTTCAAATCAGGAATGTAAATATCCCAGCCAACAGGAATCATAGCAGAGGATGGCATGCCAGGTTGTAAGGACCCCATAGGTTACCCAGTTTATATGCCTCAGGTCATGAAGAAGCCTCCACTTCCCTGATTTTTTCTTAATAACAAACACAGGAGTGTTCCATGGGCTATGGAAGGGTTCTATATGATGCTGCTCTAATTGCTCTTGCACTAACTGATGGAAGGCAAGCAATTTCTTCTGAGATAGGGGCCACTGATCCTTCCAGACAGGAGTGGTAGTTAGCCACTGCAATCTAATTGTAGGTTGGTGTCCTGGGTTAAGATGGCAAAATGCCAACTGCCTAATACAGAGTCAAAGTCTCCCTCCCCCTGCCGAGAGAAGGGAGAAAGAAAAAAAATTGTAGGGGCTAAGATCTAAACTTAAACTAATTATATATATTTATATAGAAAGGACAAAATTAAAAGAATATAACAATATAACACACACTTACACAAGTTAGAGATAACAACAATTTTCTACTTCCCACCAAAACCACATTTCATTACTCTAGATTCATAAGCACCCCAAAAGACACCCAGCAAAGAACAGAAAGAATAACCATAAAATGTTTCTACTTCCCTGAACTCAAACAAAATGCAAAGTAGTGGTGGCTGCAGCAAAGCCCAGCACAGCAGAACAACGGCAGCCTGTCCTGCCTCTACTGCAATTATGATGCCAACTGAGAGAACACTTCTACTCTACTGTATTTATATCTCAGGTTTGCGTCATCTGGTATGAAATATTTCTTTGGTTACTTAAGTCAGGTGATACCTGTCTCTCCCAATCTATGTGGATTCTCTGAGCCTGCTAAATTGAGGCCTAGCTAAAACTAAAGCCAAAATGACCACAGTCAGGTTTTTTCCCTCATGCACAGTGACCCCTAGAAAAAAATCCCTCTGTTCAGTTCCAACAGACACCCCCCACATGCTCAGCATGTCTCTCCCCCCCAAATTCAATGGTTCCATGACCACAAAGGGTCATGTTGTTGCTACCTGCCCATCAGGGTTCACAAATCGGACAGAAAATGTGCTCTGAAAGCTTTGAGCAACACCCCCAACACCAGCAAGCACAGATCCCGCTGCTACTCTAGGCCAGTATTTTGGCCAGTCCTTCTGTGAGATGATAGTCACATCAGCACCAGTGTCAATCAAGCCCTTGATCTGTATGTTTTCTGAATTTCCATGTGTGAGTGTGAGCACACAACTCAGTGTTGGTTTGTCCGCAGTGACGGCTCTTGTCCAGAGTACTTATGCAGCACCTGTGGACCCAAAAGCTCCTGAACCTGCACCTGAGGGTCTGCTACAGGGACTTTAGCAACAAAAGGTGTGCTATTCCGCTCCCTTTTGGGATAATCACCGGGGGGAAGGAGGGGGTCCACACAATAGTTTGGATTTGTCCCGTATAATCTGCGTCAGTAACACCGGGCCAAACAAAAAGGCCTTGTATGGTAGCACTAAAACATCCCACGAGTAAAGCACTCAATCCATATCCCAGTAGCCTGTGTGCCTTTAAGGGTACCTCATGCACTTTGCAGTCTGTGATCATAGTCACTGTTGTTGTGGCAACATCCAGTCTATCTCTTCCAGTGGTTCTTGGGATGAGTCTGCCACATAAGCTTTGGTCTTGGGGGTAGTTTGTGTTTGAGCATGATTCCCCTGTGTGCTCAGCTTCCCATTTCCCGATGCCAAGCACGCCTGTTCCAGCTGAACCTGAAAAGGAACCTTGGACTGACAGTGCTCAGCATAATGTCCTGGTTTATGGCATTGTGCACAAACGACACTTGCAAAGCCTTTGAGAGGCCATACCTTTTTAAAATGTCCAGTCTGTCCACAGGTAAAACAACTGTTTTCAGGCCATACTGCAGCAACAAAGGACTTCGTGAGAGAGTCCATCTGATGAGTATCACTGCTTCCTTTTGAACAGGCTTCAAACATGTCCACTAAGCTGGCAGTCACAGGAAGCCACATCAAAGCACGTTTACAATCCTCATGAGCATTATCTCTGGCTACTTGCAACCAAAGGGCCTCTCGAGCTGGGGGATTGAACACTTGTTTCTCTATAGCATCACGAAGTCAGTCCACAAACATGACATATGATTCATCAAGTCTCTATTTATGGATGGCCAAGACTGTTTGGGCTTTCCTGTGTCAGGTACCAACAGTAAAGCTATCACCAATCTCCATGTTGTCAAGCCATTTGTGGCGACAGAGTCCCCTCTAGTAGCAGCCTCAGTTAATGCATATCCTGCATTTTGCCATGTGTCTATGAAGAATGCTGTTTGAGAGTTTGCCTCTATGCCGTTCCTTTTGCACCAGACTAATAGTTCTCTGAGTGCATGTTCTTCAAATTTCACTCTATGTTTCTCTAATATTTTAGTTAATATAGTTACTATCGACTTCTCCTCTATACTCATGTGCACACCCATGATTGTATTCTCAACAGCTCACCTGCTTTCCCAGGTGTCTGCAAGTGTTGTCTGGACTTCCCAGCTCCATGGCCTGCTGGTGTCTGATCTGCTGAGCTCTGCCACTACCCATTCTAGGTCCGTGGCTTTCTTCCACACAGTTCTAGGTCCACGGTGGCTTTTCCAAACAGCAAGGTATTTATTTTCCAGCATGGGGAGGGGCTGGCCAGTTACCACTGGACATCCAGATCCCAAGTGTCAGGGAAAAGCAGGGTAATTTATACAGTTTTTAAACAAAGTTACAACGTCTTAACATACATATTCATATAACTTTGACATCTAATTATCATAATAGGTGAAGTTTAAGTGGAGCCTAAGGCAGAGCCTTCTCAAACCTTCTTTTGGTAGGGTTTTCAGGGGGTCATTCCGGCCTTCAGCCTCACTTTTGGGGCCTTCTGCTTCTCTTCCTCACTTTGAACTTTTCAGCTTTCTTTGTTAGCCTGACTCAAGTGCTAACACTTGTAGATCTTCTTGACTCATGTCCTCCCTATCTTCTCTGAGTGTCTACCTAATGATTTCTGGGGTGCTTGAAGTACACTCCTAACACCATCTATTCAGTCAGGACAGAACAAGTTATCAAAGTTTCACGCAGTAATTTGCAGAGCAAGGCACTAACATTACAACTTTTTAAGGCCTTGCTCTTGTTTCAGTCCTGCTTTTCTTAGGACTTATGAATTCTTTTGTCAAATTCTAAAGGCAAAGGATTTTGGTAGGTATGCATCATTGCTTATATTATTTGTGTCTTCTTGACTATGATGTAGTTAGTTGACAGTACTTGAGATGACTCTTTTTAGTTGGCATGCAGGGGTCACTGTTGAATAAGAGGCATCATGGGAACTTATGTTGTCTCTCTGCTTTAGCTATAGGCAAGGCTTGAGTACATGACACAGGTGTCTCTTATACCTCTTGCATCTCTTGACAAATTTTGCTTATTTGAGTTTTAGGAGTGTTTTCCATAATTCACCACTCAGTTAAGTTTTATAAGGAGTGTGCAATTTTGCAAATCTCAGGCATTTTTCAAAGGGATCTCGAATTTTAGAATTCTTACATTTTGACAATATAAAAAGAGATTCAGCATTTATAATATAAAGCAATTAACTGCTTGCCACAGGCAAGGTGTGTTTGGAGTTTTTGCAATGTCAAACAACATCTTGGCACTACTAATTGCTCCCCACACAGTGCTTGCATTCTCTGAATAGATTCTGGCTTCATCGAGGACAGGCCATCCCGCCACAGCCTGTCCCTTGACTGCAGTCAAACCTTCTTCCTTTCACGGAGTGACTGCGCAGAAGTCTCTTGCCTCCATGTATAAAAGCATTTTTTTCAATGCCAAACTGTGTATGTGTATGTTAACATGTGAAATAACAATGGCATCTTCACATATTGTGAGCTATACTATGAGTTTCTAAAAAGATCACTTAAGTGAAAGGAATCCAAGAGCATGAAGAAAGTATCCAGGACATGACTGGAATTCATTTAACTAGCTAAACAAGATACAAGCTAAAGAAATAATTTAAATAACTTAAACAAGCTATTAAGTTATAATGGTTATGATGTTACCAGTTCATCTCAATTATTGTAGGCTTGCTGTAAGCCAAGGTCTATGAGAGAGTCCATCAAATCAATCTTGCAGCTACAGTGTTGCAAACTAGCTACTTTCTTGTCTTCTAATTCAGGACTTGTTTTCTACAGTTAGACACTGTGACAAACCCTAGATGATAAGACATGTTAAACACAAAATTCAAAATAGACAAATTTGATTTTTCAATCACACAAACCTCTGTGTAGAATTCTCAACCCAGATGCAGAGAAATCTCTCTCACGCAGCAGCAATCAAAGAGGAGACGTGGTCATTCTACAAAATGCTTGCACAAGATTGCTTTCCTCGACTTTGCTCTCAGTTTGGATTTTTCAGAGGCATGTCCTTCAGATCTGGTGGTGGCATAGACTTCTTTGGTGGTCTGAAAATAGTCATATTCTAACAGCAAATGGTTAGTTCACATTAAAGGCAAAAATACATTGGTGACAAGTATTGATTGCTTTCTGCACGAGTATGATACTGGTCCTGGTCTTAGCAGCCTCAGTCTAAGCTGAGGAACTGACTTGCTACAGGTTGGAGAACCCAGGGACTAACACAGATTGTCTTTTGCTTTGCCAAACTCTCTCAGTGTATCAGATATTGAGGCTTTTTTAAAGGTGGAAATGAATGAGAACCTCAGACAGAATCTTTGGGCTTTTGCAAGTTACACTTAAACAGGATGAAGGATCTTAAGTTAGTGCTTTAACATTTATCTAAGTTAGAATTAACTGCTTTTCTTCAGGCAACTTGTTTCACTCTTCTGGCCTTTTTTTTTCATTTTTTCTGATCTTGGTAACAGGGGTAGGGGCAAAGGCTGGGAATGCCCCAGGGGGGTGTGGAGAAACACCCCCCTCTTTTTCTGCAGTTAGAAATTTTGTACACCAGGGGAGGGTAGTCAGATGACTTCACTGCCTGCCTGCTCAGTGGGGAGTCCTGCATACTGGACAAGGAGTCCACATCCTTTGCCTGCCTGGCGGGAGAGGTACGGACTTGTAGGAACAGGGTTCAAGAGGAAAGGATGGCCCGTGGCCCCACCGCTGTCAGTCGGGGCAGGGGCTTGGCTGCAGGCACTGCCCGTGCTTCCCTGGCCCTGGTCTTGCTGTACTGTGCTGCCCAGTCCCGAGGAAAGCTGTTTTTTGGCTTCCTGCTCCTACTTTGTTTGCATGTCTGGCTACTCCGCAGCTCCAGGCTCTGGGGGGAACCCTTGTCCCTCTTTTCTGGCAGTGCTGTTGTGCTTGCAGCCCCAGAGAAGCTGCACTTGGCTCCCCCGTGCCCTCTGCACTTGCTTGGCTAGTAAGTCTTGCTTGTCTGGCCACCAGCTCTGGGATCTGTCCTTTTCTTTTCTTTCTGGCTAGTATCAGGTGATTGCTAAACAGCAGCCTTGCCTGCATGAGAGGGAGGGAACTGTTGCAACTTCGTGCTGGGGAATGTTTTTGCCTCGCAGCTGGCCCAGGGCAGCTCTGGGCCAGGACTGCTGTAGTGACTAGGCAGACTGTTCTACTCTGGGGGGTCCTGGACCATGCTCAAGTTTCTCTTCTCTCCAGAAACTGCTTCATTTCTGGCTGCCCATGGTTTGTTTACAAGGAGTTTCTATAGTGACACTCTGCTTCTCTGCTCTCTGCAATGTTGGTGTTAGATGCAGCTTTTACCCTTTCCCTCTGTATTATAGCAGGGGCTGCCTGCTGGGCAGGGGCAGAGCTGGCTGCTGGGCAGGGCTGACTGTTGGGCAGGGGCTGGGCTGGCTGTTGGGCATGGGCAGGGCTGGCTGTTGGGCAGGGGCAGGGCTGGCTGCTGGGCACAGGGGCAGGGCTGGCTGTTGGGCAGGATTGGCTGCTGGGCATGGGCAGGGCTGGCTGTTGGGCAGGGGCTGGGCTGGCTGTTGGGCAGGGGCAGGGCTGGCTGCTGGGCAGGGGCAGGGCTGGCTGTTGGGCAGGGCTGCCTTTTGGACAGGGCTGGCTGTTGGGCACAGGGGCAGGGCTGGCTGTTGGGCAGGGGCAGGGCTGGCTGTTGGGCACAGGGGCAGGGCTGGCTGTTGGGCAGGGGCAGGGCTGGCTGTTGGGCACAGGGGCAGAGCTGGCTGTTGGGCAGGGGCAGGGCTGGCTGTTGGGCAGGGGCAGGGCTGGCTGTTGGGCACAGGGGCAGGGCTGGCTGCTGGGCAGGGGCAGGGATGGCTGTTGGGCACAGGGGCAGGGCTGGCTGTTGGGCACAGGGGCAGGGCTGGCTGCTGGGCAGGGGCAGGGCTGGCTGTTGGGCACAGGGGCAGAGCTGGCTGTTGGGCAGGGGCAGGGCTGGCTGTTGGGCAGGGGCAGGGCTGGCTGCTGGGCACAGGGGCAGGGCTGGCTGTTGGGCAGGGGCAGGGCTGGCTGCTGGGCAGGGGCAGGGCTGGCTGTTGGGCAGGGCTGCCTTTTGGACAGGGCTGGCTGTTGGGCACAGGGGCAGGGCTGGCTGTTGGGCAGGGGCAGGGCTGGCTGTTGGGCACAGGGGCAGGGCTGGCTGTTGGGCAGGGGCAGGGCTGGCTGTTGGGCACAGGGGCAGAGCTGGCTGTTGGGCAGGGGCAGGGCTGGCTGTTGGGCACAGGGGCAGGGCTGGCTGTTGGGCAGGGGCAGGGCTGGCTGTTGGGCAGGGGCAGGGCTGGCTGCTGGGCAGGGGCAGGGCTGGCTGTTGGGCAGGGGCAGAGCTGGCTGTTGGGCAGGGGCAGGGCTGGCTGCTGGGCAGGGGCAGGGCTGGCTGCTGGGCAGGGGCAGGGCTGGCTGTTGGGCACAGGGGCAGAGCTGGCTGTTGGGCAGGGGCAGGGCTGGCTGTTGGGCAGGGGCAGGGCTGGCTGTTGGGCACAGGGGCAGGGCTGGCTGTTGGGCAGGGGCAGAGCTGGCTGTTGGGCAGGGGCAGGGCTGGCTGCTGGGCAGGGGCAGGGCTGGCTGTTGGGCAGGGGCAGGGCTGGCTGCTGGGCAGGGGCAGGGATGGCTGTTGGGCACAGGGGCAGGGCTGGCTGTTGGGCACAGGGGCAGGGCTGGCTGTTGGGCACGGGCAGGGCTGGCTGTTGGGCACAGGGGCAGGGCTGGCTGTTGGGCAGGGGCAGGGCTGGCTGTTGGGCAGGGGCAGGGCTGGCTGTTGGGCACAGGGGCAGGGCTGGCTGTTGGGCATGGGCAGGGCTGGCTGTTGGGCACAGGGGCAGGGCTGGCTGCTGGGGAGGGACAGAGCTGGCTGCTGGGCAGGGACAGAGCTGGCTGTTGGGCACAGGGGCAGGGCTGGCTGTTGGGCATGGGCAGGGCTGGCTGTTGGGCACGGGGCAGGGCTGGCTGTTCGGCAGGGGCAGGGCTGGCTGTTGAGCACAGGGGCAGGGCTGGCTGCTGGGCAGGGGCAGGATTGGCTGCTGGGCACAGGGACAGGGCTGGCTGTTGGGCACAGGGACAGGGCTGGCTGTTGGGCACGGGCAGAGTTGGCTGCTTCACCTGTCTCTGTCTTTGCATAGTTGGAAACGGCAGAGGCAGAGGAAGGGGGAAGGGAAGCTGCTGCCTCCCACTCTTCGCTGCTCCTCGTAGTCTCAGTGTTGGCTGCTGCACGTTATTATAGGGGCACTTGGCTTGTCGTGGCCTGCAGCTCCGGGGGTGACTCCTGTGCCAAGGGCATTGATACCCGTGGTGTCTGGGGCAGTGCCCAAGTGCCTGCCTGGTCCTGTCCCGGGAGTGGTGCCATCGATGGAGGAGGCAGCTCTTGCTCACTCAGCTTTACTCACAATTCCTGAAACTTTTCTTGCCTCTGTTTCATTTCTCACTACTTTTCCCTCAGTCTCTGCGACAGCTTCTCTCGCCTCTTGCTGCCTCTTGCCCTCAGCTGCTGAAGGGCCGGGGGCAGCAGAATCAGCGCTTGTTCCGCTGGCAGCAGCGGGTGGGGTGGGGTTCAGCACAGCCGAGTGGGACGGCTCCTCCTGCTCTTGCCGCAGCTGCCTCTCGGTCACAAGCACCTCTAAGTTTTCTAAAAATTCCAGGATCCTGTACTGCAGCTGCCCACAGGCAACGGTGACCTGGGGCCTGGTGCTGAGCTGCATCAGGTCTTGGCCCAGGACAGTCGAGACGTCACAGACATCATCGCCTGTCAGCTGGAACGGGCTCTTCTCCAGAGCCTTCTCTGGGCTACGATCCACATCTTTCATTCTCAAGGATTTAAACCTGTGATACTCAAGACCATCTGTCTTTCTCAGGCTGAGAAAA
This sequence comes from Pithys albifrons albifrons, assembly GCF_047495875.1. NCBI lineage: Eukaryota > Metazoa > Chordata > Aves > Passeriformes > Thamnophilidae > Pithys > Pithys albifrons. The sequence goes on from NC_092489.1 coordinate 1,865,417, forward strand.
CTGATTTGCTAAAGTCAGCTTCACCTCCCAGCCCAATTCCAGGAGAAAACACCTCTCTTGTAATTTTGCTAGCAAAATACCCAAACATACTTAAGAACTGCTCTTTTTATTTCACCCATGATTGTTAGGAGTTGGCTTTTCAAAGATCATTGAAGGAATTCTTCAAAATAGCAGGCAGTAGAAGAATAAATTTCCCTGTCCAGAGCCCTAGTTGTTCCAGGGTGCTGGAGTTCACTGATTTTACATTTAAAACACCTAAATGTCATTTACTCATAATTGTCACATTAAAGAACATATATGCATGAGCCAGACAGCAATAGAACCTAATTTACTGAGTCTCTTTTTTTTTTTTAACTAACTCTACACTGAATACAATCCAAATTTAGAGTTTGATCTAGTCTTATTTCCTAGGTACTCCTGGGTCTTAGAGAGAAAGGCTTGTGGACAATGCAGTATATTCATAGTTAATAATTTAGAATAATTTCTTAGAATTACTTCTTCTATAATAGCTTAAGCATACAAAAGAGATTCTTCACAGAAAACTTTTAGGTTTTAACATAAGACAAGTTGACACAAAGGACAAACAGAACAGATAAAACACAGAGCACTGCAGTTATCACAGTTATTGCACTTCATGAACTTATTATTAACAAGATGAAAACTAAAAGGAAACTTGGACACGTAGCTTCTCAAATCTTAAGAAAACGAAAAGGACACTTAGCTTTCCAAATCTTAAGATAAGTAAAAGGAAACTTAGAAACTTAGTTTTCCAAATCTTCAAGTCAGAATAAACATTTGGCCAAATACAAACAAATCTGCATTAAATCCAGGGGTCACTGCCCCTTTAAGAAAAGCATCCTTTTATGTAACCCTTCGAGACATGGTGTCCTATTCTCATTTTAAGGAAACCACAACTAATGCAAACAAAAGAATAAATACTTTTAGGTTATGAAGAGATCCTCATCCACGTGTATAAGTCAAGGGAAGGGGAATCTCACTGACCAAAATGGAGCGGGGGGGCCGTCGAGAGTCCCCAAACCCCCGACTTCTACCACCAGTGGAGTATTAGGGTCCCGTCTTGGGGTGCCAGATCTGATGCCAAAAAGGCATGGAATTAAAACAACTGCTTAGAGACAATTTATCTTGAAACAGCAAGGTATTTATTTTCCAGCATGGGGAGGGGCTGGCCAGTTACCACTGGACATCCAGATCCCAAGTGTCAGGGAAAAGCAGGGTAATTTATACAGTTTTTAAACAAAGTTACAACATCTTAACATACATATTCATATAATTTTGACATCTAATTATCATATTCCTAGTAGGTGGAGTTTAGGTGGAGCCTAAGGCAGAGCCTTCTCAAACCTTCTTTTGGCAGAGTTTTCAGGGGGTCATTCCAGCCTTCAGCCTCACTTTTGGGGCCTTCTGCTTCTCTTCCTCACTTTGAACTTTTCAGCTTTCTTTGTTAGCCTGACTCAAGTGCTAACACTTGTAGATCTTCTTGACTCATGTCCTCCCTATCTTCTCTGAGTGTCTACCTAATGATTTCTGGGGTGCTTGAAGTACATTCCTAACACCATCTATTCAGTCAGGACAGAACAAGTTATCAAAGTTTCACGCAGTAATTTGCAGAGCAAGGCACTAACATTACAACTTTTTAAGGCCTTGCTCTTGTTTCAAGATAAATTTTCTCTAAGCAGTTCTTTTAATTCCATGCCTTTTTTCCATCACTAACACCTCCCAAAACCTCCTTTAGCCCCTCCACAAGGGGTTGGAACCCCCCTGAGGATGTTGGGGTGCCTCAGGCAGGGAGGGGCTGGGGGCAGCTCCAGAAAGGGATAGGGGGCCCGGGCAGGAAGTTGTTTGGCCCAGGGGTGACCCAAGGAAGTTATTGCACCAGCTCCTCAGGTAGGCCAAGACATCTTGGCTCTGCTTGGCATTGGCTTTGCATACTTTTTTGAGCCATTTCCAGAACTCTTCCTCATTTCTCTGCAGAGCCAGGTATTGTAGTATCACCTTGCCAACCTGAAGGGGCACAGGGGGGTCACCGGGGGAATGGGAACACCCCCCAAGTATCCCAAGGCAAGTCCTGCCCTCCTCCCACCTCCATGTCCCCAACAGCTCCTCGTCCTTGTGGAGCACCTGGAACTGCTCCAGGCCGGGGGGCGCACAGGGGGGTCACCAGGGGACACCCCCATATCCCCATAGTTGTCCTGCACTCCGTCATATCACCAAGGGGTCTCTGTATCCCCCCACATTGTCCCCAGAAACGACCATGTGCCACCCCTGTGTCCCCAGGGATGTCTCCATGGGTCCCTCATGTCCCCAGTGGGGTCCCTGGGCCCCCAGGAGACATCCCCGTGTCCCCCCAAGTTCCCAGGGACACCCTTAACCCCTTGGGCACACCCCAATCCTTCCAGTGACACCCATGGGGACACCCCAATCTCCAGTGTCCCTGATGTCCCCAGTGTCTCACTGTGTCAAACCCACTCCTCTCGAGGTGCTTCCCCAGCACACGCCCAATCTTGGGCAAGGCCTGGACAGGCTTATTCCCCCAGGGCTCTGTCATCAACTGGTGTTTCTTTGGTGGCAGGGGCAGCGCTCCTGTGGGGACAGCGAGGGGACAGTGGGGACACCGCCAGCTATGGGGACACGGCACTTCTGTGGTGATGTGGGGACAAGGACAGAGCCGGGGGGAACAGGCTGAGGACAGCAAGGACCCCCCTAAACTACCCCCCAGACCCCTTTAAATCCTTCAAAAGCTCCTTTAGCCCCACAAACCCCTTTGAACTCACCCCAAAGGCTCCCAACGCCACCCTGAAGCCCCCAAACGCTCACAAGACGCCCCCAAACACACCTATAACACCCCCCAAAACCCCCTTGAGCCCCTCCACAAACCCCTTTTACCTCCCCAACCTCCCTGTAACATCCCAAATGCCCTGTTAACTCCCCCAAAATCCTCCAGACAGCTCCTAATACCCCACTAACCCCCCAGAGAGCCATCTACATCCTTGTCCCCCCCAAAAAACCCCAAGAATTCTGAGACTCCCCTCAAAACCCTTTTAAACCCCCCCAGAACCCCCAGTTCCTCCCCAACTCCCCTTTTCTCCCCCCCGCAATCCTCTTTAATCTCCACCAGACCCTCTTTAACCCCCCCAGACCCCCTTCAATCCCCCCAGACACCCCCTTTAACACTCTCCAAACCCCATTTTATCGCCTCGTACCTTCATTTCTCATCCCCACCACCACAGCAGCCTCAGGGAGCTCCCCTGGCAGAGTAGGCTGAGGGACACCCCCCTGAGGGCTGGAACCCCTGGGTGGGCTGTGCCCCCCGGTGGGACGCCTGACGTGTCTCCGGCCCCTTCAACCCCGGCACACTCGCCCATGGTCAATGGCGAGCCAACAACGGCCGTAGGTGCCGAGGCTCAGCCAATGGGAGGTGAGGAGGGAGTGGAGGGACCAACAGGAAAGAGGGGTTTGAGTTTGGGGGGCAGTGTCGGCTGCGGGTCCAAAAGTCACGCTCTGAAAAGATACAAAAAAGGGCAAATTAGGGGTGTGGGGGGAGGGTGAGCGGGGGGGGCGGGGGCTCCCCCAGCCTGAGCCCCCCAAACACGGCCCCTCCCCACAAATCCCCCCCCAGGCCCCAAATCGGCCCCTCTGCCCCCACCCCCTTTTGCAAAAGCAGCAAAAACCTCCAAGGAAAATCTCTCAAATCAGCAGGTTTGCCCCAAAACAGCGCCGAGGGGAGGGGGTTTGGGGAGGGGGAGGGGCTTTGTGGAAGGAGAGAAGGTTGAGCAACCCCTCCCCCCACCCCGAATGTACAGGTGACCCCCCCGGGGTGGGGGAGGGGATGGGGAACCCCTTAAAGGAGGAGGGGCGGGGGGGAAAGGGAACAGGTTTGGGGAGCAAAAGTGGCTTGGGGTGACAAAAGGGAGCTTGGGGGTGAAAATGTATCTTTGGGGAAAAAAGGGGGTTTGGGGTGAAAAATGTCGATTTTAGGGTTAAAAAATGGGCATTTGGGGGTGAAAAAGTGCTTTGAGGGAAAAGAAGGAGTTTGGGGTGAAAAATGGGGATTTTGGGGGTGAAAAAGGTGGTCTTAGGAATGACAAAGTGGTTTTGAGTGAAAAATCGGGGGTTGGGAGGTGAAAAAGGGGAATTTGGGGGGTTAGAAAGTGGTTTGGGGTGAAAAAGGGGGGGGCTGCGGGTGAAAACTTGTTTTGGCGAGAAAAAAGGGGGGTTTGGGGGTGAAAAAGTGTTTTGGGGTGAAAAATGGGGATTTTGGGGATGCAAATGGGGGCATTGGGGCTGAAAAAGTGGTATGGGGAGAAAAAAGGGGGTTGAGGGGTAATGTTGTGGGATGGGGGAACAGCTCTTAATTTGGGGGGGTTGACCCCCAAAATGGGGGAAGAGAGGGAGAAAAACCTCAGATAAACCTAAACCTGCCCATTTTAGCCTCTAAAAATCTGTATTTTTGAAAGGAATGAGCAACTTGGGGTGTTTTGCCCCAAAATGAAGGAGGGAGGGGGATGGACACCCCCCCTTTACAGGGAAAGGGGGAATTTGGAGGGTTTGCCTCAAAACTTGAGAGGTGTGGGAGGAGCTCCCAAAATAGACATTTTGTGGAAAAAAGTGAAAACTGGGGATTTTGACCCATATTTGAGGGGGGAAAAGGGGTTTGAACCACTCAAATTGTGAGGAAAGGGAAAATTTGGAGCTTTGGCCCTGAAAGTTGGGGAGGGGTGAATTTTACCTTTAAATTACCCTCAAAATGAACAATTTGGGGGCAAAAAGGGAGAAACTGGGGGGGGGATTTTGCCCCTAAACGAGAGGGGGAGGAGCCTGGAGGGAGAGGCCCCGCCCACAATACGTTAAGCCACGCCCCAAGGGGTATTGCTGATCATTAAGGGGTTAATTAAACCCCCGAGAGTTAATTAAACCCAAAGCCTTAGCCACGCCCCAACTGGGGTAACTGATGCTCTTTAAGGGTTAATTAAGCCCTCAACAGGGCTAATTAAACTGTGAGCAAACCGCGCTCCCGCGCCTTTAACACGCCCCTCCCGGGGCATTCACACCCCCGGGCGCCTCCCGCGGGGTTAATTAGGCCGCTCTCACAGTTAATTAACCCTCTATGGAGCCCAAAGGGCTTTAATTCCGCCCCGGTCCCTCACGGCCCTGAGAGCCGGCCCTGCCCCCGCAGTGAGAGCCCCCTGGAACCCCCCGGACCTCTCGCCCCCGGCCCCGCTCGCCGCCCCCGGCCCCGCTCGCCGCCTCTCTCGCCGCCCCCGGCCCCGCTCCCCGCCTCTCTCATCGCCCCCGGCCCCGCTCCCCGCCCCGCTCGCCGCTCCCCGCCCCGCTCGCCGCCTCTCTCGCCGCTCCCCGCCCCGCTCGCCGCCCCCGGCCCCGCTCGCCGCTCCCCGCCCCGCTCGCCGCTCCCCGCCTCTCTCGCCGCTCCCCGCCCCGCTCGCCGCCTCTCTCGCCGCTCCCCGCCCCGCTCGCCGCCCCCGGCCCCGCTCGCCGCTCCCCGCCTCTCTCGCCGCTCCCCGCCTCTCTCGCCGCTCCCCGCCTCTCTCGCCGCTCCCCGCCCCGCTCGCCGCCCCCGGCCCCGCTCGCCGCCCCCGGCCCCGCTCGCCGCTCCCCGCCCCGCTCGCCGCTCCCCGCCTCTCTCGCCGCTCCCCGCCCCGCTCGCCGCCTCTCTCGCCGCTCCCCGCCCCGCTCGCCGCCCCCGGCCCCGCTCGCCGCTCCCCGCCTCTCTCGCCGCTCCCCGCCTCTCTCGCCGCTCCCCGCCTCTCTCGCCGCTCCCCGCCCCGCTCGCCGCCCCCGGCCCCGCTCGCCGCCCCCGCCCGCCGCTCGCCGCTCCCCGCCCCGCTCGCCGCTCCCCGCCTCTCTCGCCGCTCCCCGCCCCGCTCGCCGCCCCCGGCCCCGCTCGCCGCTCCCCGCCCCGCTCGCCGCTCGCCGCCTCTCTCGCCGCTCCCCGCCCCGCTCGCCGCCCCCGGCCCCGCTCGCCGCTCCCCGCCCGCCGCTCGCCGCCCCCCGGCCCCGCTCGCCGCTCCCCGCCCCGCTCGCCGCTCCCCGCCCCGCTCGCCGCCCCCCGGCCCCGCTCGCCGCCCCCCGGCCCCGCTCGCCGCTCCCCGCCCCGCTCGCCGCCCCCCGCCCCGCTCGCCGCTCCCCGCCTCTCTCGCCGCTCCCCGCCCCGCTCGCCGCCCCCCGCCCCGCTCGCCGCTCCCCGCCCCGCTCGCCGCCCCCGGCCCCGCTCGCCGCTCCCGGGGCGGAGCTCCACCCGCGGGAGTGCGCTCCGATTGGTAAACAGTGCTGCCAGTCAAGTCGACAGCCAATCAGAGTGCAGGAAAGGGCCCCAGGGCGGGTCAGGGCTGTGTCGGTCGCGCACGTCAGTCCTCACTGGCTGAGCGCGCTGGGGTTGAAACTTCGAGAAAAAAGTTTTTAGTAACTTTGGAAAAGAGGCCGCGGGGGCTGCAGGGGAGACCCCCCAAAACGGGGGACGGCCCCAAGAAATGGGGGGGACCCTGATGCCTGAGGATTTTAGTGTGTTTTTGTAGATTTTTGAATCGTGTAAGTTACATGGATTCTCCTGGACTGTTCACATCTTCAATGAGTTACCAAACACTTCGTCAAAGATTCTTAGACTCTCTCATGCCCTGCCAAGGACACGCTGTTTGGAAGGAGCCACTTGCAAGAAAGCTTGGAGATAAAGCACAAGAAGAAGGCCTAGAGGTTCTGGAACTCTGCAAGGGACAGTTCTGGAGAGCCCTCTGGGTGGGGCACAGAGGGAAATGAGAGTCAGTCATAGATGTCTCATCTGTTCGTTGCTGGAGAGGCTGTGAAAGCCGTGACATCCCTGCCCACGGGGTGCACGTGTGGGCTGTGCCTGTGTGTGCACAGAGCTCGGGGGTGCCCCTTGAAAGCTTTCACTAAAGGGAACCCATCTAACCTTCTTAATACTGAGTGTCCATTTTCACAGGAACACGGGCATCAGGCAACAGCCCCCAAAAAAGAAGGGAATCCCCAAAAACAGGAGGGGTCCCCAAAATAGGGGGGGACTCAAAAAATAAGGAGCCTCCAAAAGGGGAGGGGTTCCCAAAAAATGGGGGGACACTCAAAACCAAGCAAAGGTCCAAAAGAATTGGGGGGGGAGGGGGCACAAAAACGGTGGGAAAGGCCTAAAAAATGGGGGGAGACCCTAAAACGGGGGAGGCAAAAAATAAGGGGACCCCCAAAAGTAGAGTAGGGCCTGAAAAAATAAAGGGAACCCCAAAATCAGGAGAGATTCCCAAAAATGGTGTGGACCCTCAAAAAACAAGTAAGGGCCCCAAAAATGTGTGGATCCCAAAAACAGAGGAGGGCTCAAAAAAATAAGGGAAGCCCTAAAAGAGTGGGGGTCCACAAAAAATGAAGGTACCCCCAAAACCGGAGAAGGGCCCAAAAATTGAGGGACTCCCCAAAACGGGGGGGGGATCAATAAAGAAGGCAGCCCCCAAAAACCAGAGGGGTCCCCAAAAAGTGGGGAGACCCCCCAAAACAGGGGAGGGACCTGGGCACACCTGGGGTACCTGCCCACATCTGGAGGCACCCCTGGGGGTACCTGTGGGCTTACCTGGGGTACCTGTGCCCTCCTGTGCACCCCGGGGAATGGTACATGTACCCACTCAGTGCAGCTGACGAGGGCACTGCTGGTTGGCTGCAGAAGGCAGGGGCTGCAATACAGGCCCCATTGCACCTTCAGGGACCCCAGAGACTCCCAAAGACCCTTGGGGATGTGTCTGTGCAAGGCTGAGGGTTGGACTCCGTGATCCTTGTGGGTCCCTTTCCACTCAGCACATTCTGGGATTGTGGGCTGGTCCCAGTGCAGGAGGAGCCCCTTTCCCCCAAAAAATACTGTGGTGCCCCCTGTGTGGGGAGGGGTTCCAGCCCCACCCCAACAGGCCTGGAGGAAGGGGGGACACCCTCCTGCAGGTGGGATGTGCATCAATGGTGACTCCCCCACAAGCCACTTGAACACCTCAGAGCTGGGGATTATAACCCCCCTCAGCCCCCAGTGGAGCCAGGGGGTCCCTGCAACCCCCAGAATGAGGGGGGGGGACTCCCAAGAGCCATTTAGAACCGAAAAAACTGGTGATCTACCTCCAAATGGGTTCATCTCACTCCCCTCCCCAATGCAAGGGCTTCACCTCAGTCCTTGAAAAAGAGGAAAGGGACCCACAAAAGGTGTTTATAGCCCCCAAAATTGGTGGAAAGCAGCAGGATGCCCCCACAACATGTTGCTTGGTCCCATCCTATGGGGCCCCACTCCAAGTGCTGGAGACACACGTCACCTCCACATCTCTCAGTACCCCCTCAGGAAATGGGGTCTCTGCAAAAGCTCCCTCAGTATTAGAGGGTACCCCAAAGCCTCCTCAGGAACAAGAGATATGTCAAAATCCCTTGAAGGAATAGGTACCCCCTGGCCTCATCCCATCCCACTTCTCTGAGTATGATGTCCCTCTTCTCTGGTTTTGATTCCCCACAGGTGGGTTTTGGGGGTCTCTTGGGAGAGATTGAGTCATTTTGAGTGGGGTTGAGCCATTGTTGATCCCTCTCAGCTGCTGGAGTGAAAAGTGCTGGAGAGAACTTTTTCCACTTGGGCCCCCTGAATTTTGGGGAAAACTCCCACAAATCCTCCCAGATCCCTGAAAATGTCCCGAATATCCCCATGAACCCAAAATTCCCCACCTCACCCCCCGCCCCCCAAAATTCTGGAAACATTGTAAGGCTTTAGATGTCTTTGTTCAATTTCTTTATTTTTACCACAATTTCATTAAGGGATAAAGATGGATCAAAAGAAAACCAAAGAGACAGAAAAGGCACTATGTGAATATCTGGGGGTTGGGTTGGGTGGCCTTTAGACAGGGAGGGCCATAGAAAATTGAAGTCATGGAATTATCTAACTTGGAAAAGAACTCAAAGGTCATCCAGGGTTCTTGATGCCACCAGAAGAAACAACTGAACAGAGCCTGTGAGACTTTTTGCAGGTCTCAAGTCAACAAATTCCCTCTTCCCAATGAATTTCCAGTATAGGTCTGTGTCCTGCTGGATGTTCCTCCCCCTGCATTCACCCAAGTGCCCACGGGGAACCAGGAGGATGTGGAGACCACCAGCCAGCTGTGTTCCCAACATGAATTACTGGGAATGTGGGTGACCAGGTCTGTTCCCAACGTGGGTCCTCTCATGGGTGACGGAGTTGGAGCAGCAGACAAAACTCTTCCCACAGTCAGGGCACCAAGGCTGACAGAGCTCCAGGAGCATTTGGATGATGCTCTGGGGCACAGGGTGTGAGTCTTGGGGATGGGCCTGTGCAGGGCTGTGGGTTGGACTCCATGATCCCTGGGGGTCCCTTCCAACTCAGCATATTCCATGATCCTTTGTAACACCCCACCTTTGCCTGCTTTGCTGCTCCTGTTCACCACAAGTTCCTTCCTTTACTGTTCTTTGCTTTGCTTGACTGGTTTCTTTCCATTGCAGCTTTGGGTGCACAGGAAAGGAATGCTGAGACATATTGGAACATCGTGGAATCGTGAGGCCATTGTGACTCTGTGGAACCTCCTGAACTTAGTGGTCATTCTGATACTACTGGGCCCTATAGAATCAAATAAACCCTGGGATACTGTGAAACTTCCTGGAATCCAGGGAGCATTATGGCAATACAGGGCCGCAAGGAATCAAAGGCCATTGTAACACCCCAGGGCCTCATGGAACAAAGGGGCAATTTTGACACTGAGTGGGCTCATGGAAAGCAAAGGAACCCTGGGGCACTGTGGAACCTCCCTGGATCCAGAGGCCATTGTGACATTGAGGGCCTGCATGGAACCAATGGGACCCAGGGACAGTGTGGAACCTCATGGAATCAAGGGGCCATTGTGACACTGTGGAATCTCATGGATCTGATGTCACCCTGTGTCTGGGGTGGGATTGTAGGGCTTAGATAAAATTTATTAAAGAAGCCCTGTCATTAAGTCATGAGGGGCAGAAAGGACCCCTGGGCTTTCTAAACTCCTCCTCAGAGCAGCCTGGGAGGAGCTGGATCCAGTCCCAGCCTCGGGTTATGGCAACGGTTTGAATTCACAGAATTGTAGAGGTGTGACTGGATCACATTTGTCCTGCAGGTTTTAATGATGGCAAATCAAAACTATGCATATAAAATTAATTACTTATTATGACAACACACAAATGAACAGATTAGTGAGCAGATGAAAGATCACAATCAGAATTATTTACTACACAATACAAACGCTACAACTACCAGTACTACAGTTTAAGACAGGACATTGCACAATACTAGAGCAATTATTGAAGCAATTATATTAAAGCTGGCAAAAAGAAGCAATTATTAGTAGGCATTTGATGTAACTCACCCAGCCCAAGGCTCCTGGGAGTTCTTTTATTCAGCCTCTAGAAGTGACATTGGGAGGGAAGGGGGCCCACTCAAGGGAGGAATCTCCAGACACACCCTAAGAAAGGTTATGTTGGAAGAACCTGTCCCTGTGAAAGGGGACTGGACCTTTATGGAATAAAGGGACTGAGTGACAGTCATTTGGTTCCAGTGCTTGCCTCACCATCAGGATGTTAATTCAGGGTTGAAGCCAGACTGGTTTCAACCAGGCGCCCATCTCAGCCAACACTGATACATTTGCAAATAGGGCATTGTTTGCTTGGACATTCCAGCCACAGCTCTAAAGTAGACAAATTCTCACTGCCCGCATTGTCCTCAGTGTCCTGAAGCGTCCTCCAATGGGGCACAAGGAGGATGAGGAGACCATTTGCCAGGTGCTTAGAGGGTTTTTCCAGCCCCAACCACTGGAGGGTCATGAGCAGGAGACGGTTCTGGCCATGAGATGACCATGAGATGATTGTGAGCATGATGTCATCAAACCCGTGAGGGGACACTGACCATTTGGCCATGAGAGGACATGACACAACCACGACTCTGAGGTGATCAAACCCCTGAGATGGCCATGACTGTGACCATGAGGAACACAGGGGGAGGAACATCCATCAGGATACAGAGCAGCGTTGGGAATTCCTTGACAAGAGCAGATTTGTTGACTTTACACCCTCAGAATCTCACCTGCTCCATCCCATCATTTCTTCTGGTACCATCCAGCCCCCTAATTCCACTCCAAATTCCTTAATTCCACTCAAAAGTCCCTTAATACCTCCTGGAACCCCCAGAATTTCATCTCAAATCCTTTCAATTTCACCCCAAACTTCCAACATTCCATCAAATTTCCTTTAATTTTACACAAAAATCCCTTAATTCACCCAACAGTCCCTCAATTCCCCCCCCCCAATCTCTTCAATCTGCTGAAAATTCCCTTAGAGTCACTGAAATTTCCCTTACTTCCATCAAAAATTCCATTGAATCCACAGAAAATATCCAAGATTCCACCTAAAATCTCCCTGATTTCACCCAAAATCTCCTTAATTTACCCTAAAATTCCACTAATTTCACCTGTAATGCCTGATTCCACCCCAAATCCTCCTGGATCCTATCCCAAATCCTCTTTAATTCCATCTCAAATCACTTTAATCCCCAATAAAACTGCCGACTCCACCACAACTCACCAATTCCCAAGTGCCCCCAAATCCCCTCCGGCCCCCCAAGTGCCCCCCTTACAAGAAAAGGAGACCCTCCCTTTTTTGAAGATAAATCACTGGAAGTCCTTTAACAACAGATTGTTTGGTGTGGGGGAGAAACATTATCAAGATAAGGTCAAACCTATCTACAAAGCAGAAAAATGTACTCTGGAAGATGAAGCGCCTGCTCAAACAGCATGGGCTCAAACTAAGTGACTTTCCTTTACAACACTCACTGCGGTGGTGTATCTGGGATTAATAAAATGCTATTATTTTTGGTCTATGTTTTGGACAGCCACTTGTGGAAAGTTTCTTTTTTTCCTGCCAAGTTCTAGGGAAAAACTGCTGATAAAGAGAAGTTTTTGCTCTTGAAGACAGAGCTTGTATAAACTAGAACTAAATGTGTTCACCTCATTGGCCAACAGCCTTTAGAGGACATTTGAAGGAGAAAGTGACAATGAGGAGGATGAAGGAAGCCCCCAGACCCATTTGATAAAGGCCTTCTGAGTGATAACACACATGCAGGAGGGGAATTCCAATGCCCACGCACATGTGCAAAAGAAGTACCACTTACATAAGCACGAGGTGGGGCCAAGGGCCTCTGAGTGGGCAGTGCTGGCCACACCTGCCTAGGCAGACATCATTGGCAGATGAATAAAGGGCAGATGGCTCGTGCTCAGGTGCTGCTTCAACATGAAGACCAGCGTTGCTGTTCCTGTGAGCCAGCCAATGCCTACAGAATGATGCCTCTGCCTTTGGGGAGTCTGAGCGTTCTGGGTCGGTAAGACAACCTCATGAGTAACCCTTGGGTGAGTGGGGATGTTACATGTAGGGCTTATGTTACCTCTTTCTCTCAGGTTCACAGTTACTTGGCCACCTCTGGTAATACAGATACTGTTTTCACAGAATCATAGAATTGACTGGGTTGGAAAAGACCTCCGAGATCATCAAGTCCAACCCTTGGTCCAACTTCAGTCCCTTTACCAGATTGTGGCACTCAGTGCCATGTCCAATCTCAGTTTAAAAACCTCCAGGGATAGGGAATCCACCACCTCTCTGGGCAGCCCATTCCAATGCCTGATTACTCTCTCTCTGGAAAGAATTTATTCCTGATATCCAACTTAAGTTTCCCCTGGCAGAGCTTGAGCCCATCGTGCCCCCTTGTCCTATTGCTGAGTGCCTGGGAGAAGAGACCAACCCACACCTGGCTGTAACTTCCCTTCAGGCAGTTCCAGACAGTGCTGAGGTCATCTCTGAGCCTCCTCTTCTCCAGGCTGAACACCCCCAGCTCCCTCAGCCTCTCTCCACAGCACTTGTGCTCCAGTCCCTTCTCCAGCCTCGTTGCTCTTCTCTGGCCCCGCTCATGCCCCTCAATCTCTTTCCTGAACTGAGGGGCCCAGAACTGAACACAACACTCAAGGTGTGGCCTCACCAAGGCAGAGTCCAGGGGAAGGGTCACTGCCCTGGTCCTGCTGGCCACGCTATTTTTGATACAGGTCAGGATCCCATTGGTCTTCTTGGCCCCCTGGGCACACTGTTGGCTCCTGTTGAGCTTCCTGTCCCTCAGTGCCCAGGTCCCTCTGTCTGGCTGCTCTCCAGCCACTCTGTGCCCAGCCTGCAGCCCTGCAGGGGTTGGGGTGGCCACAGGGCAGGACCTGCACTTGGCCTTGTTGAACTTCATCCCATTGGAATCAGCCCATCTCTCAAGTCCATCCAGATCCATCTGCAGAGCCCTCCTGCCTTCCAGCAGCTCGACACTCCCTCCCAACTTGGTGTCATCAGTAAATTTCCTGATGATGGACTCAATCCCCTCATCTAAATGATCAATAAAGATGTTAAACAGGACTGGGCCCAACACAGACCCCTGGGGGACACCACTGGTGACTGGCTGCCAGCTGGACACAGCCCCGTTCACCAGCACTCTCTGGGCCCGGCCCTCCAGCCAGATCCTGACCCAGTAGAGGGTACACCTGTCCAAGCCATGGGCTACCAGCTTTTCCAGGAGTATATTATGGGAGACAGTGTCAAAGGCCTTGCTGAAGTCCAGATAGACACACCCACAGCCTTTCCCTCATCCCCCACGTGGGTCATCTGATCAGGTTGGTCAGACAGGACCTGCCCCTCCTAAACCCCTGCTGGCTGGATCTAATCCCTTGCCCATCCTTTAGGTGCTGTGTGATTGCACTCAGGATGATCTGCTCCATAACCCTGCCAGGCACCGAGGTCAGGCTGACAGGCCTGGAGTTGCCAGGGTCAACCTTGCAGCCCTTTTTGTGGACTGGGGTGACATTGGCCAACTTCCAATCATCTGGGACCTCCCCAGAGAGCCAGGACTGTTGGGAGATGATGGAGAGTGGCTTGGCAAGCTCTTCCACCAGCTCCCTCATCACCCCAGGATGGATCCCATCTGGTCCCATAGACTTGTGAGGATCCAGCTGGCTCAGTAAGTCACTATTTCCTCCTGGAATACAGGGGGACTATTCAGTTCCCTCCCTCTGTCTACCAGCTCAGGAGGCCAGTTGTCTTGAGGGCCACCTGTCTTACTGGTAAAAACTGAGGCTACAGGCTCTTCAGAAAGGATAGGCAGGGTAGGAGAGGTGGAGGGGTGGCTTTATATGTTAGAGAGTCTCTTGACTCTGTTGAAGTTGAGGTCAGCAGTGAAAAGGTTGAGTGCCTGTGGGCCAGAATCAGGGGGAAGGCCAACAGGGCTGACATCCTTGTGGGTGTCTGTTACAGGCCACTCAACCAGGATGATGAAGGAGATGAATTATTCTACAAGCTGCTGGCAGATGTCTCAAAATCTCCAGGCCTTGTTCTTGTGGGTGACTTGAACCTGCCAGATATCTGCTGGGAGCTCAACACAGCAGAGAAGAGGCAGTCTGGGAGATTCCTGGAGTGTATAGAGGATAATTTCCTTCATCAACTGATAAATGAGCCTACCAGGTGTAAGGCCCCACTATACCTACTGTTTAGAAACCGAGAGGGGCTGGTGGGAGATGTAGTGTTTGGTGGCCGCCTGGGGCACAGTGACCATGAAATAATAGAAATTTCAATACTCAGAGATGCAAGGAGAGCCATCATTAAAACCACTACTCTGGACTTCCAGAGGGCAGATTTTGGCCTATTCAAAAGACTAATTCAGAGCATACCCTGGGAAACAACCCTTAAAAACAAGGGGGTCCAGGAGGGATGGACATGTTCCAAGCAGGAAATTTTGAGTGCACAAGAACAGGCTATACCAGTGTGTTTTTGTTAAGCTCTCACTTCCGGTATTCTTCTGAACCCTTCCCTGTAACAGAGGGAGGGCATCCAGGGGGACCTTGAGAGCAGAGTTTCAATCAATTGAAGTCTGAGCAATGTGATGGAGCTGAGCCCTGCTCATTGCAAGGCACTGGGACTAGATGGCCTTTAAAGGTCCTTTCCAACCTGAACTGTTCTGTGATTCTGTGCATTTGCATTTCATGACACATTCTGCTCATTTTCTGTGCTCATCTGGATGCAGATTTTGCCTGTAAAGCAAGTACAGAAAAGACACATGTGGGTTGAATCAATGTCAGGAAACTAGTTTGCTCCCTGTTGGAAGCAGGTGAAAAAAGGTGGGGAAGGAAGCTGGGAAAATGGTGGGTTTGGATGAGTTTGGAATGTTTTAAAGTGTATTTCCCATGACCCCCCGCCCAAAATACCAAAACAACCACATCAAACCTCAACCTGTTCCCCCAAACTTAAAACCAAACAGCTCAAATTATCCCAAACCAACCAACCAAGCAAAAAGCAAACCCCAAAAGACAAACACCACTCCAAACCCCTCAGACTCCAGCAGGACCCAGGTGCCTCCAGCACTCCATGTGTAGATGGTCTCAGCTATGCCAGAAGGATCCCTCACTCAGGGAAGCTTTTTTCACTTCAGCTGTGTAAAGGACAGAGTGTCTGTTACGTACAGTATTCAAAATAATGGGAAGGACAGAATTATGTTTTTATAATTAAATATGAGGAACCATTTCTACTCTCGCTCTGTCTTCTCAGTAAAGCAAACTCCTTTAAAGGCTTTTATTGCTGTCACAGCTCTATCGACCCCACTGCCCAAGGCACAGACTTCGCTGCTTCCCCAGCTTGAGGGCTCATCCTCACCTCCAAACTGGTCCTGACCCGCCTGGGAAGTGTGTTTGCAAATCCTGAAATCTCCTGCAGAGCCATAACAGCTCTGACCCGGGAGTCCCCCAAACCGCCTGTTCCACCCCAAATTCTTTTCCAGCAGTTCCCCCGCTGCTCCAATCCCTGCCCGGGCTGGTCGCACTGAGATGCCGCTGCTCGACCGGGAACGTCACGAGATACAAACGTGATGAAAAGGTTCTTTATTCCATCCAGGCAATTTCCCGGCGTTTCTTGGCGGCAGCGGGACAGGCGGGGCCCGGGCCATGCGGGCGGAGCTGGGTGGTACAACCCCCCGATACCCCCCGGTGCCCGAGGGCTGAGGGGACCCGGCTGGGAACAACCCCCCCGGTGCCCGAGGGCTGAGCGGACCCGGCTGGGAGGAGAGGTTTGCTGGGGGACACTCAGCTCCTTCTGCTCCTGTGCAAGAGAGGTCTGCAGGGATTTGGGGGGGGGTCTCACCAGGGAGCTTTGCCCCAGGACACCCTGCCTCGGGCTCTGGGGGTGGGAGGTGACGGATGCCTTGAGTTCCCCCTTTTTTCCATGCCCCTTCCTTGGAATTCCACGTCCCAAAGGGTCTTCATTGCAGCACGCACACGCACACAACACACACCCACACCCACACCCACCCACACACACACACACCCCGCTGTCTCCGCTGACGGCCACCCTGGCGCTGTCCCTCGTGTCGGGTGGGGAGTTGCCCCCAGGGGCTTTCTGGGGGGATGGTGCCCCTTCCCACCCCATCCCTGATGTCCCTGACGAGGCTCAGCATCCCCCTCTACAGGGTCCTGGTGGGTGACAAAGAAGGGACAGCCCGCTCGTCCCAGCCTGAACGGCTCTCTGGGAGCTGCAGAGGATCCTGTGCCCCCCGCCAGGTCACCCACCCCTCCGGGGTCCCCTCAAGGCAGGGGACAGGGTGTGACAGCCCGGGGAGAGCTCAGGGTCACACAGAGCCTGAAGAAAATGGGGCCGGGACAGACGCTCAGGGAGAATGTGAGAGCCAAAGGGAACGGATGTGGGAGCCAAAGGGGGTGGATATGGGAGCTGAGGAAGGGGATGGATGTGGGAGCTGAGGAAGGGGATGCAGGAGTCGGGAGGGGATGAGGCAGCAGGTGTCGCCATCGCCTGTCCAACAACCACCACAAATGAACGAGGCCCTTTCCTGGGTCTGCTCTCTGGTGTCTTCCAGCACCTGATCAACAGGGACACAAAACCCCTGACACCCTCCCACGTCCCCAGCTCAGAGGTTTCTTCTCCCACCACTCACATGGCGTGTGTGTCCTACAGCTGCTTCCAGGGCTGCTGCAGCAGCACCTTTGGGGGGTCAGGGTTAGGGGGCCCTGAGAGCCCTGGATGCAGTCCCAGGTGAGCAAAGCCCCCCTGAGCACAGCCAGGGGTGTCCCCGCCCTGCTGCAGGGACAGACCCCTGGCCCCAGCACCCCCTCTGCCCTCCCCAGCTCTGCCCCTCCTGCCCCTCCCTCTGCACTGGGCAGAGTGCACAGGAAACATCTGCATCCCCCTCCAGCTTCCCAGCCCAGGAACAGCTTTGGAGCTGCAGCTGCTGCTCAGCACCCACAGCTGGGGCTGTGCTGGGGCTGCTTTTCTTTGCTCTCTTGTGCTGGGAGAGAGAAGGAGCCTTTCCCTGGAGCAGAGGCCCTGCCCAGGGCTGGGAAATGGTTCTGTGTGGGGAAGGCTGGTGGGTTTCATCCCCCTTGACCCACTGGGGGCCAGTGGGGGAAGGGCTGGAGGGGCCTTTGGGAGGGGTTTGTGAGCTGCTGTCCCCCTACCCAGAGGAATCTACTGGAGCTTTGGTCCAAAACAGGCCTGGGGTGGGTGTGAGTAAAGACATCAGGGAGAGTGGAAAGGAGGGGGAAGGCTCCAGCAAGATTTTGTCCTGGTCTCCCTCATTGTTTTTCTCTTAAAGTTTGTCCATTACACTCTGGTTGGGCAGACAGAGATGGGCAGAAAAGGCAGCTGGATGATGAGGCTGAGAGAGCAGAGGGGAAGTGGAGAAGTTGTACCTGGAGTCATGCTTGGACATTTTGGGGCAGCACAGGGGACTCTCCTGAGACCTGGGAAGTTCAGCACCTGGACCCATGACCCAGAGGACACAACTCTCACCATGTTTATTCATGGTGTTAAACTGGGAGTAACATTCCTTTGTCTTGGGATGCCATTCAGGGGACACCTGACAGGCAGGTGGACTGTCCATTGAAAGTTCATAGGACAATCCAGGGAGGGGAGGGAGCTCAGTGGTCTGCAGTTCAGTGCCCAGCTCCAACCTCTGAGCTCAGACTGGATGTCTCAGTAAATGTCAGCATTCACAGATTTTACACACAAACCAGATATCCACATCTCCCCCAAAAAGTAAAGGAGATGCGATTTTGACCAGCTACCTGAAAACAGGCATTGGTTTGCTGTACCTCCTGACATTCCTGGGAATATCCACCTTGTCCAGAGGATGGGGTTCCTCCTGTAAGGGCTGCTGGCAAATCTTCAGGCCATGGGGTGCTTTGTGTTGTGCTTTAGGGATGAACTTCAAGTTTATTGTTCCCATTGACTCTCCAAACCACACTGGAGAGGAGAATTGGAGGCAAAAAAGGTGAAGATCACAGACTGAGATAAGAACAGTTTACTGGAAATTGTGATAAGAAAAGGAACAGCAACAGCAACAAATAATGGAAAGCACAAGAGAAAGTGACTGAGATATATGAATGTATATACAAGAAGAGGTAGCACTTCCATAGTCAGTGCTGACCCTCCAAGGCGCCTGTTGAGTTCATTTAGTCCATGACTGTGGGTTCTATCCATCCTGGATGTCTCCCAGGGTGCTGTGGGCTGGTTCCAACTGCATCCGTACCCATGACTGGTGTGTCTGGAGCAGTCCATCCTCATGGTCCATGGTAGTTCTGGCACACAGTGGCAGTGTCATTCATCCACCAGTATTACACAATTCAACATTACAGACTCTCCTCACCCAAAATCAAATCCCCCATCCCTCTGCAGTACCCACCAAGGGCACACAGGTCCTTGAGCAAAAACAATCCCACAGATGGGTTTGCCTTTGTTTGAGGCAGGACTGATCCAAACTGTCTTCTCTCACACATTCCTCATGTGCACCACAGGGACTTATATCCCCTTCTGTGACAGGGGGAGGTTTGGATTGGGCAGGGCCAGCTCAGTTTGTGGAGCCCCAGGTGTGAACTGACCAGGTGGCCTTGGCTAAATGGAGATCCCAATGTTTGAAGGTTCCACCACCCAGTGCCTACAAGGTGGTTTTTAACAGTCCATTGTTCCATTCAGCTTTCTCAGTGGCTGGTGCATGCCAGGGAATATGAGACACCCACTCCCATCCCAAGCTCTCTGGCCCATGTGTCCATGAGGCTGTTTTTGAAATGAGCCCTGTTGTCCAGCTCAATTCTCTCTGGGGGCCATGTCCCCACAGGACTTGCTTTTCCAGGCCCAGAATGGTGTTCCAGGCAGTGGTGTGAGCACAGGGTGTGTCTCCAACCCTCCAGGGTGTGATGTGATCCATCTGCCAGGCCTCTCCAAATCTATATTTCTGTCATGGTCCCCCACTCCACAGAGACTTTACCTGCTTGTCCTTCTAGATCTCAGCATGTTGCAGTCATGGATAACCTAGAAGTTGGTGTCCATGGTTAAATGCACCCCTCCATCATGAGTCAATGTTCTATCTCTTCCCTGATTACCTGGGCCCACTGAGCCAGAAATAATTAGTCTTGTGTTGCCAGTCCAGATCCACCTGACACTTCAATCTTGGCATCTCAATTCACCTCCTGACCCTACAACAGTCTGTCAGTGCAGAGAGCATGTCACTTTTCATCTTCTGGGAGCTGACTAAAGGGTGGGGCCTCCTCAGCACATGGCACCTTCTCTGATTATGATGATAGTCTGAAATTTCACCTTCAGGCCAATTTGTGATGATCTCCAAGACCTCTGTTCAACTGGGTTTCTGTGTGAGCTTGCAGTGTGATGACACTGATCCAGTTGCTCCTCATGGCATCAGTGGCACAATGTGTGGAAAAGGACTTTCCCTTTGAACATCCATCCCAGCACTGGTAGTTGGGATGCCAGGAGGATCTGGGGTTCTATGCCAATCACTTCCAAAGTGGCTTGAACCCCTTCACAGGCTGCCAGGATTCCTTCTTCCAGGGGGAATGTGAAAGGCTTCAGATCCTTTGTATCCCAAACTTCAGAATCCCAGGGATAATCCTCAAGTCTCTCCAGGTACTTTCTGCCAGAGGCTCCAGGAGGACCATTTTCCAGGGACTGGGGAGCTGCTGGGGTTGGGGGCATTGAAGTCCACCTTGCGTCCCTCTCCTCCTCCTCGCTATTGTCCTCACTGTACAAGGTACATTTTCCAAAGGGAAGATGGGGATTTGGGGGCAAAAAGCTGGGGTTTTGATGGGGAATGTTCTCAGGGGTCACAGTTGCACCAGGGTGAGGCTGCTGTTGGGCAACTGCTCTCTCTCCTTGGAGCCTTCCTCATTCTTCTCTTCCTCCACCTCACTGTCATCCCCACCATGCAAGCGCATATTCCCCAGATGAAAATCAGTGATTTGGGGACAGCCATTTCTCCCTCTCCCCCTCCTCTTCCTCACTGCCCAGGGCACATTCCCCAGAGAAAAAACAGTTATTTTGGGGAAGAAAGCTGCTTTTCTGAGGGGGGACCTCCTTAGGGGTCCTGGTTGTGCCCCTCTCTCTCTTCCTGTCCTCCTCCTCCTCATCCCCACTGCTCAGGGCACCCCTAAGCTTGGCCCAGAAGAGGGGCTGTGCGGGGGGCTCCTGGGGCCAGCGCAGGTGGGTGCGGCGCAGCAGCACGCGGCGCATGCGGTGGAAGGCAGAGAGCTCAGCCTCGGGGATGTCCTCGAGGAAGATGAGCACGAGGACATCGCGCAGCTCGTCAAAGAGGCGGTAGCTGGCCATCTGTATCTCCAGTGAGCACCACTCGCTGCGCAGGTACCCACGGCTCACCACGCACACCGTGTGCCGGCTGTTGTACACGGCGTCCACGATGTTGTCCACGATGGCACGGCCGGGGCGGAAGTCGCGGTGGTGGAGGCAGAGCCGCAGGGCCCCGCGCTCCAGCTCAGGCACCAGCTCCTCCAGCACCCAGCGCTCATCACCGGAGTTGTAGGACACAAAGGTGTCATAGGTGTAACGACGCTGCTCCCGCCGCCAGCGCCCACGTACCCATGCCCGCAGCAGGTACAGCTGGTAGCGCAGCAGCCAGTACCAGCGGTGGTGCAGCAGCGGCAGCACCAGCAGCAGCAGCACGGCCGGCGCTGTCCCAGCAAACAGGTACCGCCCCATGTCCAGGTAGCACACGTGTGTGTCAAAGCGGTGCAGGTATGCCGGCGCCCCGCCCGCCTCGCCGCAGGTGTAGTTGTACAGGTAGACCACCTGGACGGGTCCATGTGCCAGCCAGGCGGGCAGCCAGGCGTTGGCACAGCTGCAGCTCAACGGGCACTTGCGCAGGTCCAGGTAGCGCAGGGAGGGCAGGTGCATGGCCAGGGCCACGTCCAGGCCACGCAACTCATTCTTGGCCAGGCGCAGCTGCTCCAGCTGCGTCAGGTTGCCGAAGACCTCAGGGCCAAGCCCGCGCAGCCCTGCGCTCTCCAGGTCCAGGCTGCGCAGGCGGCTCAGGTTCTTGAAGATGCCGGCGGGCAGCGTGCCCATCCCGCCACTGCCATCGGCCAGTGTAAGGTAACGCAGCTGCACCAGGTCATCAAAGGCATCGGCAGGCACAGCCGAGAGCGCGTTCTGTGACAGGTAGAGCGAGCGCAGGGCAGTCAGGCCTTGGAAGAAGCGATGTGGGACCACGCGCAGCCCGTATGGCTGCTGTGCCTGCAGCTTCAGGTCGTAGAGCCGGTGCAGGTGGCGGAAGGGTGGGGGCTGCCGCGGGCGCCGGCTCAGGTAGCGCAGTGCATTGGCGCGCAGGTCCAGCACACCCAGCATCGCCTGCACCGGCCGGAATGCAGCCTCACTCACCTCCAGCAGCCGGTTGCGGTCCAAGTAGAGTCGGCACAGCCGGGGCAGCCACTGGAGTGCCGCGGCTGCCAAATGTCGTAGGTTGTTGCCACCCAGGTCGAGGGTCTGCAGGTTTCTGAGCCCCTTGAAAGTGTCACGGAAGAGCACGGCCACGCGGTTGTTGCGAAGGTTGAGGTCACGCAGCTGGCTCAGGTCGATGAAGGATCTGGGCAGGAGATCGGTGAGCAGGTTGTTGTCAAGCCGCAAGTGCCGCAGGTTGCGCAGCCCACGCAGTGCCATGCGGTCCAGCCGCGCCAGCCCATTCACGTCCAGTCGCAGCCGCCGGAGTGCTGGAGTGTTGGCAAATGCATCTGGACCGGCCACCAGGATGCGGTTGAAGCGCAGGGACATGTTGTGGAGCCGGTTCAGCTCTGGGGTCCCAAGGCATGATGGCAGCCTCTGCAGCAGGTTGTGCTCTGCCACGAACTCGCCCAGCACCGCACGTTGTGCTGTGCCCAGCATCTTCCCCACGCAGGGCAAACTCTTCAGCCGATTGCCAGACACATCCAGGGTGCCCAGCACTGGGCAGTTGGCCAGCAGCCCATTGGACATTTTCGTCAGCCCCACACGCTGCAGCCGCAGCTGCCGTAGCGGTGACCCCGCAAGGCGCTTGCACAGCTCAGGCAAGCCCTCTGCACCCACCTGCAGCCCCGACACGTCCACGTGGCGTGGAGGGACCACGCTCAGCAGCTCCATCACATCCAGTGGGTTCCCAGCCAGGTGCAGCCACGTCAGGTTGTGCAAACGGAGCCGGGCGAGTGGCGCCACCTCCGAGATGTTGTTGTAGGACAGGTCGAGCACGCGCAGCCCCGGTGGCAGCGTCCCAGGGGCTGCTCCCGAGAGAGCCCCCAGGGAGTTGTTGCAGAGCAGCAGGACCCTCAGTGTGGGCGGCAACCCCGGGCCCAGGGCCGACAGGACATTGCCACACAGGTCAAGCAGGTCCAGGCGGGGCAGGTGCCCCATGGCCGCAGCCACGGGGCCCAGGGCACCGAGCCGTCCCCCTCGCAGCCTCAGCGTAGCCAGTGCAGGCAGTGCCCGCAGGGCCCCTGGGGCCACAGCCAGAAGCGGGTTGTGATCCAGCCGCAGCACACTCAGGTTGCCCAGCCCAGTGAAGACACCCGTGGGCAGCACTGACAGGTGGTTGTGGGCCAGGTCCAACTGGGTCAGCGCTGGCAGCCCCTGGAAGGCCCCTCGGGCCAGCAGCTCCAGCCGGTTGTGGGTCAGGTCAAGGGTGTGGAGCTGCGGGAGGTGGGCGAAGGCGTCTGGGGGCACCTGGCGCAGGGTGTTGACGGAGAGGTTGAGGGAGGTGGTGTTGTAGGGGAGGTCACCCACTGCAGCCTCCACAGTGGCCAGGAAGCGCTGGACACAGCGGAACAGCCCTGGGTCCCACGGAGCTTGGATACAGTTGCGGAAGCCGTAGGGAGAGATCCCCATGGGCACCATCACTAGTGTCACCAGCATCACCAGCACTGGGAGGCACATCCTGCCCCACCCTGGGGGGTATTGTTGGGGGAGGGGAAGAGAGAGCAGGGTGAGGGATGTCCTTTGCATCCCAGGGACCACCCTCAAGGCCCAAAGACCACCCTTGGGGCTCAGGGATTCTTCCCCACACCACCTCAGAGACCCTCTGTTACACCCCAGGGACGCCCCAGGGCCCAGGGACAGCTACAGGGCTGAGGATCCCTTATCCACATCCTTCGGACCACCCACAGTGCCCCAGGGATCTCCCTCAGGGCTCAGGGACTCTTCCCCCTCAGGACCCCAGGGACCCCCCCCTCACATTCCAGGGACCTCCCTCAACACCCCAGTGACCACTGCCCCCAATCCAAGACACCTACCCCACCAGCAGGATTCTACGGTGCTGCTGCCTCCACCTCAGGCGTTTGGGGCACAAAAGGGAAGTTTTGAGTATCACTTTGGGGCACAAAAGGGAAGTTTTGGGTATTGTTTTGTGCCACTGCTTCCCTCCCCTCTCTCCCTGTGACATGGGTGGGGTTGGCCCCTGCCCAGATGGATTTGGGGGTCCCTGGAGGGGCTGGGGGGAAACAGCTGGGTCACCTCTCCCTGCCCTGTGCAGCCCCCTGGGGGGCCCTGGGGCATCCCTGGGACCCACAGTCTGGTGCTTTCCACCCACTGCCCTTCCCCCCAACACGTGCTGATCTTGGTTCCTCTTTCCTCCATCCTGGACAGACCCACCTGGTTTTGGTTCCCCAGGGGAAATACTGGGTTACTGATCTATACTGGATGGTACTGAGGGGTCTGGGGGGTCCAGGAAGCTCAAGGGGAGCTGGGAAGTGCTGGGTGGGGCTGAAGGGACTAGGGTGCATCGGGCCTGGGGGTATATTGGGGTCTGGGGGGGGCTATAGGTGGCTAGGGGGCCCCTGGGGGGCATTGGAGTTGGGGAGACATTGGGGTCGGGGGGTTATGGAGATCTAGGGGGGCTGTTGGGTCTGGGGGTGTCTAAGTGGGCTGCAGACATTGGTGTGCATCAGGATCTGGGGGGCTATGGGGTTTCAGGGATCTGGGAGTGCTGGGGGGTGGGTCCTTGGGTTTTCTGGGAGGGTCCATGACGTGCAAGGCGGGTTTCTGGGCCCTTGGAGGGGCATCTCTGGTGTGTCTCTGAGGTGTTTTTAGGGGTCCCTGAGGTTTGGGGGTCTCATTCCTCTGCCTAAGCCCTGCCCATAAAGAAAACCCCTAAGCCCTGCTCCCACAACCCCACCTCCTATACAACCCGCCCCATACAAGGGACCCCTTATGCACTGACCAAGATCCTCCTGTCCACTCCCCCAGCTGTCCCCCATCTCAGTCTCCCCAGAGCTCCCCTGGGGGTGCCCCCCCCACCAAATCTCCCTTCCCTGGGTGTCCCCCATCCCAGCCTCCCCAGAGCCCCCCACCATGGGGGTCCCACCCTCAATTCCTCCCCCCTTAACCAGAAGCAGCACTTGAGAGGTCACAGATATTTATTGGGGAGTGGCAGCACTGGGGGTGTCCCCAACAGGGGGGGCTCCTGGGAGAAGTCATAGACAGGGATCCCCAATAATCAGGAAGGGGACCCCCACCCTGGGCTGGGTCCCTGGAGGAGTTGGTGGGGATCTCGGGGTGGGGGTCCCATAGGAGGGGCTGTGGGGGGTCCTAGGGTGAGGGGAGACTGATGAGGATTGTTAATAAGATTGGGGTGTCAGGATTGAGGTATGTCCCATGGGGAGATCCCTTGGGTGGTGGGAGGGCATCTGGGGTGCAACATCCCTGCAGGGGGGGGATCTCAAACAAGACTGGGATGTCAGGATAGGGCCCCAGGCTGGGGGCCCATGGAGGGGGTCTCTGGGGTGCAGCATCAGCAGGAGATCCCTGGAGAGGGTCCTAGTGCGGAGGGGGGGGGGTGTCTCAAGCACGGTGGTCCCATAGGGGCCCCCAATAAAATCAGGGGTGTGAGGTGGGGTGGGGGTCCACAGGGTGGTGGGTACCAGTGCAGGGGGTGTCCCCGTTCAGATGCCCCCCGCCTCGAGCCCACGCAGGCGCCGGGCCAGCTGCAGGTCCTTGGGGAACAGGGTGACCCTGCGGGCGTGCAGCGTGCACAGGTACGCATCCTCCAGCAGTCTCACGGTGAAGGCCTCCGCTGCCTGCACCCCAAAAACCTCAGAGGGGGCCTCCAAAGCCCCCTCAGCGACCCCTGGGGGTAGCAATCCCCAACCCCCAAACAGCCTCTCCTCTCCAAACCCACCCATGGGGCACGGGACAGTGAAACAGCTTGTGGCACTAAATGGGTGAGGGGCTCCTCCCTGTACCCTGACAGACCTCTGGGGTTGGAGACCCCCAAATAACCCCTCCAAACCCACCCATGGGGGGCTGAGGGGCATGAAATACTCCTGTGCTGCTAAATGGGTGGGGAGGCCCGTCTGTGCCCTGACAGACCCCCTCCAGCACCCACAGGACTCCCCCAGCCCCGTGGGAACACCTCAGCATGCATAGCACCCTCCCAACACCCGTGGAATCTCCCTCAGCACCCATAGGATCCCCCCCGAGCCCCCATGGGAACCCCCCAGCACCTCTGGGACCCGTCACAACCCCACTAAGCCCCCTGGGACTACCCCCCAGCACCCATGGGAAACCCCCCAACCTTCATGGGAAACGTCCCAACCCTCATGAGACACCATCCCCCCAATCCTCATAGCCCCCAGCCCCTCTTCTCACCCCCCTAAGCCCACTGGACCATCCCCACAGCACCCATAGGACCACCCCAACCCCCACTAGAACCCTCCCAACCCCCATAGGACCATTCAAACCCCCACAGGAACCCCCACCCCAGCATCCGTAGGACACCTTCAGCCCATCTGGCACCCTCCCAGCACCCCCAGATCACCCACAAGCACCCATAAGACCCTCCCAGTTCCCCCTCAGCTGCCATAGGAGCCTCCCCAGTTCCCCTGGGCCCCTCTGAGCTCCCACAGGACCCCCCACCTCCTGCAAGGCCAGTATGGCCATGCTCTGCCAGCGGTAATCGACCCCCCGGGTGAAGAACAGGCACAGCTCCCGCACCTGGGACAGGGGGACAGACCAGAGGACATGGGGGGGACAGCAGGAGAACATGGGGGGGACAGCAGGAGAACATGGAGGGCATGAGGGGATATGGTGACACCCTGGGCTGGGGCCACCACGCCAGGGATACCCTGGGGACATGGAAACACCACCCTGGGCACATGGAAACACCAGCCTGGTTGTCACCCTGGACACACTATGGGGACAGCCCAGGGACAGGGATGCTCTGGGGACATCTTGGGGACACCCAGGATCAGGGTCCAGGCAGGTCAGTGGCACCATGGGAACACTTTAGGAACATTGCAGACATGGGGACATGGGGGACATCTTTCTCGGAACACCTCGAGACAGGGCACAAGGGAGAGAGTGACACTTTGCACGGGTCCCAGTGTGGATCTGGCAGTTCCCAGGGGTTTGGGAGGGTCTCAGGGGAGGTTGGAGGGTTCCAGGTTGGATTTGGGGAGAGGTCCAAGGGGGGGGATTTAGGCTGGATTTGAAGGGCTCCTGAGGATTGTTTGAGGGGTCCCAGGGCAGGTTTGGGGAATCACAGAGCAGATCTGAGGGGTCCTGAAAGAGGTTTGAGGAACCCAGCAAGGTTCCTGGACAGTTCTGAGAGATTTCTAAGGATTCTGAAGTCCCAGGGTGGATTTGGGTGTCCAGAAGTGCTTGGAGGGTACTACTGGGTGTTTGGGGGAGTACGAGGGGAGTGGAAGAGTCTCAGGTTGGATTTGGGGGATCCCAGGGGGTGTTTGGAGGCATCCTGGGGGATGCTGGGGGATTCTGGTATGAATCTGGGGTTCCTGAGACGGGGCAGGGGCATTTATGGGGGTCTTAGAGTAGATTTGGGGAGTCAAGTGTCCTGGGGTGGATTTGAGGGGTCCCAGGAGGTGTTTGAGGGCCCCAGGTATGGATTTGGGGCACCCAGGAGAAGTGTCAGAGGGGTTTAGAGAGTCCCAGAGAATGTTGGAGGTTCTGGGGTAGATTTGGGGGGTCACTGGGTGGATTTTGCAGGGTTCTGAGAGGGTTTGGAGGGTCCCAGGGGAGTTTAAGAGTTCCTGGGGGTGGGTTTGTGTGGGTCCCAGGGTGGGTTTAGAGCTCCCAGGGTGGGTTTGGGGGCACCAGGGGTGGGTCTGGGGAGCCCCAGGGGTGGGTGGGGTGGGTCCCAGGGGTGGGTGGGGTCCCGGTGTGGGTTGGGTCCCACTCAGGGTGGGTTGGGGGGGCCCAGGGGTGGGTTGGGGGGCCCAGGGGTGGGGTTGGGTGAGTCCCAGGGGTGGGTTTAGAGGTCCCAGGGTGGGTTTGGGGGGCACCAGGGGTGGGTTGGGGGCCCCAAGGGTGGGTTGGGGGGGGTCCCAGGGGTGGGTTGGGGGGCCCCAGGAGTGGGCTTGGGGGCCCCAGGAGTGGGCTTGGGGGGGTCCCAGGGGTGGGTGTGGGGGGGGTCCCAAGGGTGGGTGTGGGGGGGGTCCCAAGGGTGGGTGTGGGGGGGGTCCCAGGGGTGGGTTTGGGGGGGGTCCCAAGGGTGGGTTTAGAGGTCTCCGGCATGGGTGGGGGGTCCCAAGGGTGGGTTGGAGGGGTCCCAGAGTGGGTTGGGGGGGTCCAAGGGGTGGGTTTGGGGGCCCCAGGGGTGGGTTTGGGGGGGTCCCAAGGGTGGGTGTGGGGGGGTCCCAAGGGTGGGTGTGGGGGGGTCCCAGGATGGGTTTGGGGGTCCCAGGGGTGGGTGGGGATTCCCAAGGGCGGGTGGGGGGGGTCCCAGAGTGGGTTGGGGGGTCCAAGGGGTGGGTTTGGGGGCCCCAGGGGTGGGCTTAAAGGCCTCAGAGTGGGTTTGGGAGCCCCAGGAGTGGGCTTGGGGGCCCCAGGGGTGGGTTTGGGGGCCCCAGGGGTGGGTTTGGGGGCCCCAGGGGTGGGTTTGGGGGCCCCAGGGGTGGGTTGAGGGGGTCCCAGAGTGGGCTTGGAGGGGGCCCCAGGGGTGGGCTTGGAGGGGGTCCCAGGGGTGGGCTTGGAGGGGGTCCCAGGGGTGGGCTTGGAGGGGGTCCCAAGGGTGGGCTTGGAGGGGGTCCCAGAGTGGGTTTGGGGGCCCCAGGGGTGGATTTGGGGGGTCCCAGGGTGGGTCGGGGGTCTCACCAGTCGGGCGAAGGGCGTGGGCCGCAGCAGCAGGCGGGTGGTGGTCTGGAACTTGCGGATCTCCTGCAGTGCCCGCTGGCCCGGGCGAGACCCTGGGGGGCACAGGGGGTATGGGGCCTATAGGGCATCTATAGGGCCTGAGGGATCTACAGGGCCTGGAAGGGTACAGGGGGGCTACAGGGGATCTCTGCGGGGCTGTAGGGACAGGAAAGAACTATAGAGAAGTACCGGGGGTTATGGAGAGTATAAGAAATCTCTACAGGGCCTGGAGGGACCTGAGGGGTATAAGAAATCTCTGTAGGGCCTGGGGAGACATGGAGAGTACGAGAGATCTACAGGGGCTCCAGGAGCTGGTTGGTATAGGGGGGTATAGGGGACAGGGTATGGGGGTCTATAGGAGGGGGTCTATGGGAGTCTATAGGGACCAAGGGAGCTCTAGGGGGGGGTCTGTAGGGTGTCCATAGAGGGTCCCTCCCGCCCCCCGACTCACTCCGTGCCCGCCGCTCCGGCGGGGGCGCTGGCACGGCCCGGGGGGGCACGGCCCGGGGGGGCACGGCCCGGGGGGGCCGG
Source organism: Pithys albifrons albifrons (assembly GCF_047495875.1). Lineage (NCBI taxonomy): Eukaryota > Metazoa > Chordata > Aves > Passeriformes > Thamnophilidae > Pithys > Pithys albifrons. The sequence goes on from NC_092489.1 coordinate 1,894,466, forward strand.
CGCCGCCGGGGGGTGGGCTTGGGGCGAGGCATGGCGAGGCCGAGCCCACCGCGGGCTCGGGGGGTGCTCCGGGCGTCTGGCGGGGGTGGGGGCTGGAGGGGACCTGGTGGGGCCGGGGAGGGCCCAGGGGGCTGATGACCCCTCCCGACCTTCCCAGCTGTGCCCCCCCGGCTCGCCCGTAACGTCACTCGCAGAACCCCCCGGACCCGCCGCCGTTCAAACCTCCCGCCGCTCAGCGCTGCTTCGACGTCAGTTCCGCCGGCACCGCCCACGAAGGGCGCTCGGTGGCCGCTCTGCCCCGCCCGGAGGCCGCGGCTCGATGGTGCCATGGCGGGACTGCAGACCAGGACGTCAATAACACAGCGGATCCGCCCCCAAAACCGCACTCTCGGGTGCTGATTGGTTGGCAGTGGGGACGTGCGGGCGCAGCGGCCAATGGGAAGAGGCGCGCGGGGAAGGCGGGAAGTGCCGGCTGCGACCCCCAGGTGAGCCGCGAAGGGGGAGAAGGCAGGTGAGCCCTTCCCCCCACACTGCCCCGAGGGCCACTGCAGACCCCTCTGGGCCCCCCCAAAATACCCCCGAGACCCCTCGGCCCGTTACAGCCTCCCCAAACCCCCTGCACACCCTCCCCCAACATCCCCAAACCAACCCCACAGACCCCCAGGTTTCCCCCCAAAGCACCAAACCCCCCGTAGATCCCCCCAACCTTTTCTGCAACGCCAGTGCCCCCTCAAATACCCCCAACGCCCCCTCCACCCTGCCCAGAGCCCCCCAAATGGGGGATTTTGGGGTCCCCCCCAGCTGCAGTTTTGGGGCGTCATTACTTTATTGGGCCCTCCCGGGCTGGGGGCTCCAGGAGGGTCTCGAAGGCCAATGGGGGGGAGAGCTGGGGGAGGGGCACGGGCAGATTCCCCAGATTTGGTGTGGGGGTCGTACTGGAGCTGCTCCTGCAGACCCCAATGGTGGCACCGCAGCAGCCGCAGGATGGGGGCCTGGGCAGAGCCCGGGGGGGGGGGGGCTGCTCCACATGTGCCCCCTCCTGGCCCCATAAGGTGTCCCTCACCCCCACAATTTCCCTGCCAGACCCACAAGTGCCCCCAGCCCCTCAATTTCCTCCCTCAGCCCCTAAATTTCCCCTCAGTCCCCCAAGTGCCCCCCAGACCCACAATCCCCCTCACCCAGTGCCTGCTGTGAGGGCATCCCCTGCTGGACATCCCAGGTGCCACTCCTGATTGGCTGTGGAGCATCCTGAGAATCACGTGGCCCCCCCAACATGGCACCCTCCTCAGGGCACCACGGGTATCATGTGACCCCAACATGACACCCTCCTCAGGGCCCCACGGGCATCATGTGACCCCAACATGACACCCTCCTCAGGGCCCCACGGGCATCATGTGACCCCAACATGACACCCTCCTCAGGGCACCACGGGCATCATGTGACCCCAACATGACACCCTCCTCAGGGCACCACGGGCATCATGTGACCCCAACATGACACCCTCCTCAGGGCACCACGGGCATCATGTGACCCCAACATGACACCCTCCTCAGAGCACCACGGGCATCATGTGACCCTCCAACACAGCACCCTGTTCAGGGCCCCACGGGAATCACATGACTCCAATGTGGCACCCTCCACAGGGCCCCAAGAGCATCACGTGACTCCAACATGGCACCCTCCACAGGGCCCCAAGAGCATCACGTGACTCCAACATGGCACCCGCCACAGGGCCCCAAGAACATCACGTGACACCAACATGGCACCCTCCACAGGGCCCGAAGAGCATCTCGTGACTCCAACATGACACCCTCCTCAGGGCCCCACGGGCATCATGTGACCCCAACATGGCACCCTCCTCAGGGCCCCACGGGCATCATGTGACCCCAACATGGCACCCTCCACAGGGCCACAAGAACATCACGTGACACCAACATGGCACCCTCCACAGGGCCCCAAGAGCATCACGTGACACCAACATGGCACCCTCCACAGGGCCCCAAGAGCATCACATGACACCAACATGACACCCTCCTCAGGGCCCCACGGCCATCATGTGACCCCAACATGACACCCTCCTCAGGGCCCCACGGGCATCATGTGACCCCAACATGGCACCCTCCTCAGGGCCCCACGGGCATCATGTGACCCCAACATGGCACCCTCCTCAGGGCCCCACGGGCTTCATGTGACCCCAACATGGTGCCCTCCACAGGGCCCCAAGAGCATCACGTGACTCCAACATGGCACCCTCCACAGGGCCCCAAGAACATCACGTGACACCAGCATGGCACCCCCCACAGGGCCCGAAGAGCATCACGTGACTCCAACATGGCACCCTCCACAGGGCCCCAAGAGCATCACATGACTCCAACATGGCACCCTCCACAGGGCCCGAAGAGCATCTCGTGACTCCAACATGGCACCCTCCACAGGGCCCCAAGAGCATCACGTGACTCCAACATGACACCCTCCTCAGGGCCCCAAGAACATCACGTGACACCAACATGGCACCCTCCACAGGGCCCCAAGAGCATCTCGTGACTCCAACATGGCACCCTCCTCAGGGCCCCACGGGCATCATGTGACCCCAACATGGCACCCTCCTCAGGGCCCCACGGGCTTCATGTGACCCCAACATGGCGCCCTCCACAGGGCCCCAAGAGCATCACGTGACTCCAACATGGCGCCCTCCACAGGGCCCCAAGAGCATCACGTGACACCAACATGGCGCCCTCCACAGGGCCCCACGGGCTTCATGTGACCCCAACATGGTGCCCTCCACAGGGCCCCAAGAGCATCACGTGACTCCAACATGGCACCCTCCACAGGGCCCCAAGAACATCACGTGACACCAGCATGGCACCCCCCACAGGGCCCGAAGAGCATCACGTGACTCCAACATGGCACCCTCCACAGGGCCCCAAGAGCATCACATGACTCCAACATGGCACCCTCCACAGGGCCCCACGGGCTTCATGTGACCCCAACATGGCACCCTCCACAGGGCCCCAAGAGCATCACGTGATTCCAACATGGCACCCTCCACAGGGCCCCAAGAGCATCACGTGACACCAACATGGCGCCCTCCACAGGGCCCCAAGAGCATCACGTGACTCCAACATGGCGCCCTCCACAGGGCCCCAAGAGCATCACGTGACCCAAGCATGGCTGTCCTCAGAAAGACTCCCGGGAGTTGGGCTGCGGCAAGAGCGCCCCCTGCAGGAGGGACATGCAGACGTAGTTCCTGATTGGCCGCAGGGGCTCCGGCGGGTCACCACTCTGCCGGGCTCCAGTGGGGTCACGTGACAGTGAGGAGCCCCTGCCCAGGGGCGTGTCCGGCACCGGCTCCTCCCCCCAGCGGCGCTCCAGGCGCCATTGGGCAAGGGGCGGGGCCTAGCCGAGACTCCGCCCCTCCAGCCCGCGGGGGCGGGGCCTGAAAAGACGCTGACGGGGGGGCGGGGACCCCTCGCAATGCCGCCCCTTTCCGAGAGGTTTGGGGGCCAACGGGGGGTCTCCAAGGGGGTTCTGGGGCCAGAGGAGGGCACTGAGGGGCACTTGGGGATCCGGGGGCTGGCACTTGAGTCTCCCGCGGGTCGTTTGGGGGCCGCGCCGCTGCCCCACCCCCTCTGCACCAGCCGCTCCGCTCGCTGCTCCAGGCCGAGCCCCTGCGGGGTGGACGCGGAGGGTGACGCGGGACCCCCAGATTCTCCCCCGCGACCCCGCAAATTCCCCCCGGATCCCCCACACCCTCCCCGCGACCCCGAAAGTTCCTTCCGGACCCCCCAGATCCTCCCCCAGGACCCCGCAAATTCCCCCCGGACACCTCCCCCCCCTCCTCCAGAACCTCGCAAATTCCCCCGGACCCCCCACACCCTCCCCCGGGACCCCGCAAATTCCCCCGGGCCCCCCAGATCCTGCCCGCCCTCACCCGCTCCATGGCCCGGCCCCGCCCCTGAGGCCGGTCTCGGGCGCTGATTGGCTGCGAGCACTGACAGACAAGCGCTGCGGCCAATGGGAGGCTGTGGGGGGAAAGGCGGGAAGTGGGGGCGCTGCGGGCGGGGTGGCCCTGAGAGGGTTTGGGGGGGGGGGGGGCCCTGAGGAGGTTCGGGATCCTACGGAGGATTTCGGGGGTCTTTGAGAGGGTTTTGGGCTCCCACTGGGGGTTTCGGGCTCCGACAGAGGATTTGGGGGGTCCCTGAGAGGGGTTGGGTCTCCCACGGGGGATTTCGGGGGTCCCTGAGGAGGTTTCAGGCTCTCACTGAGGATTTTGGGGGTCCCTGAGGAGGGCTGGGGGTCCCTGAGAGGGGTTTGGGCTCCCACTGAGGATTTTGGGGGTCTTTGAGAGGGTTTTGGGCTCCCACGGAGGATTTTGGGGGGTTCCTGAGGGGGGTTGGGGGGATCCCTGAGGGGGTTTTGGGCTTCAACTGAGGATTTCGGGGGTCTTTGAGGGGGCTTGGGGGGGTCCCTGATGGGGTTTTGGGCTCCCAAGGAGGGTTTCAGGGACTCCCTGAGGGGGGTTGGGGCTGACACTGAGGATTTTGGGAGTCTCTGAGAGGGTTTTGGGCTCCCACAGAGGATTTTGGGGATCTTTGAAAGGTTTGGGGGATCCCAGAGAGGATTTCGGGGGTCCCTGAGAGGGGTTGGGGCTCTATCTGAGGATTTAGGGGGTCCCTGAAGAGGTTTGGGGGGTCCCTGTGATAAGAAATTTTATAAATAAAGACACTTTAGCTTAAATATTTTTGGGGGCTTTTTTTTGGTATACCTTCAGGGATTTTAGTCCTAAGATTTAAGTTTTGGCTAAGGGGGGGGTTTTCTGACCGTACATATGAGAAAAGTTACAAGCTGTGGAATTCACTGGCTGCAAAGGTGTCTTTTTCCTGATACCTATTTCTTATCACTACAAAGCCTGGCCGAGCTAAACTAGACCTTAATTCATGGCTATGTCCAATCAGAATTCAGCTGCAGAACTGGTAAAACAAGCCAGGGACTTTCCAGAGAAGAATGTCGAAACAGAGTGAGCGTCCAGCAGAGAGGTTAAAAGTTTAAGTGAGGAAGAACCCCTGAAACGACCCCCTGAGGCCGAAGAAGAGCGAGACCCCCACTCAAGAAAAGCACCGCGCGGGTGCAGATCAAAGCACCGCCCCAGTTACACCATGTGCATGAAGAGTTCTCCTTATTGTACATGTATCACATTCCTCAGCCATTGCTTTGCATGTGCAGCACAGAAGTGTCCAAGGTGTGTGAGCTGACCCAGCACGGCAGGAGCAGCGGGTCTCACCAGCTCACCCCTCTCTCCCCGCTGGCGCTATAAAAACAAATACCTGCTGCTTAACAGAGCACAACTCAGCAGTTCTTTGTCGACCGGGATTTACCTCCCAGGAATTTCGGCATCACCTGGGGGAGTTTGGGGCTCCCAGGGGGGATTTGGGCCTCTCAGCCCTCCCACTCAGCTTCAGGGACCCCCCCAAATCTCCTCTAGGAACTCCAAACCCTCCCAAGAACCACCCCCCATGAGTTACCCTCAGCCCCCTTTTATCCCCAAGCCTTAAAATAATCCCCTTAAAACTCTCCAAGGAACCCCAGACCCACCCTAGGGACCACCAGAGTTCTCGTGAGTTTGGGGTTCCTGGAGAGGATTTGGGGGTTCTGGGTTACTGGGGGTTTGGGGGGGCTCTGTGGGGGGGCCCTGGGTTGATTTGGGCACCCCTAACTGGTTTTAGGAGTCCCATCAGGTTTCCGAGGTTCCCCATTTTTCTATCTCTATTTTAAGGCAAAATCCCTTTAATTCCCTGTTTTCCTTCCCGGCTCCAGCTGGGTTTTCTCAGCCCTTCCCGGGCTTTGGGCCAGAATTCCCCATTCACTGGAATTCCCCCCTGGGACTCGGCTCGTTCGTTTTGGGTAAAAATGACCTGGATTTCAGTCTGTCCCTCCCCACGCAGGGTCGGGGGGCAGAGGGCTCTGAGCGGCCAGCAATTCCAGCAATTTGGGGGGGCTGGGAGGGTCCCACGGACATCTCTGTGGGTCCTGATAGGGAATTGGATAAATAAAGACACTTTAGCTTAAGTATTTTTCATATAACTTTGGGGATTTTAGTTGTAAGATTTATGTTTTGGTTAAGGGGGGGCTTTCTGACTGTACATATGAGAAAAGCTACAAGCTGTGGAGTTCAATAGCTGCAAATGTATCTTTTTCTGATGCTACAAAGCCTGGCAGAGCTAAAATAGACCTTAATTCAAGGTTATGCAATTCAGCTCAAGCAGCGAGAGAACTGATAAAACAAGATAAGGGAAAACAACGGAACAGAGTGAGCATCCAGCAGAGAGGTTAAAAGTATGTGAGGAAGAACCCCTGAAACGACCCCCTGAGGCCGAAGAAGAGCGAGACCCCCACTCAAGAAAAGCACCGCGCGGGTGCAGATCAAAGCACCGCCCCAGTTACACCATGTGCATGAAGAGTTCTCCTTATTGTACATGTATCACATTCCTCAGCCATTGCTTTGCATGTGCAGCACAGAAGTGTCCAAGGTGTGTGAGCTGACCCAGCACGGCAGGAGCAGCGGGTCTCACCAGCTCACCCCTCTCTCCCCGCTGGCGCTATAAAAACAAATACCTGCTGCTTAACAGAGCACAACTCAGCAGTTCTTTGTCGACCGGGATTTACCCCCCAGGAATTTCGGCATCAGTGCCACACCTGTCGTGACATCCCTGTTGGTTCCCCCCCCCCCCCCCCCCCCCGCCTCCCGACGTCTCCTCAGTGAAAGGATCCAGCTGCCACTTCCCAAATTCTCTAGAATTCCAGCGTCATGCCCCCTTGGCTCTCCTCATTCCCAAAATTCTGCCGAATCAGCCCAAATAAGCAGGTTTTGGCCCAAATCTGCCGGTTTGGGACCAAATCCGCCCTTGGAAGGAGCTCCAGCCGAATCCCATTTGGGTATAAAAAGGGGGATTTGGGGTCAAACGCCGACTCTGTGGCTGCAGGATCCCAGGAATTCTGAGCTCAGGGGCCGGTGAGCGCCTTCATTCCCTGCTTTTCCCAATTTTTCCTCATTTTTAGGGTGGTTAGGAATTTCTACCCATATTTCAGAGGTTTTACCCTTCCCTGCCCCCCCACCCCACCCCCCAGTTTTGTGTCTTTTACCTCTTATTCCTGACAAGTTTCATATTTTTAACCCCTTTTTCATCCCAAAGGTTGGATTTGTAACACTTCCTATGCTCATTTTTTTTTACTTTTTACCCATTTCCCGCCCGCCTCCCCCCAATCTCATGTTTTCACTTTTTGTGCCCAAAATTCAGATTTTCACCTTCCCCTGTCGTCCTCCTCCCCCCCCCCCCCCGCCAAATTTATGGTATTTTTGCCCTGTTTGTGTCCAAATTGAGCATTTGCCACCCGTTCTATGTACAAAATCAGCACTTTTTTGTCCACTTTCCCCCTAAATTTCAGGGTTTTTTCTCTTTGTGCCCAAAAGTTGGATTTTTGTTTTCCCCATTTTGAGCCCAAATTGAGGATTTAGGGGGTGGGTGGAACAAAGTGGCAGAGAGTTGTCCTGGCTTTTAAACTCCATTTGGCCCCAAATTCGGGGGATTTTGAACAACATTTATAATATGGGGAAAGTTTTGGGGTGGATTTGGTGGAAATGGAGACTCTGAGGTGGGTCTCGGAGGGGGTGTTAAAAGGGGAAGGGTTATCCTGGCTTTTTAATCCCATTTTGCTCCAAATTTGGGCAATTTTAAACAAACTTCATCAATTTTTGGAAGATTTTGGGGTGGATTTGGTTGCAACAGGGGCCAAAATAAGCCCCAAGAGGTTTCAAAGGGTAACAAAAAAAAAAAAAAGCCATTTTGGGGTAAATAGGGAGTTGTTTGGGGGTTCTGGTGACACCCGTGGGCTCAGGTGGATTTTCCACACAAAACAGAGATTTGGGGTGATTGTTGTGATTTGGGGTGTTTTTTTCAGTGATGGCTCCAGGCGGGACCTGGTGGCTCCTCCTTCACTTCTGTGGTGAGAAAACCCCCTTTTCCCCCCTAATCCCCCCCCCAATTTCCTGTATTGTGGTCTTATTTTAGGGCTTTTTAGGTCAGAAAATTATTATTTTGAACCAAAAGCTCATCTTTTTTAGTAACATTTTTCATCCAACAGCCTTTAGGATTTTCTTTTTTTCATAAAAAAAACCCCTTTATTTTCAGGAAAAAAGCTTTTTTTCCTCCCTATTTACAGAAAAGAAGTGCACTTTGTCCAAAATATTTTGGTTTCAGGGTGGGGTTTTTTGTGGTAAAAAATTTATTTGGGTTTTTCACCGGGAAAAAACAACCCAACAAAAACATATATAAAAAAGCCACTTTAGAATCTATTTTTAAAGGGGGGTTTAGTGAAAAAAAGTCCTTTTATTTGACCTATTTTAATAAAAGATCCATTTTTTAAAGGAAAAAATCCCTTTTGTTCTCTATTTTCCTAGAGTGTTTTTTTTTTTTACAATTTTCATGAAAAGAACCCTTCAATTGTATTTTTATGGGGTTTTTTATGAAGGGAAATACCTTTTATTCCCCTTTTTTAAAACAGAGTCCTTATTTTCTTTTCATTTAATTTATTAGGCAAATAAAAGCCCTTTTGAACTCTGTTTTGGGGTGGGTTTTTTAAATGAAAAAACTCTTTTATTCACTGTGTTTCAATTTTAAAAATCCTGATTTCTGATTCCCAATTTTATTCCTTGTTTGTCCCCTCCAAAGACCAAAATTCCCTGGGGTTTTTTCGGGAGAAAACCCAACAAAATCAGTGGGTTTTTTTCAACTCCCCCCTAATTTCCTATTTTTAAATAAAAGCAAAATCTTATAACCCATTTATATATATATGTAGTTAGATTTTTAAATGAAATTTTATTAAATTTTAATCGAGTAAATCCATTTAATTAAATTTTAATTAATTGATTATTGATTAAAAGATGATCAATAATAATCTTTTGGGGATTTTTTCCAGTGAGAATCTCTACGATATCTTTCCTTATTTTTTATTTAGAAGAAAAAAAAGTCCTTTTTGAAACCTGTTTTAGTTAAAAAAGGACTTTTTTGTTGTTCTATGGCATTTCAAAAAAGCCCCAAAAACCTTTTTTTGGGTCCTTTTAAAATCCCTATTATTTATACAGTTTAATTTTATATATTTCCTTAGATTTTTATGGATAATTATTAATTTAGACAAAAGATTAAAGAGTTAATTGATTAATAATAATATTGGATAGTGTATCCGAATAACATCTATTACTTATTAATACTTATCTATATCCTTACATGCTGTGGGGATATTCATTTTAAATTTACACTATGTTAATTTTAGATATTTACCACTATAGTTATATATGAATGTAATAATAGAAATAAACATAATCTCTCTATAAATATAATAATAAGTAGATAAATAAAATTATAAATAACTCTAATATCTATATATGAATAGAATAGATAATAAATACAATATCTTTGCATTATCTAAAATATGGCAGTAAAATATAAAAATATCGAATATATATTTATGTAATATATTCGTATATTAATGCAGCAAATGATATCTCTAATTACATCTTGATATGGAGAGATAATTATAAAATGCAATAATATAGAAATATAAATTACTATAAATGTGGACAATTTTTAATTATTATAATATGAAATATGGCAGAATTAAAGTATAGTATAGTATTATTTATAATTGTATATAATTAATTAATAATAGAGGATACTCATGAATTTATTATCATCATTGTTGTTGTTACTAATTCTTATTTAATATAAAATATTATTGAATGGCTGTTGTTATTTATCAATGTAACAACCTGTCAATATAATTTTTCCTATGATTATATATAAAAATAGACCCTATAAATTAAAGATAAGGCTGCCCTGCCGTTACAGTTTTTGTGTCATTTAAACACAATTCCTACTATAATTCTATATTCCATATAACAAATATTAGTCTATATAACCCTACATTAAAAAATCTACATAATTCTATATAAAAAATTCTGTAACATTCTAGATATGTTGCTCCATGTAACTGTCTATTAAAAATCTATATAATTCTATATAATAGATATTATTCTATATAATCCTACATAACCCCTTATATAATAGGTACTATTATATACAGTTCCATATTAAAAAATCTGTATAATATTATAGAATAGGTATTGTATATAATCTTAAAAACTCCATACTTTTATATAATAGATACTATTATTTATAATGCTACAGAAAATGCTTATATAATCCTATATAATAGATATTATACTGTATAGTTCCACATAAAAAACTCTAAAACTCTATATAATGTATATTATTTTACATAATTCTCTCTAAAAACCTGTATAATTCTGTTTAATAGGTATTCTTTGTAATTTCTCTAAAAAAATCAGTATAATTGTATATAATATATATTCTATATCATTCTCTGTTAAAAACCCTATAATTCTATATAGTATTTATTACTGTATATAATCCTACATTTGAAAAAATCTATCCAATTCTATATAATACATAATATTCTATATAATTCTACATTAAATAATCAATTTAATTCTATATAATATATCTTACTCTTTACAATTCTCTACTAAAAAGTCTATATAAGTCTGTATAAACCCCTGTATATAATTATTTATTAAATGCGTCCATCTCATTCCCCATAACCTCACTGTCCCCTGACCCAGGAGCCCTTTTCCTCCTGTTTTCCCAGCTCTCTCCAGCAGCAGCTCGGTGGGCCGGGAATTCCTGGCTGTGTTCCCCCAGAATGATGATGAGTCTCCAAGTGCGGAACTGCGGCTGCTGCTCACCCGGCAGGGCCCCAGTGACACCGCGGCCTCGGTGGAGCTGCATGGCCCCTTTGGCACCCGCAAGGTCACTGTGCGGCCCGACACCACCGTGCCCGTGTCCCTCCCTGCCAGCCTGGAGGTCACTGGGAGCCGTGTGGCCAACAAGACTGTGGTGGTCCGGGCCAGCGCCGATGTGGCTGTGGTGGCCATGAGCGCCAAGAGCTACACGGTGGGTGCCACGGCCCTGCTGCCCGTGCCCAGCCTGGGCACCAGGTACTACGTGGTGACGCCCATGGGGATTGACACCTATGGCATGGCCGAGCTTGTGGTGGTTGCCGGTGCTGCCATAACTGCCATCTCCATCACCACCACGGCCACCTTCCAGTATGAAGGGGACACCTACGTGCCTGGTGCGGTGCTGCGCCTCTTCCTGCAGCCCTACCAGAGCGTGCAACTGCAGAGCAGCCAGAACTTTACCGGCACAGCCGTGGTGGCTGATGCACCAGTGGCTGTGCTCAGCGGCCACACCTGCGTCAAGGTTGCTGCACGCTATGACTTTGTGGTGGAGCAGCTCCTACCCACAAAGGCATGGGGGAGGAGCTATGTGGTGCCACCCAACCCAGTGCAGCCGGGCACTGACCTCGTCTACGTGGTGACGGAGGAAGACAATGCCATCACCTATGACAGTGGCAGTGGGGAGGTCACCATGGCCATGGCAGCGGGGGAGGCGCGGGAATTGGTGGTGAGCCACAACTCCCCGCTGCGCCTCAGCGCAGTGGCGGTGGTGCAGGTGCTCCTGTTCTTCACTGGCTCATCTTGGCAAGACCCCTTCCTCCTTGTTGTGCCACCCATCACTGCCCACTGTGCCGCCTTCTACCTCAGCAGTGTGCCTGGATACAACAACCATGCTGTCCTTGTCACACCCACTGCTGCCAAGACCACTGTCACCCTCAACCACCAGCCGGCCACCACCATGGTGTGGCATGACATTCCTGGTACAGAGTTCTCCTGGGCTGGCATCAATGTGGATGCAGCAACACGGAGTGTCGAGAACCCACAAGCACCCATGGGACTCCTAGTGTTTGGATTTCTGAACCGTGATGGGTATGGCTTCGCTGGGCTCTGTGTTGGTGGTGAGTACAGTGAACCTGTTCTTGAGTCAGCCCAGTGGTTGGGTGTTTTCCAGTTGGTCATCCATGGATTTCCCTGTTGCATCAACCCAAAGGTTGGGTGTTCTCCCATTAGCCATTCATGGCTTTCCCTGTTTTTTCCAGCCCTTGAGCCGCTATCCTGCAAGGATTTGATGTGTGAGGAGAGGTGTGAGGTGGTGGATGGTCAACCAGGGTGTGTCCAGGAGTCCTTCTCCACCTGCTGGCTCACCAGTGGGCTGCACTACCAGAGTTTTGATGGGAAGACCTTTGATTTCATGGGAACGTGCACCTACACCTTGACCACCATCTGCAATCCTGATCCTGCCCTTCCTGCCTTCTCTGTGGAGGTCCAAAAGGAGGAAAAGGAGAACTCCAAAGTCTCCTTCATTGGTTCTGTCACCGTTCACATCAACAACATCACTGTCACTGTGGTCCGGGCAGAAAAAGGGATGGTGAGGGTAAGTAAAAATCAGCATAATTCCCAATTTCTAAGCAATATTATGGAGTTTCACAAAAATTACACATTTAGTGGTGATTTTGAGGGTCTTTTTCTAAATAATTCTGGGATTTGCCAGTGTGCAGACAGGCCTTGCATGAAAAAACCCCAAATCTTCAAAAACTCCCCATTTTGCTCGATTTTGATGGGGTTTTGGCTATTTTTCTGTTCATTGCCTCCCCCAGGTGAACAACCACCGCTCCCGCCTGCCCATCTCCCTCTCCCACGGGAAGCTCCAGGTCCGCCAGAAGGGCAAATCCATGCTGATCCAATGGGATTTCAGGTTGAAGGTCCTCTACGACTGGGACAATCATGTAGTCATCAAAATTCCAGCTGATCTTTCTGGCAAAGTCTGTGGGTTGTGTGGGAACAGTAATGGAGACCCCCAGGATGATGCACTGGCTCCCAATGGGAGCCAGGTGTGGGATATCGTGGAACTGGGGCGGAGCTGGAAGGTGACCAATGGGAATGGTCGCTGCCAGGACTCCTGTGACGGGGACTGCGGGCGGTGCAAGTGGGATCAGGTGGTGCTGTACAAGGCAGAACCATGGTGTGGAGTGTTGTCCCAGCGTTCTGGGCCATTCCGGCTCTGTCATGATGCCATCAATCCCAATGTCTATGTGAAGAACTGTATCCGTGACCTGTGTGCCCATGGTGAACATCATGCCGTGCTGTGCAGCACACTCCAGGCCTACGCCAACGACTGCCAAGAGAGAGGGATCTACATTTCTGATTGGAGGACAACGGTGGGATGTCGTGAGTAAGAGTGGATGTTTGTGTGGAAATACTCCCTGAGGTGGGAGGAACTTAGTTCAAGTGGGTCCCAGGATCCATGAGATGCTGTGTTGGGAAAGGTTATGCTAGCAGGTCCACGCAAGAAGTCCATGGAAATCCAGGGAGACTCTGGGAATTTCATGTAGAAAGTCCATGAAGCCCATAGTCTCTAGAAAGTCCAAGCAGGAAATCCAAGAAGTCCATGGAGACTCTAGAAAGTTCAGGTGGAAGGTTCAGGAAGTCTGCGGAGACTTCAGAAAATCCATGGAGACTCCAGGAAGTCTGTGTAGTTAGTCCAGGGAGTTCATCCCACCACATCCCACCCCGCGCTGACTATGGTCTCCCTCCCTTTACAGCCCTCATCTGCCCTCCCAACAGCACCTACAGCACCTGTGGCCCTGCCTGCCCCCCCACCTGCAACATCCCAGCCGTGCCATCCAGCTGTCCCGCCTCCACCACCTGCGTGGACAGCTGTGTGTGCCATGAGGGCCTTGTCCTGGATGCCAACACCTGCATCCCTCCCTCCGACTGCGGCTGTGTCTTCGGGGGTCTCCTCCATGGCCTCGGCGAGGAGTTTTGGGGTGACCCCACCTGCACCCAACGTTGTGTGTGCGATGCAGAGCAGCGGCAGGCGGTGTGCCAGAACTCCAGCTGCGGCATCAAGGAGGAGTGTCGGATGGAGAAGGGGATCCAGGGTTGTTATCCCAAAGTTTTTGGGGTCTGCAGTGCTGTTGGAGCCACCCACTATAAAACCTTTGACAGTGCGAGGTTCATCTTCCAGGGGACTTGTGTCTACCTGTTTGCTGGGTTGTGTGAGGGCATCCCAAATTTGGTGGGGTTCCAGGTGTTGGTGCAGAACGGCCACTGGCATGACAAGCTCCTGTCAACCATTGCCATGGTGACAGTCAAAGTCTACAACAAAACCATCAGAATCAGCTGGGAACACCCTGGGAAAATCATGGTGAGCTTGGGAAACAGTCCTTTATCTTTCCACCACCTCCTCCCAAATCTCCTCATCCCATAAATTAATTATTAAATCTAAAATGGAATTAAATCAACATCATTTCAGTGCTCTGGCTGTTGAAAATAGTTGGTATTTCCCATCAGGCCCCAAATTTGATCCATTTTTACGGTTTTTCCCCCAGATCAATGAGCAGTTGGTCAACCTCCCATATGTTCACAGTGAAAGGCAGTTTGTTGTCTATCGCGACGGGTGGGAAGCAGTGGTAGAGACCAACTTTGGCCTAGTTGTCACCTATGACTGGCATGGCCACGTCACCACAACAGTGCCTGGCAGTTTCACCAATGCCCTGTGCGGGCTTTGCGGGAACTTCAACGGTGCCGCTGAGGATGACATGAGGATGAGCAACAGCCATGTGACATCAGATGCAGACGTCTTCGGGAGCAGCTGGAAGGTCACTGATATCCCAGGATGCATTGAGAACTCGATGGCAGAATGTTTTGGCACTGCTGTGGCACCATGGCTGCAAGAGGAGGTTTCTGGAAAGGGGTGCAAGGTTATTTTGCAAGAAGATGGACCCTTCGGAGCATGTCATGGGCATGTAGATGCCAAGCAGTACTTCCAGAGCTGCATCCGGGACTCCTGCCTCTTCCCAGAGCAGGAAGATGGGATGTGTCCCATCATTGCCAGCTATGCCAGTGCATGCCAGGCTGCCGGCGTATCCATCGGGAACTGGAGAATGAATAATTTCTGCTGTAAGTTGGAATAATTGGAAAGGTTTCTATTAGCAGGATCCCCAATTCCACTCAAAATCCTTGTAGGAAAAACCTAGAGGTGGGAAACCAGTGGGAATCCCAGACAAAGCCTTGTTTGATTCCATAATCCCTATTTTCACCCAAAGTAAACCCTTCCCAAGGAAGAACTTGTTTCATCTGTTAAAATTTTCCCCCCAGATCTCCAATTTCGTGGTATTGGCTAAAAAATGGATGATTTGGAGGGAAACCCAGCAGAAATGCACCAAAATAGCGGAGCTGGGGCAAAGGGATCCAGCCTGGGGCAAAGGGATCCAGGAGGTCAAGTGAGGACCCACCATGGAGTGATCCCATTCCCAGTTTTCTCCATGAAGATGCGAAAAATCAAGTATTTTAGGGGCAAAAATTCCTATTTAAGTTGGTTGGGATGCTCCTTATGGATGATCATTGGATCATCACTGGGTAGTCACTGGATTGTTATTGGATGATGTCCCTTCTCATGTCCACGGGGAGGAAATCTGTGATTGGGCTAAAATACTCTGTGTTTTGTGACTTTCAGCAGCAGACCCATTTGAATTCTGGGAAACCTCCCAAGTTTGGCTTGGGATTTTCCTGGTTGCTCATGGGTCCCGTTGTCTCCCGGCAGATACTCCATGTCCTCCCAACAGTTCCTATGAGCTCTGCTCCCACACCTGTCAGCACAGCTGCGTTGCCAGCTCCATGGTGTGCCCAGGGCAGTGCCGCGAGGGCTGCACATGCCACGATGGCTTTGCGCTCAGTGGGGACGAGTGTGTCCCCACGTCCCGCTGTGGCTGCATCCACCACGGTGTCTACTACAAAGAGGAGGAGACCTTCTCACCCACAGAGCATTTGAAGTGCCAGTGCCTCGCCGGTGGTATTGTGGAATGCCAAAATATTTCCTGTCCTGATGGTGGTCCCCAGGAGGTTGTTGATGGCGTCTTCCAGTGTCCCTTGCCAGCATACAGCACCTGTGTAGCCATGGGTGACAGTGCCTATGTCACCTTCGATGGGGTGGCCTTCAGCATCACTGGGACTTGCTCCTACATCCTCAGCCAGACCTGCACAGGTGACAACGTGACGTCATTTGTGGTCTCAGTCCAGAAGGAGGCCCGGCGGAAGGGGAAGGTCTCCGGGATCCAAGCGTTGTCTGTGGAAGTCTATGGAGTCAACTTGACCCTAAGCCAAGGAAAAAGGGGAGATGTCATGGTAGGGTGGCACTTCATTGGCCAGATCACATGGGGTCCTTCCAAAAGTGGGTTTCCTTGATGCAGGGGACACCTTACCCCATCTCCAAACCGATTCCATATTCATTGCAACTTTTCTTTCTAAGTGAGATCCAAATTGCATGAAAACATTGGTTGGAAGATGCTATCCCCAAATTTTTAATCCTACCTCCATCAACCCCTAAACTCTTTTTCCATGACAAAGGGAGCCCTCACCCCATCTCCAAGACCCATCTCCAAGCCTAATCCATGCTCATCCCAACTTTCCCTTCCAGGTGGGGTACATGAATCCATCAGATTATTAGTTGTAAAGTGTTTGCCCCACATTTCTAGTCCCATCTCCTCACTGGAGGACTCTTCCTTTCCTTTCTCAGGTGGATTCCATTTCCCACCACCTCCCAGCCATCCTGGGTGGGGGACAGATTCAAGTGTATCCCCATGGGACAGGTGTTCTGCTCCGCACTGACTTTGGCCTCATCATCCACTATGACCTCGCCCAGCATGTGACAGTCATGGTCCCCCAGACCTACCTGGGCCACCTGTGTGGCCTCTGTGGCAACTACAATGGGCAGCGCGATGATGATTTCCACTTCTCCAATGGCCAGCCAGCTCTGGATGCAACAGCCTTTGGATCTGCGTGGAAAATCAAGGATATGCCTTGCGACGATGCCTGTCCCAAGGAGGATTGTCCCACCTGCTCCAAGGAAAAGGTGGTCATCCTCCAAAAACCCAACTACTGCGGTCTTCTCACGGCTCCTGAGGGGCCCTTCAGCTCCTGCCACCACATTGTCGACCCAACTCCATATTCCCAATCCTGTATCCAAGACCTCTGTGTGACTGGAGGGGACACAGGTGTGCTGTGCCAGAGCATCCAGAGCTATGTCAGTGTGTGCCAGGACGCTGGAGTCACCGTGGAGAATTGGAGGACACCATTCTTCTGCCGTGAGTTTGGAGGGAAATGTCCCTGGTTTGGGTTGATCTCCAGGTGAGATCCCACCTGGAATGCCAGGATTTGGGGAGGATGTCCCTTCTTTGGGGTTGGGTGACAGCAGTGACACTTAGCGTGTAAGATGATGGTTATGGGCTGAACTTTAAGGTCCCTTCCAATCCAGCTCAACCCAATTCCATGAAAATTCCAGCTGTTCTCTGCCCGGCCAACAGCACCTACTCCCTCTGCACCAACACCTGCACCAACAGCTGTGCCGGGAACACCACTGCATGTCCCCAGACCTGTGCCGAGGGCTGCCAGTGCCACCAGGACTTGGTGTTTGATGGCCAGGGTTGCATTCCCAAGGAGCAATGTGGGTGCTTTGAGGATGGGCAATACTACAAGGTAGTTTTTCCATGTTTTTTGCCCTTTTTGCCCTATTTTTAGGCATTTCATCTTTTTCCCAGGCATTTTTTCCCATCTTTATACAATTGCATCCTTTTCCCTGCACTTTTTGCCTTCTTTTCCCTATTTTTCTGTTTTATCTCTATTTTTCCTGCATATTTTTCCCTATTTTTTACTCATATTTTTCTGCATTTACCTTTTTCCATGGCATTTTCCTTTCATTCCCTAGTTTTATCGATTTACAGTTTTTATTACTTTCTCCCCTTTCCCCCTATTTTTATGCATTTACATCTTTATTCTCTGCATTTTACTCTTTTCCCTGTTTTCCTGTCTATTTTTCCAGCATTTCCCCCCCTAACCATTTCCCCCCCTGTATTTCATTCCTTTTTAGGTAGTTTTTGCCATGTATTTTTCCCTGGTTTATGCGTTTGCATCTTTTTTCCTGCATTTTTCCTATTTTTCCTATATTTGTTCATTTTCCCTGCATTTTTCCATATTTTCATGTATTTGTGTCTTTTTTCCTGCATTTTTCCCCTTTTCCCCTTTTTTCTATTTTCCCAGCATTTCCCACCTTTTCTCTCCCCTATTTTTACATTACTTTTCTCCCTGTATTTTCCCTATTTTATGCATTTGCATCTTTTTCTGCATTTTTCCTACATACCCTATATTTATGTATTTCTCTGCTTCCCCCCCTTTTAAACATTTATGTCTTTTTCCCCTGGTTTTCCTTATTTTTACACATTTACAACTTTATTCCCTGAATTTCTGCATATTTTTCTCTCTATTTTCCCAGTATTTTCTCCACCTATTTTCGCTTCCCCCCCCTCCCCGGCTTTTCATGCATTTTTTCCCAATTTTTCTGGCCATATGTAATTTTTCCTACATTTTCCCTTTTTGTGCCCTATTTTCATGGATTTCCTTCTCTCCCTCCTCCTTCCCCACAGCCCCATGAGGTAGTTTTCCAGGATCACTGCCGGCGCCGCTGCTCGTGTATCCCAGGCCAGGGCCTCACCTGCCACGACTACTCCTGCACCGAGGATGAATCCTGTGAAATTCGGGAGGGGGTCTTGGGATGCATCAATAAAAGTGAGGGAAAATGGGGGTAAAGGGGATTTTGATTTAATGGGTAAAATCCTGTGGAAAGGGGAGGCAGAGGGAACAGATCCCACCTGGAGAGTCAGGGGTGGGGAGTTTCTTACCCTGGTTTCTCCCACCCCATGATTTTTCCTAAGGTCTTTCCCATATTTGTTCCCATCCCAAGTCTTTTTTCATTCTTCTTCCTCTGTTTTTTCCCATGGCCTTTCTCATGTTTTTTCCCATCCTGTGGTTTCTCCCATGATTCTTCTTCCCATTTTTTTCCCCATGGTCTTGCCAATGGTCTTTCCCATCCCATTCCATGACTCGCCTCCAGTGTTTTCTCATCCCATGGTCTTTCCCATCCTACAGTTTTCTCTGTCTCCTGAGTTCTCTCAAGTGTTTTCCCATGGTGTTTCCTACATTTTTCCCATCCCAATGTTTTTCTCATTCTTCTTTCCATGTTTTCTTCCCTGTTTTTTCCCATCTCATTGTTCCTTCCATGGTTCCTCCCAGCCTGTGGCTTCCTACATCGTCTTTCCTATGTTTTTTCCCATCCCATGGTTTCTCCACGATTCTTCTTCACAAGTATTTTCCGTAGTCTTTCAAATTTTTTTTTCCATCCCATGGTTCCTCCCTGACTTTCCCCATGATTTTTCCCATCCCATGCTTATCCCACCCTGTACTTTTCACCATCCCACAACTTCTCCCAAGTGTTTTCCCATCATTTCCCACAACCCATGACTTCTCCCAATGCTCACGCCACATTCCCCTCTCTCTCCCTCCCTTTCCAGACCCCTGCAAATCCCTGAGGTGCCGCTCCAAGGAGCGGTGCCGGCCCCGTGGCTCTGAAGCCCGCTGCGTCCCAGCGCTGGTGGCCACGTGCTGGGCATGGGGCGACCCCCACTTCCGCACCTTTGACGGGCTGGAATTCGACTTCCAAGGAACCTGCACCTACACCATGGCTGAATCCCATGAGAATGACCCTGGGCTGGAGCCCTTCAGGGTGGAGGCCAGGAACGACATCCGGGGTGGGATCAGATCCGTATCCTATGTCTCTGTGGTCAACATCGATGTCTACGGACAGCGGGTCTCCTTCCACCAGAACGAGGACGGGAAAGTCCGGGTGAGTTGGGAAGAGAGGAGGGAAATCTGGGATTTTTCCCAATTTCTTGCTTTCTCCACAACTTCCCAGCATTCTTCATCTACCCAATGGCTCCATCAGTACCAGCATTATTTTGGGATAAATTGGTCAGACTGGAAGGCAAATTGTTGAAATTTTGGGATGTTTTGGGGATAAATTGTTGGGATATGTCGGGAATAAATGTTGGGATATGATGGGAATAAAACCTTGGGAATAGTCAGATATGGCAGGAACAGAATGTTGGGATAGGCTGGGAATAAGATGTTGGGATTTGTTGGGAATAAAATATTGGTGTGTGCTTGGAGTAAGATGTTGTGATAAATTTGGAATAAAATACTGGGATATGTCAGGAATAAAATGTTGGGATATGGTGGCAATTAAGTGTTGGGAATAGAATATTTAGATATATCAGGAACAGAATGTTGGGATGGGCTGGAAATAAGATGTTTGAATTTGCTGGGAATAAAATGTTGAGATATATAACGAATAAAGTGTTGGGATGAATTTGGAATAAAACATGAGGATCTGCCAGGAACAAAATGTTGGGATAAGTTGGGAATAAAATACTGGGATATGTCAGAAATAAAGTGTTGAAATATTGAGGGAATAAAACCTTAGGAACAGATTATTTGGATATGTCAGGAACAGAATGTTGGGATAGGCTGGGAATAAGATGTTGGGATTTATTGAGAATAAAATATTGGGATATGTCCAAAATAAAACATGAGGATATGCCAGGAATAAGATGTTGGGATGAGCTGAGAATTAAATGTTGGGGTGTGTTGGAAATAAGATGTTGGGATAGGTTGGGAATAAAATGTTGGTATATCGAGGGAATAAAATATTAGCATATTTCAGGAATAAGATGTTGGGATGCACTAGGAATAAAATATTGGGGGGTGGTGGGATATTTTGGGAATAAAATACTAGGATATGGTGGGAACAGAATGTCGGGATAAAATATGGCAGGAATAAAGTATTGGAATATGTGATGTGTAAAATGTTGTGATAGGATTGGATTTAATGTTGGGATATGATAGGACAATGTTGAGATATGATGGGATTTAGTGTTGGGAACACACTTTGAATAAAGAATTGGGATATATGGTGAATAGAATATTGGGAATGAAATTGTGGGGGGTGGGAGGGGTGTTGAATCCAATCCCGGGTTACCTGGGAATGCCGGCAGGTGGACGGGGAGCTGGCACTGCTCCCGGTGATCCTGGCAGACGGGAGGCTCCGTATCCGTCCCAGCGGGCTCCGCGTGCTCTTGGACACGGATTTCGGGCTCCGTGTCTCCTACGACTGGAACTGGCACCTCCTCATTGACCTCCCCAGCAGCTTCTCCGGCCACGTGCGTGGCCTCTGCGGGAACTTCAACCTGCAGCCCCTGGACGACATCCCTGAGGCTGGTGACAACATCCCTGCCCTCGTGGCCTGGGCCAGGGGCTGGAGAAGCTCGGACCCTGAGGCCCAGGACCCACTGTGCTGGGATCACTGTGACGGGGAGTGCCCTGTGTGTGAGGAGAAGGAGCTTTGGGGTGGGAACAGCTACTGTGGGATCATCAGAAAGTCCTTCCAGGGGCCCTTCCAGGCATGTCATGCTGTGGTGAAGCCCCAGGAGTTCTATGGCAGCTGCCTGACTGAGCTGTGCCGGAGCCGTGGCGCGAGGCAGGTCCTGTGCCAGGTGCTGGAGACCTATGCGGCAACATGCCGGAGAAGTGGGGCCACCGTGGGCGACTGGAGGACACCAGCACAGTGCCGTAAGAGATGGGGGTACTTTGGGGTCCAGCTCCTAAACCCTTCGCTGTTTCATTCCAAATCTGCCAAGTCCCCCACCTCCATCCACAGTTCTCTTCATCCCACCTAAAATCCCCCTTATTTCAGTCCAAATCCCCATGACTTTCCCCCTAATTCCATCCACAGTTCCCTTCATCTGACCTAAAATTGCCCTCATTTAATTCCAAATCCCCTGACTCCCCTAATTCCATCCACAGTTCCCTTAACCTCACCTAAAATCCCCTTGGCTTCTCCACAAATCCCCTGACTCCCCTAATTCCATCCACAGTTCCCTTAACCTCACCTAAAATCCCCTTGGCTTCTCCACAAATCCCCTGACTCCCCTAATTCCATCCACAGTTCCCTTAACGCCCCAAAAATCCTCTTTGTTTCTCCTTAAATTCCTGGTTTCATCCCAAAACCACTTAATCCTACCCAAAAGTCCCTTAATTCCACTCCAAATCCCATAAATATCACCAAAAATCCCTTAATTCAACCCCAAAATTCCTTAATTCCTCCTACTCCTGCCTCCAATCTCACCCCAAATTCCCTGAATTTCAGTTAAAATTCCCAAAGCCCCCTCTAGGGTCTGACTCCCTCTAGACCCTCTGAACCATCCTCTAACCAGCTCTGGAGACCCCGTGGATCCTCCCTTTCCATAGGCTCAATCCTCCCAGGCCTTGGGGGCCCGAGGGAGCACTTGGGGGGCACTTTATGGGGCACTTCTGGAGCAATGGGCTCTATCCTGGGGTGAAGCCCTCAAATTCCTCTATTGGGAAGTTCTCCAGACCCTTCTCCATGTGTCCCAGACCCCATCCTGTCTTTCCAAGGCCCCATCCCACATTTTCCAGATCCTTCACCTATCTCCCACTCCTTTATCCTTGTGTCCCAGACCCCATCCATTGTATTCCAGACTCCATCCCACATGGTCCAAACCCTGTCCTGCCTATTCCCAGACCCTTCCCACATCCCAGCCTCTTCCCACATTTCCAAGACCTTACTCCTTGCACACTAGACCCTTCTCCTTGTATCTGGAATATCCCACATGTTTCAGACCTCCTCCCACTTCTCCAAGTCCCCTTTCTGTGTACCCCAGGCCACCTCCCACATGTCCCAGTCTCTTCCCACATCTCAGACCCCATCCCCCATGTCCCAGACCCTGTCCTGCCTATTTCTAGACCCTTCTGATGGGTCCCAGACTCTATCACTTGTATCACAGCCCCCATCCCACATATCCCAGCCTCTTCCCACACCTTCCTCCTCGTGCTCCACATCCTTCTTCTTGTCTCCCAGACCCCTTCCCCCTCCTCCCATCAGATGCTCTCCATTCTCTCCATCCCTCACCCCAATTCCCTCCCTCCACAGCCCTCCCTTGCCCCGAGAACAGCCACTACGAGTCGTGTGGCACTGCCTGCCCTGCCACCTGCTCCGACCCAGACGCTCCATCCTCGTGTTCTCTTCCCTGCGTGGAGTCCTGTGTATGTGACCGTGGCCATGTGCTGAGTGCTGGGCTCTGCGTGCCTGTGTCCCGCTGCGGCTGCACCCGTGCCGGGCGCTACCATCGCCCTGGTGAGGAGTTCTGGGAGGACTCCTCATGCCGCTCTCGGTGCCGCTGCGACCCGGAGCTGGGCATGGTGGTGTGTGAGGAGGCCAGGTGTAAGTCAGGTGAGGTGTGTGCAGTGGTGGAGGGTGTGAGGAGGTGCGTGGCCACCAACTATTCTGTCTGTGTGGCCACGGGGGACCCCCACTACACCACATTTGATGGACACCGCTACGATTTCATGGGCACCTGTGTGTACCTGCTGGCTGGGCTCTGCTCTGCTGACCCCACCCTGGTGCCCTTCAATGTCACTGTGGAGAATAACCACCGTGGAAACAATCTGGTGTCCTTCACCAAGGTGGTCACCTTGGAGGTGTTCAACATAAGCCTCAGCCTCAGCCAGGAGCACCCCAAGAAGGTCAAGGTAGGGAAGAGGCAGGGGATGGGAGGGAAGGTTTCAGAGTCACTATGTGGCATTTGGTGGGGGTTGAGGTCATTGTGTGCCATTTGAGGGAGTTCAAAGTCATTGTGTGGCAATCTGGGGGGTGTTCAAGGTCATTGCATGGCACTGGGAGGGGGTTCAAGGTCACTGTGTGTCTTGGGGGGGTTGAGGCCATTGTATGATGGTATGTTGTGTTTCAAGGTCTTTGTGTGGCCTTTGGTGGGTGTTCAGAGTAGTTGGGTGTCGTTTGGGGCATTCAAGGTCATTGTGTAGCATTGGAAGGCAGTTCAAGGTCATTGTATGGTCTTCAGATGGGTTTCAAAGGGATCCCATAGCACCAGGGGGGTTTCAAGGTATTTTTAAAGGGATTTAGATGGGTCTCAAGGTCATTCTATGGCATCTAGGTGGTTTTCACAGTCACTGGGTGGCATTGGAGTAGGCTGCAAGGTCCTTGGGTTTCAAGGTCACTGCATGGTCTTCAGGTGGCTTCCAAGGCCACCGTGTGCCATCCAGGTGGCCTTCAAGCCCATCCCATGCCCCTTGGGTGGTCTCTAAGTCCATCTCTTGCCCTCCCACCCCCAGGTTGACGGTGTCCTGCTGGACCTGCCCTTCTCTCACTCCCACCACAAGCTCCGGGTGTTCCTGCGTGGTGTCCACGGCTTCATCACCACAGCCTTTGGTGTCACTGTCACCTTTGACTGGCACAGCTATGCCCGTGTGATCCTGCCCAGCACTTTCGCTGGTGCCGTCTGTGGCCTCTGCGGCAATGCCAATGGAGACCCCCATGATGACTTTGTAACCAGCCAGGGCCAGCCTGCCCACAATGA
The DNA here is from genome assembly GCF_047495875.1 of Pithys albifrons albifrons. Taxonomy (NCBI): domain Eukaryota; kingdom Metazoa; phylum Chordata; class Aves; order Passeriformes; family Thamnophilidae; genus Pithys; species Pithys albifrons. Next base: position 1,918,781 of record NC_092489.1, read on the forward strand.
CACCCACTTTGGGGATAGCTGGAAGGTCACTGAGGTCCCCGGGTGCTCCCCGGGTTGCAGCGAGGGCTGCCAGGGGTGCGGTGAGGCCCAACGCCGTGCCTACCGTGGGGACAAGCACTGCGGGGTCCTGGTGAAGAAACGAGGCCCCTTGGCTACCTGCCACGAGGTCATCGACCCCACCCCCTACATGGAGGACTGTCTGTTTGACACGTGTCTCTTCGACGGCCACCAGGATGCTGTATGCCAGGCTGTGGGCGCCTATGTCAGCGCATGCCAGAGCCAGGGTGTGGCTGTGGGGCGATGGCGCACCCATGCCTTCTGCAGTAAGGGGTCCTGCGGGCTAGAGGGGTTTTTTGGGTGTCTGGGGGTTTTGGGGTCTGCATGGGGAGGTTTGGGTTGTTCATGAAGGTTTTAGGGTGCCCATAGTGGGTTTGGGGTGTGAAGGGTGGTTTTGGGGTGTAAATGGAGAGTTTTGCATTGTCCATGGGGATCTGGGGGTCTGCATGGGGAATCTGGGGTGTCCATGAGGGTTTTAGGGTGTCCATAGATGTTTGGAGCTTTGGAGGGGTTTGGGGGATTTTGCAGGGTTTTTTTGGATGTCCATGAGGTTTAGAGGGTTTTTGGGTCTCTATGATGCTTTCGGCCTCCTCATCCCTTCTCCCCTCCCTACAGGCCCTGTGTGTCCCCCAAACGAGCACTACGAGCTGTGTGGTCCCCCGTGCCCCCCCACCTGCCAGGATGAATCTGGCCCTGCTTCCTGCCCAGAGTCCTCACGGTGCTTCGAAGGCTGTTTCTGTGATGCCGGCTTTTTCCGGAGTGGGGATTCCTGTGTCCCGCTGGCCCAGTGTGGCTGCACTCTGGGGGGTCGGTACTACCCCCGGGGGATGCAATTCTACCCCTCCTCACCCTGCACCCAGCGCTGCGTGTGCTCCAGTGGAGGACATGTGGAGTGTGAGCCCATCCCGGGGTGCCCCCCAGATCAGGAGTGCACGGTGCAGGATGGGGTCCTGGGGTGCTACCCCCGCAGCACCTGCAGTCACTGCCAGCTTCTGGTTGGGGGCACCTACACCACCTTTGGGAGGCAACTGGGGGGCTTCAGGGGGTCCTGCACATTACCCCTACTGGAGGTGGATGCAGGGGACCCCGAGGAGGGGCCGGAGCCACTCCGGGTTTCCCTGGAGCAGCACGAGGGCGAGGTGAGGAGAGTGACGGTGATGGTGCAGGGGGTGACAGTGGCCATGGACAGAGGACAACGCTGGGAGGTCACGGTGAGTGTTGGGTGGGGAGGACACAGCAAGACAAAGAGAGGACATGGGTGGGGAGGAGGGCCGGGTTGGGGGAAACCTGGGTTTGGGGGTGCAAGTCCTGGTTTTGGGCTGGGAACACTGGTTTTGGGGGCAAAAAGGGGGATGGAAATGGGGTTTTGGTGGGCCCAGCAGTGGGGAAAGGATTGGTTTGTGGTGAAACCTCTGACTTTGTGTGCAAGCCCTGGTTTGAGGTATAAACCCTTTACTATTCTTGGTGTATAAGCCCTGTTCTTTGGCAAGCAAACCCCGTTTTAGGGGGGGTTATAAACCCTGGTTTTTTGGGGGTGTAAATGCTATTTTTGGGAGCATAAACCTTACTGTTTTAAGGGTGCAAACACTATATTTGGGGGCTAAACCCCCTATTTTGGGGGTTACAAACCCTGTTTTGGGGGATACAAAACACGTTTTGTGGGGGGTCCCCCCTTTTTAGACTCCACACCCCCTTTTGGCGCTCCAACCCTCCTTTCCCCCTCCCCAGGTGGATGGCGAGCGCCATGCGCTGCCCCTGTGGCTTGGAGGGGACTCCCTGGGGGTCACGCAAGTGGGGTCCCACCGGCTGCTCCTCGTGCGGGGGGGGCCCAAAATCCTCTACGATGGCGATTCCTACGCAGTGCTGACGCTACCCCCCACGCAGCGACCCCCTCGCGGGCTCTGCGGGGACCCCAACATTTTGGGGAACCTCCCTCCGAACTGCACCTCTGCGGGCGCGGCCCTCCCCACGTGCCCCTCGGCGCAGCGCTGCGCGGTGCTGGCGGACCCCGCGGGACCCTTCGGGGGCTGTCACCGCGCGGTGCCGCCCCAGGCGCACATGGGAACGTGCGAGCGCCAGGTATGCGCAGGGGGCGATCCCTGCCCCGCATTCCAGGGATACGCGGCCGCGTGTCAGGCGGCGGGGGGCGAGCTCCGGGAGTGGCGCGAGCAGACGGAGTGCCGTGAGTACACGAGGGATTCAGGGAATTTGGCGGGGGCCGTGGGATAGAGGGAGGTCGGGCTGGGAGTTTTGTGGGTGGGATTTGGGATAATGGGAATTTTGGGGGATGGGAATTTGAGGGTGGGAATTTGGGTGGGCAGGAATTTTGGGGGTAGGAATGTTTTGGGTTGAGAATTTGGGCATTGGGAATTTGGGGCGTGGGAATTTTGGGGAGTGGGAATTTTGGAGTTGGGAATTTGGGGGTTGGGAATTTTGGGCGTGGGAATTTGGGATTTTAGGAGTTTGGGGCGTTGGGAATTTTTGGGGTTGGGAATTTGACCCCAGTGGCCCCAGCTGAGCCCCTTGACCCCAGGTGCCTCTCGCTGATCCCCCGATGCCCCTCTCTGTCTCGCCCCCAGCCCTGTCGTGCCCCCCCCACACCCGGTACCAGCTCTGTGCCCGCACCTGCGAGCGCACCTGTGCAGGTGTGTCGGCCCCTCCCCCCTGCACTGGGCGGTGCTTCGAGGGCTGTCAGTGCTCTGAGGGGCTCCTGTTCGACGGCGCCCGCTGTGTCCCCCCGGGGTCCTGCGGCTGCTTTCACCAGGGCCGGTACTTCCAGGTGGGTGTGGCCCCAGTGCCAAACAGTTCTGCGCAGTTCCGTCCAAGGCCCTCCGACCACAGCCCAGTTCCAGCCCTGGGTCCTCCCAGTTTCCCCCAGCTGATCCCACTCTATCACACCACCTCCCCAGCGTCCCTTATCCTTCTCAGTATGCTCCAGTTTCCTCTCTTGTGCCCCACCAGTGTCCCTAGTCCCTCCCAGAACACCACAGCATCCTCCCAGTTCCCTCCAGTATGCCCCCAGTGTCCCCAGACCATCCCATAATCCCCCCGTCTCTTCCAGCAATCCCCAGTTGATCCCAGCCTTCCCCACTATCCCCCCAGTTTTCCTAATCCCTCCCAGTTTGTCCCTGTCCCTACTACCAGTGCCTCTCAATTCATCCCAGCCTCACCCAGTGTCCTTCCCAGAAAACCCTGGAATGTCCCAGTGTCTTTCCCAGTGACCCCAATGCCTCCAGAATGTCCCAGTATTCCAGTTCCTCCCCCAGAATTCCCAGTGCCCCCCAGCAGGTTCCAGTCTCCCCCTAAGTGTTTCCATGGAGGACATGGGGACACAGGGATTTGGGGGGTCATGGGGACAAGTACCACCTCCCCTTTCCCATGACACCTCCCAAAACCATCATCCCCCACTTTTTCCCACTTTTTTCCTGGAACCCAGATCGCCCAGACCATCCTGACCCGGGACTGCTCCCAGTCCTGCACATGTCGGGGCCCAGGGGGACTCCAGTGCCGCCCCTTCTCGTGCCCCTTTGGCTACACATGTGGGCTCCTCAACGGTGCCCGTGCCTGCATCCCCCATCCGGGGCGCTGCCTCCTGTCCCCTCCCACCCGCTTTGTCACCTTTGATGGTCTCCCCGGGGTCACCCTGGCCAGTGGGGTCTACGTGGCAGCCACCGTGTGCGACCCCCGGGCCTCCAACTGGTTCCGGCTGCTGGGGGATGTTGGGGACGTCGGGGACCAACCAGCGCTGGTGGCCCTTCACCTCTTCACCCGCCATGGGCTCGTCACCGCCCGCAGGGATGGCAGGGTTTGGGTGAGTCAGACCCAAAAGTGTCACCCTGAATTTCTCCTGCCCTGGTTTTAACAAAAAATCTGGGTTTTCTTCCTGATTTCACACCGGGAAGAAGTCCATGTGGGTTGTCCTGTTCCACCACCACCACTACCACGAGAGGTTCTTGCCTTAGTTTTGCCCAAAATTGCTCTATTTTCCCTCCCAGTTTCATACCAGGGAAGCACCTCTGTGGGTGATGGTCCACAGATTAACCCACCCCACATTTTGCCCCAAATTGCTCTTTCCCCCCAATTTCATGCCAGAGAAGCACCTACATGGGTTATCCTCCCATGCCTTGACTATCTCATAATTTCCCCCAAATTCCCTTTCCACCCAGACTCCTCCAACTCCCCCTCCCAAATCTCCAAACCCAAAGCCCCATTTCCCCCAATTCCCTTTCCACCCAGACTCCTCCAACTCCCCCTCCCAAATCTCCAAACCCAAAGCCCCATTTCCCCCTAATTTGGGCTTTTCCAGCTAAATGGGGTCCCCACGCCCCTCCCCGCTGAGCTCCCAGGGCCACTGAACATCACAAAGTCGGGTGGGACCCTGTGGATTGGGCAGATCCCAAGATTCCAGGTGGAACTGGGACCCCAGGGGGTGGCCCTGGAAGTGACAAAGGACAGCCGGGGCACCCTCTGTGGCCTCTGCGGTGACTACGACGGGGCCGGAACCAACGACCTGCGGGGCCCCGACGGGATGGCAACCAGGGACACGAGGGAACTGGCACAGGCCTGGAGGGCTCCCGACTTCACACAGGTGGGGGCACCTAGGGATGAAAAGGGGAAAAGGTTGCAGGGCTTTGGGGGTTCCAGGGGGAAAATGGAGCGTCAAAAAGAGGGGGAAGAGCCCCCCCAGTGAGGGGGAAGATGGAAAAAATAGGAAAGAGCTCAAAAACGGAGAAAAGAACCTAAAAAAGAAGGAAAGTGCTCCCCCCAGCATTGAGGGGAAAGATGGAAAACAGCTCAAAAAGGGGGGAAAAAGCCTGAAAAAGAGCCTAAAAAAGAGCGGAAAGAGCCCCCCTAATGAAGGGAAAAAAGCCCGAAAAGATGGGAAAGGGCTCAAAAATGCCCCCCAAAAACGGGAAAAGAGACTGAAAGCAGGGAAAAGAGCCTCCTCAAAAAGTGGAAAGGTGGGGAAACAAGATGGAAAAGAGCTCAACGAGGGGGAAAAGAGCATTAAAAAAAGTGGAAAACAGAAAAGTGAAAGAGCCAAAAACAGGGTGAAAGAGCCCAAGGGGGTGGGAGTTGGGGAAGAGACCAGGAGACCACACAAAGTGGAAAAGTGCCTCAAAAAGGGGGAGGGGATAACACAGAAAAGGGGAAAGGGAGCCAAGAAGTGGGGGAAAATGACCAAAAAAAGGGGAAAGAGCCTCCAAAAGGGGGGAAAGAGCCCTGAAAAAGAGGGACAAATTCAAAAAGAGTGGGAAGAGACCTAAAAAGGGGGAAAACCGCCGCAAAGCTCGCCTAGATTTTTCCTTTCTTCCCTCCCAGTGATGCGGAAAATCGACTTTTCGCCGCTGCCATGACCCAAAACCGACCCGGAGCCGGAACACCTGCGTTTCTATAACCCCCTAAACTGCCCTTTCCCCCCGAAAAAAATAAAACCTGGGCAGAAAATGGCGTTACCCGGTGATTTGTGGGTGGAATTCCGGGAGTTCTGGGGAATGCTGGAGCGCAGGAATGTGCGGGGGGTCTGGGACCGGGAGGGTCCCGCCCGTCCCGTCCGCCCCCGGCGGTTCCGCGTCCCCCCCTCCCCTCCCCGTGGGTCAATATTTCCCGAGTCCCACGGGGGATGGGGGTGGGGGGGGCAGGAGGGGCACCCGGATGTTTGGGGGAGGGCCGGGGGGGTGGGGGGGGGATCCCGGACATCCGACTGCCCCGGGGGGAGGTGGGTGCGGCTGCACACCCTGGGGGAACTCTCCCCAGTATGCCCAGTCTGTCCCAGTCCAGCCCAGTACCTGCCCCACTGTCCCCAGTCCCTCCCAGTGCACCCCAGTATCCCCCCAGTTCCCTCCAGTGTGCCCCCAGTGTCCCCAGTTAGTTCCAGCAATTGCCCCCCAGTCTCTTCCAGCCATCCCCAACTGATCACAGTCTCCCCCAGTGTGCCCCCACTGTCCTCAGTCCCTCCCAGTGTATTCCAGTTCTCCCATACTATCACTCCCAGTGTTCTCAAATCCCTCCCAGTTTGTGCCAGTATCCCCCAGTGCCTCTCAATGCATCCCAATCCCACTCAGTGTCCCCCTCCCGGCCTTCCCAGTGTCCCCCAGTATGTCCCAGTAATCCCCAGTTGTGCCTCGTAATGCATCCCAATCCCCCCCAGTGTCACCCCCAGCATTCCACTGTCTCCCAGTATGTGCAGTGCCCCCAGTGCCCTCCCAATGCCACCCCCCCAATCCATCCCAGTCCATCCCAGTCCCCCCCAGTTGCGGTCTGGGCATAGACGGAACTGCCTGGGGCCCTGGGAGGTGCCACCTGGGGGTGTCCCATGTCACCACCCCCACCCCCACCAGCCTGTCCCCAACCCTGTCCCCTCCCTGGGGATAAAGGCACCTCAGTCACAGCATTGGGACACACTGGGACCATGAGAGTACGGTGAGTGGGGACACTGGGGGGACACATGGGACACTGGGGCCACAGGGGTCATGGGGATGTGGGGACATGGGAACACAGCAATATGGGTGACATGGAGGGCATGGGGGCAAATAGGGGGACGTGGGGACATTGGGGACATGGGAACATTGGGGACTTGTGGACATTGGGGACACAGGGACATGGGGGGACATGGCAATGTGGGGAACATGGGGACATTGGGGACATGGGTTGGCACAGGGGGACATGGTGACACAGGGGGACATGGAGACATGGGATCATGCGGGGACACAAGGGACAAGGGGGACAGGGTGACATGGGAACATGGTGGGGTCACTGGGGACATGGGGACACTGGGGACAAGGCTGATGGGGGACCCCCTGATCCCCCAGGCCCAGACAGATGAAGGTCCCCCCTGTCCTTCTGCTCCTCCTTGGCCTCGCAGAACTGTGGGGACCCCTGGAGACACTGGGGACCCCCATAGGACCCCCAGGTGAGTTTGGAGTCCCGGGCCCAGACTGTGAGCCAGGCTGGGAGGTTCTGGGGTGACAACTGGGGGTCCCAGCCCTATCCTGGTAGTCCCAGGCCCATCCTGGGGTCTCAACTCATACTGGGTGGTGGCCCTGGGTGGTGCCGGGGTCCTTGACTGCTGCGTGTCCTCAGGGGGGGTCTTATACCCCTTCGGGCCCGGAGTGGGGGATGAGCCCACCCCCCATGAGGACGACGGGACGAGCCCCGAGATTTTCCTGTGGGAAAAGTTCTCCTTCTTCGGGAGTGGCCACCGCTCCTGCTACGTAGGTCATGTGACTGGGAGGATTGAGGGGGGGGGGGTGTGTGTGTGATGCCCGGTGGGGGCGTGGCAAGAGCGATGGAGGCCACCAGATTTGGTGCCACCTCCTCCTTCTCAACCACGTGGGTGAGTGGGAACTCCTGGGGACATCTGGGACACCAGTTGGGCCCATGGGTGGTTTCGGGGTCCCAGGCCCATCCTGGGAGGTTCTGGGGCAACATTGGGGGTCCCAGACCCATACTGAGAGGTCCCAATGTGACACTGGGAGATTCCAGTCCCACACTAGGAGGTCCCTGACCCATACTGACAGGTCCCAGCTACATCTAGGGAGGTTCTGGGGTGACATCTGGTTTGGGGTGACCATGATAGTGTCATGATGGCTGGGATCCCCATGAATGGTGACACCATAACTGGGACCACTGGGGGGTCACTGGTGGATGCTCCCCAGGTGTCCCACCGGTGCCCTTTGCCCCCAGGTGAACAACAATGGAGTGGTGTCCTTTGGGACAAGGGTCCCTGAGTTCACCCCTCAGCCCTTCCCACTGCCTGGCCACCGCCCCTTCGTGGCCCCGTACTGGGCTGACGTGGATACGCGGCTGGGAGGAGATGTCTGGTACCGCCAGAGCCGGGACCCACTGCTACTGGAGCGCCTGTCACAGGACTTGGCACCCATTGTGCCAACAGGGGACCCCCCCCCACGCCCCACCTGGGCCCTCGTGGCCACCTGGGATCGTGTGGCCTTTTTCGGGGCCGCCTCACGCAAGGTGGGACACAGGGGGATGAAGAGGGGAGAGGGCTCAAAGGTCTTGGCCTTCAAGTGTGGTGGCATTAGTCGTGATGTCCCCAACCCTGGTGCTCCCAACCCTGGTGGCACCAACCCTGGTGTCTCCAGCCATGGTGCTCCCAGCTTTCTGGAGGACACAGGGCTGGGGGCACAGCTGGAGGTGGTGGTGCCAGGGTGATGTGGTGACAAACTGACACAGTGACAATGTCCCCCCCAGGTGAACACCTTCCAGGCCGTGCTGGCCTCTGATGGTGTCACCTGCTTTGTCCTGCTCAACTATGGGGACCTGCAGTGGACAACTGGCATTGCCAACATGGGGGACCCCCACACTGGACTGGGGGGTATCCCTGCGCAGGTAGGGACACAGGGACATGACCAGGAACAGGGGACAGGATGGGAGGGGGGTCCGGGATCTGGATGCGGGTGCATAAGGAGTTTTAGGGTGGAATTAAAGGGATTTGGGATGAAATTAAGGGGAGTTTAGGTGGAATTAAGGACATTTTGGGTGGAATTAAGGGGATTTGGAGTGACATCAGGGATTTTAGGTGAAATTAAGGGGATTTGGGGTGAATTATAGGGGATTTAAAGTGGAATTAAGGGAATTTTGGTTGGACGAGTGGATCTGGGGTGAAATCAAGCTCCTTTTGCGTACAACCAAGGGAATTAGGGCAGAATTGCCCTCCTCACTACCTACCTCCCTTATCCCCCTCGTCTGTGACCCCCTCATGTGCCCCCAGGCTGGATTTAACAGCGGGGACGACATACACTACTACAATGTGCCAGGATCCCGCACACCTGCCGTGCAGACCCTCAGCCGTCGCAGCAATCTGGGGGTCCCAGGGCGCTGGGCCTTCCGGATCGACCACTTTGAGGCCACCGAGGGACCCCCTGAGACCCCCTCAGTGCCGCCTGAATCCCGCAGGACCACAAAGGAGCGGGTGTATAACTGTCGGCTGTGAGCACGTGACACCTGGGGCACCTGGCAGCCCTCCCTCCCCACAGCCTCCCACAGAGGCCATGTGATGATGGGAACACCAATAAACACCTGCTGAGCAACACCTGCATGCAGGTGTGTGTGCACATCTGTTTAGGTGGAAACACGTGGCCCATCCCCACCTGGGTCTATAAAGGTGAAGGAACAGACTGGGGGGTAATTGTCAGTGAGGGGTGACAAGACCTGGGTAGTACCTGGGTGTGACAGACATACATCTACCTGGGCAACACCTGGGTGGGACTGACACACACCTGGGCAACACCTGGGTGCAAGAGACACACACCTGGGCAACACCTCGGTGGCACCTGGCTATGACAGACACACACCTGGACAACACCTGGGTGGGACAGAAACACACCTAGGCAACACTTGGCTGGCACCTGGGTGTGACACACACCTGGATGACACCTGGGTGTGACAGACACACATTTAGGGGATCCCTTGCCTGGTTTAGAAGGTGCTGGGGGTTCCCTAAGATGGGGGTGGTGGTTTTGGAGGATCTGAGGGGATCCCTGGGCTGGTTATGGGAGCAAAAAAGCAGAACCTGCCATGCCAATTCCTCACTGTGCATTGCTGGGATTCAGGATACAAGAGAGTGGGCTTTAAAGGGGATTTGGCGGGAATTTCATCACCAGATGATACTGGTTTATTAATTAGTAATTAATTAATGTATGCTGTTGATTAGTGGAGTTCCGGGGCTTTCCAGTAGCACCAGGTCTGTCCCAGCTGCAGCTGCTGACAAGGTGGTAACAAGTTACTGCAAGACACGGGGATGAGGTGGAAAAACATTGGGATGAGGCAAAAAACCCACTGGGATAAGGGGAAAACACCAAAATGAAGTCAAACCCCACTTGGATGAGGTGGAAAAACACTGAAATGAGGCAGAAAGACACTGGGCTGAGATGGAAAAATCCTGAGATGAAGCAGAAAAACAGTGGGATGAGGAGGGAAAAGACCACAACAAGGTGAAAAAACAATAAAATGAGGTGGAAAAGCACTTGGATGAGGCAAAAAAGCACCAGCATGGGGAGGAAAACCATCAAAATTATGTAGAAAAGCACCCCAGGATGAGATGGCAAAACACAAAAATAAGGTGGAAAAGCACTGGGATGAAGTGGAAAAACACTAGGACAATGAGAAAAACACTGGGATAAGGTAGAAAAAACACTGGGATGAGGCGGGAAAGCACCAGAATGAGGTGGAAAATAGTGGGGTGAGGTGGGAAGACAGTGGGTTGAAGGGAAAAACACTGGTATGAGGTAGAAAAACAATGGGATGAGGTGGAAAAACGTTAAAATTAGGTGGGAAAACATCAGGATGAGGCAAAAAAACACTGAAATGAGCCAGAAAGTGAAGCATAATACACAAATTTTGGGAGGAAGGAGGTGCTGTGGCCGCGGCTCTTCTCCAGGCTGAAGGCTCTAAGCTCTTCCTGAGCTACAGGGAGAAGTAATCCAGGGCTCTGTGTCCATAAGGGTTGGAAGTCCAGATGACATCAGGTCTCCCAGAGCTCTCCAGCATCTGGCCCAGCTCCGCACTCACGGCTCCCAAACATTCCCTGTCCAGCTGGTCCTCCAAAATCCAGCCAGGATCCAGCCCTGACCTGTAGCAATCCACAGGTATTGGATACACAACCAGGCACAGATCTGGCAGGACCACGGTTTTCCATAATAAATCCTTGAGTCCTGCCATGGAGAAAGAATTGCCAAAGAGGCCGAGGGAGCGGAGGAGGGAGCAGCGCTGGAGCGACGCCAGCAGGGTGGCCAGATGAGAGTCTGTCAGCCGACATTCCATGAGATCCAGGTGGAGCAACGAAGCCGAGGTTTCCTCCAGGAGATGCTTGAGGGGTTGGAGAAGGGTTTGGGAGAAGTCGTGGCCGCTCAGATCCAGCCTTTTCAGGGCCGGAGCGTGGAAGCTTTGGGAGAGGAAGGCAAAGTCCGAGGGAAGGAGAGAGCAGAAGGCCAGTTCCAAGCTTTCCAAAGGAGCCTCAAGTTTGCTGCAAGGATGGAAAAGGAGATGATGATACCTATGGTGATACCACAGAGCCAGGAGGGATCTGCCAATGGATCAAACCCTCCATTAACCTCATAATATTGGGATGGTTCCCAAATCCCTGGAGACCTGTGATTGCCTTCATGATCATGGAATCATCGAATTAGGACTTCAATGACATTGGTAAAGAGCTCCAAGACCATCAAGTTCAGCCTTTGAGAATCGGGATTATGGGATTGTGGAGTGATGGGACCATGGAGCCTTCGAATTGTGGAATCACAGAGTAATGAGATCACAGATGTATGAGGTCATGGAATCATGAAGTCATGGATTCATTGCAGCATGGAATCATGGAATGATGGGATCATGGAGTTATGGGATCGTAGTGTCATAGAATTATGGAGTTATGAGATCACAGAGTTATGGAGTCATGGAATCATGGGATGATGGGATTATAGAGTTGTAGAGCCAGCTGGGAGCACCCAGCACTAGTGGAGTCTGGGATGCAGTGCTCCCTGTCCCCTGGAAAGAGGAAATCAGGGAATTCTGGGACCACAGAGTAAAGGAACCATTAAGGTTAGAAAAGACCCTCAAGATGCTCAAGTTCAACTTTTGAGGAATTAGGGGATCATGGAGCCATGAAATCATGGAATTATAGGATAATGGAATCATGGGAGCATGGAATTATGGCGTAATGAAATCATGGGAGCATGGAGTCATGGAGTACTGGGATAATGCAATCATGGAATCATGGGGTCACTGAGGTTGGAAAAGATGTCCAAGACCACCAAGTCCAACCTTTGTGAATCCTCCCAAAGCACAGTAAGAGCCCAACTGGCAATCTCCTCCAGCAGGAACTTACCAGAGAATGTGCCTCAAATTCCCAGACAGCCTGGAGGACCCCAGGTTGAGCTCCCTGAGGCTCTGCAGCTTTCCCAGCTCCCTGGCCAGGCACCGGATTCCCAGCACTGACTCTGGTATCAGCCGCCGCACATCAACATTACTGTAGGGAAGTCGGAGACTCCGGAGATTCGGGAATCGGGAGAGATGCGGCAAAACCAAAGAGAGACCCCCCAGTCCGAGGTTGTTGAAGCGAAGATCCACCCTCCGCACACCAGAGGGATCCAGCGATTTCAGTAGACTCACAATTCCAGCCAGGCAGAGCTCCTCGGCTTGAAATTCCCGGCACTTGAGGCGCAGCGGGCTGGCATTCCCAGCCTGGAGTGCATCCCACAGGACCCCGTAGGACGTCCCATTGACAAAGAGATCAGCATGGACATCAACAGATCGTGGAGCTGCTGCAGCACCAGAACTGCCCTTGTGGCTCCTGGATCTGCGTTTCTGGAATTCCTGCTGGCGTTTAGAGACCTCCACGCAAGCCTTGGCCAAGGCCACGGTGCCGGACCAGACACTCATCCCGTCCGGAGCATGGCTGGCGGCATCATCCTGGAGCCCCGTCACGTCCAGCACACGCAGGCGGCATGGGCTGGGTCAGGAAATGGGAAAAATGGGAATGAACAAGCAGGGAAAACCCACAGAAGCAAGGCCTGTGTGTCCCAGAATTCCCAAGATTCACCTGGAATCACAACCTGGTTCCTCCAGATCCCGCCGGAGCTGCTCCACCACAGCCAGGATGATGGACTGGATGCAGAGCTTGGAGGGATGATCCCGGCAAAGCTCGTGGCGCCCCACGATTCGCTGGAAGTTCAGGACTGGGAACGGCCACTGAGCCACCAAATCCTGCAGGACCAGGGGTCTCCCATCCAGGAATGCAGCTTGGAAGAGGACAGGATAGAGCTGGGCAGGGACAGTGGGAAGGGGACGGTGCGCGACGAGCCGGCGGGCAGAGAGAAAGAGCAGGGAATCCATGGATCTGGGGGCGCTGCAAAATTTTGGGGGCCACAGATGAGACTGGGGGATCCCCTGGATGGTCCCAGGGTGAGGAGTGGGTTGGGAGGATCCCAGGGAAGCCCTAAATCCAGGGATACCCCTCCTCGTGGGAGGAGAGGAGGAGGCAAAGGGGACACTGGGGTGGGACCCCACTGGGGTGGGACCCCAGTGGGGTGGGTGGGGTGGGACCACCCCAGCAGTACCCCCAAAAAGGGGGGTGTCAAAGCCTCCACAAAACCCCAAAATCACTCCAAACCCAAACTATCCCAGGTAACCTCTCAAGAATATCCCAGTCCCCCTAAAGTACTCATGGGATGCCCGCAGCACCCTCAACCAGTCCAGGAAACGCCTCCCCAGCCCCCCTAAACCAGCCCCCATACCCAGGAAGCCCCCAAGGCCCCACAAATCAGTCCAGAGATGTCCCCTCAGCCCCCTTAAATCACCCCAGGGACCCCTCAAACCACCCGAGAGACCCTTCCAGCCCAACTAAACCAGCCCAGGGACCCTTTCAGCGCCCCCGAATCAGCCTCCCCACCCTTCGGGAACCCCCAGAGATCCCGTAAACGAGCACTGGGACCCCTCCCAGCCCCCCCAAACCAGCCCACGGACCACCCCACCCCCAGCTGCCCTAAACCAGCTTAGTGACTCGCCCAGGAATACCAAACCCTCCCAGCAGCACCCCCAGCCCCCCTAAAGCAGACCAGAGACCCTCCAGACGCGCCGAACCAGCCCATCCTATCGCAGGAACTCCCCCAGCCGACCCCCCGCCATGGCGACCGCCCCTCACCGTTCGCCCGCGGCCCCGCCCGTACGGCAGCCACACTTCCGGGTCCGCGCGCTGCTTCCGCCAATCAGTGAGCGAGAACAACCCTGGGGGCGGGACCTCACAGTCAATTGGGTTTTTCGCTGTCTGTCATCATCTTTCTAATTTTCAATTGGCTGAGACGACCATTGGCTTGTTTCGCTGTCCATCATCAATCCCTTTGTCTCCATTGGCTGCGGCGCGGCGAGAGGGCGGGACTGGCGCTGGGCAGCACCGCCATCGCCTCGGAGGCCCCGAGACCGGCCGGGCCTTCCCAGCCCTCCGGATCCCCACCCCGCTCTCGTGGAGCGACACCGGGAGGTGAAGGCGCTGCTGCTTTAGGGGGGCTGGAGGGTGCCCCTGGGGTGGCGTCAGGGGGCCTGGAGTGGGTCCAAAAAAGCCCCCAAGCCCCTCAGCCACAGAGGCCGCTCCCCCGGCACAGCCCGACATGGGGGCAAAGGGGAGTGGTAACCCCCAAATTGAGTGGAGAAGGTGACGGGGATCCCCGAAATCAAACGCAGAGGGTGCTGAAGATTGGGAGGATCATGAGAAAGGAGAAGGAGGCGGGGAGAGGGGAAAGGGGAGTGGGGCCCCCAGGCTGAGTGCAGGGGGAGCTGAGCATTGGGGGACAATGGGGAAAGGGTGGGAGAGGAGGAAAAAGGGGGGCTTTGAACACCCCAACAGAGCAGAAAGGGACTGAGACCCTGAAACCAAGCGGGGCGGGGGCGGGGACACTCCCAAACCGAGCTGTGGGGAGAGGGGAGACGGCGAGAACGAGGAGAAAGGGGTGGGACAGTGGGGAAAAGAGGTGGGACAGCGGGCAGGGTGGTCCCATAGGGGTCCTGTAGTAGGATGTTGTGCCTGGGATAGGGTAAAACAACTTCTAAAAGGCCTGTTTGCAAAGCCCCCAGTGGGAATTTAAGAGGTTTTGGGGTTGAGCAAAGCTGAAACCAGCCTAAGTCATCAATTCCAAAGTGAAACATCCTGAGAAGGAGGGGAAGATGTGGCAGAGGTAGGAGAATCCCCGCAGTAAAGGAACAAAGAAGTGACACCACTGAGAACTTCTCCAAAGCTGCTAAACTGGCAGAGCCTGGGCACACCTGACTGACAGTCCAGCACTTTACACTATAAAAGCCCAGTCCTAAATTCTAAGGGTAGAGTCTTCTGACATATCCCTTCTTGGGGTGTGTGTGTGGAAATTCCTCCCTGGAGTGGGGATGCTCCTCAAGGTCACTCCTCAAGGCTGGGCCAAAGAGATACCAACAGTCATTGGTCTGGGTGAGTGACATCAATCTCTACTTCATAATTGGTTTTGCTTTAATACAATTGCTTCAGTATTGCTTCCTAGTGCACTATATTGATGCCTAAGAATATGATTTAATGTAATTTTAGAAGGTTTTAGAATCATATAGTCTCTGCTAAGTTGCCATGATTTTAAGTCTGAATATTAAAGTGCCTTTTTCACAAGTTTCAGGCCTTGTCAAGGCCGAGCTATTCTCCAGCAGACACCTGCAAGATAACAGAAGACAAACAACAGGAGAAGAGGGTAGATTGGCAGGACTTTTGGGTGGGCATTAGAGAGAAATGGGAACTTCTGATTGGATGTCCATGAGGGGTATAAAACCCTATGACTTCCTGACCATAGGGTCAGACCTCGCGGTCAAACCCCCTGGGTTTGAACGTGGAACCTTCTTCTAATAAACCCTCTATCCATTAACTTGTCTTCACTGTGTCTCCACAGGGATATGCGATCCAAGGCATCAGTTTGGCGACTCTGGTGGGACCCGGGAGACGCCTGCGGGCAATTGACCCTTAATCGAGAGATTACCACGGAAAGGAAGACTCCCCACCTGCCGGCACATGCAGCGGGAAGCTCCCTTTTCATCTCCACCGGGAGGCACCGCCCCCTGCGACCCCAACGGACCGCTTATAAGAAGTAAGATAAAAGGTATTTGCATAGCTAGCTATTGTAAAACCTGGGCAATTTATTGTAAAACTTGTCCACGCTGATCCTCATGTAGCAGGATGATCATTTTGAGGAACTTGGGGGAACATCCTAAACGTTCCAAGATCTGCCACAGGCCTTTTCTGCTCACAGTGTTGAAAGCTTTGGTGAGGTCCACGAAGGTTACATAGAGACCTTTGTTCTGTTCCCTACACTTCTCTTGCAGTTGTCTGAGAACAAACACCATGTCTGTGGTGCTCCTATTGGCTCTGAAACCACCCTGGCTTTCAGGTAGAAGGTCTTCTGCAATAGTGGGTACTAATCTGTTCAGAAGTATTCTTGCAAGGATTTTACCAGCAATGGAGAGCAAAGTAATATCTCGGTACTTTGAGCAGTCTGATTTTTCTCCTTTCTTCTTGTACAGGGGGATGATGACTGCATCACGGAGATCTGGTGGTAGTTCCCCTTGTTCCCAGCAACTCACAACAAGCTCGTGGAATTTGGCATGGAGTGCTTGACCTCCATGCTTCCAGATTTCAGGTGGAATTCCATCAACCCCAGCTGCCTTGCCAGTTTTCACCTATTGTATGGCCTTGAGTATCTCTCCCATAGTAGGGGCTGCATCCAATTCATGTTTCACCAGTTGTTGTGTAATGTGCTGAATTGCTGAGCCGTGGACTACACGGTTGGCACTGAAGAGAGTCTGAAAGTGCTCAGACCATTGGTTCATGATGGAGGTTTTATCTGTTAGAAGCAGTTGACCATCTGCACTGAGTAGGGGGCTTTGAACCTGGTGTGTGGGTCCGTACACTGCTTTCAGGGCATCATAGAATCCTCTTTGGTCACCCGAATCTGTGCATAGTTGTGTCTTTTCTGCTGGGTTGAGCCACCATTTGTTCTGGATGTCTCGAAGTTTCTGTTGGAGCTCACTGCATGCAAGACGAAAGGCGGCTTTTTTTATATGGCAAGACGGTTGAGCAAGGTGTGCTTGGTGAGCAGTTCTCTTCTTCTTCAGCAATTCCTGGATCTCTTGATTGTTCTCATCAAACCAGTCTCTGTTTTTCTTGGAGGAGAGCCCTAGGAACTCTTCAGAGGACTGCAGGATGCAACTTTTAATATGTCATAATATCTCATAAGAGGCAGAAGATGGAGGTTTAGATTGGGCAAACCTCCCGATTGCTGAGCGAGCAAAAAGACCTGGGTCACTGACTTTCTCTTCCCCTAATTGCTTTTCCTGTATCTGCATTCTTCTTATCTCTGAACTCGCTCATAATTAGTACAAAGTGGCAGCTGTCCAAAATTGCCTTGCACAGGAGTTCTGGCACAGGTCCTGAACTGTAATTGCCCAACAAGATCCCCTCCGTTTGCAGAGGGGCGTTGCCCGCCCTGAGAGCTGTTAAAAGTTCTACGGAGTTGGAAAAGGGGGGAAAGACATCTGTTCTCCCTTAGTACCAGGGGTTTGCCCAGAAGATGGGTGTCCTATGTTCCTTGAGTAGTGAAATCCCTGACGATACACCTCTGAGACATATTTTGAGAAATTAGTATGATTTAGTCGGTTCTCAAAGAAAAATGACAAGATAAGAACTTGTAGAATTAAGCACAGAAGTTTGGCCAGACTATGCTAAGAAAAATGATACAACTTGGCCGAAATACAGATCTCTAAGGAGCAATCTAGTACTGCAGTGAATATCGTGTTTACATGAAGACCAGAAATAGACTGAAGCCAGATATGCAGATTTATTTCTGATGCTGATAGAGCGGAAAAATCAAAGGAAAAATGGTAGTTCTGAAACTAATTTAATGGCTGAACCACTTAGCACACCAGGGGACGTGCCAGTAATGGCACTGGGCAGAAGGGAGAAGCAGGGAAAGAAAAAGATATATATCCCAAAGATCCCTCCCACGGAAACTTTGGAAGATTTAGATTTATTAACTTCTCCCAGTTTGCGCTGGGGACGTTTCCCGGCTATGGGTGCGGCTGCGCCCGCGGGGGGCCTGGGGGGAGCGGGAGGGGCCCTCGCTTTGCCCGCTGGCCCCGCCCAGCTCCCGGCTGCGGCTGGTGGTGCAGCTTCGGGGCGAGTTGCGGGGGGGCCACTCCAAGGCCCGTCTCGGGGGGCGGCTCCTGCTGCCGCCCGGACCCCCTTTGGCCCTTCGCAGGGGGGGGTTCTGCCTCCTCGGTCCCTACCCCTGCTGTGGGTGGGGCACCCCCCTCTGCCGCGGTTGTTGGCCCCTCCCAGGGGGTGGTTTCTGCCGCCCCAGTCCCCACCCCCGCCGCCACGGGGACTCAGGCCCAGGGGCGGGCCCCTGGCGTTGTGAAAGAGGAGGCGGCCGGGCCCGGCGCAGACGCCGGTGCCACTACTGTCTCAGCGGGTAGGGCCGTCCCAGCCGGGGCTGGGGGTACCCCTCTTGGGGCCACCGCCGTTCCTGCCCTTGCCCATACCAACGCCGGCGCTACTGTCGCGGCCCGCCGGGGCCGAGGCTGCTGCGACCCGGGACTCCGGGGCTGGGGCTGGGAAAGGGGCCACCGCGGCCGTTTCTGCGGCTGCCCCCGCCGGCGCCGCTGCCGCCGGAGCCACTGGGGCCGGGGCCGCCGCTGTTCGCGCGGCCGCGCCGGCCCCCGGCGGCGTTGCCGCCCCCCCGGGGCACCTGCCGCAGTCCGTGTAAAGGTAGAGCCGCCCGGAGCCAGGGAGGTTCCAGCTGCCAACCCTTCCGCCCTTGCTGCGGCCGTAAAACAGGAGGCGGGCTTAGCGGGCGCCGGGCAGGCGGCTGCCGTTGTGGCCGCCGCCATAAGCAGAAGGACGGGGCTAGGTGGTGGTAATGTTGCTGTAGTGCAGGCAGCTGCTGGTTCCCTACAGGGATCTGCTGGAGGAGGCATTGTAGTGAGTAAAGAGACAAGAACGATAAGCCAGAGCTATCAAGC
Source organism: Pithys albifrons albifrons (assembly GCF_047495875.1). Classification (NCBI taxonomy): domain Eukaryota; kingdom Metazoa; phylum Chordata; class Aves; order Passeriformes; family Thamnophilidae; genus Pithys; species Pithys albifrons. The sequence continues at coordinate 1,937,375 of NC_092489.1, forward strand.
TGCCTATCCCTCCCAAGGTGCTGCCATTATGCAGAGCAGACCACTTGGTATAGGTGATAGCACAGGAACAGGAGTTCCCGCAGCCCCTGTCATTCAGAACCCTGAACCATTAGGGACTAAGGTAAAGACAATCAGTAGTGCTGGCCCTCAGGCTGCAATGCATTATGATGTCCCAAGAAGGGAAGTAACTACTCTTAAACAAGTGTAGCTCAAGTTCCAGGTGCTGTACAGCTCCAAACAGAGAAGAGCCAGACCCAGCTACACAAACTTCACTAAAGCAAGCTGCAAGTGCTCAAGGCCCAGGCCCACCTAAGAAAGGCTTATCTTTAGAACAGCATCAATGCGCCTTTCGTGAAAAGGAAGGACACTAGGAAAGAGACTTTCTCAAGAAAGAGACTTCCAAGCAAGTTTCCAGAACTAGTTTTCCAGAATGTTGGGGAGCAGAAGATATCTCTCCAGCAAAACCTCTGGTTATAGCTAAGCTAGGAAAAAACAGTATTAAATTTCTAGTAGACATAAAGGCAACATATTCTGTCTTGAATACTTTAGAGAAGAAACTGAGTCATGACACTGTAAAAGTAGTTGGTGCTACAGAAGTGACAGAAACAAAGCCTTTCTTTCAATCTCTAAAATTTAAATTGGGCAAACATTGAGTGACGCATCAATTTCTCTATATGCCAAACTCCCAAATTTTTATTAAGTAGAGACCTATTGAAAAAATTAGAAGCTGAAATTAAATTCACTAAAGAGAGAGAAATAGAAGTTATAATTCCAGAAACTAAACATAAGGAAACAGCTACTCTCTTTGTACAAGAAAGTCGCAGTGAAATCCCCATTGAGGTAGAAAAGGCAAAAGATATTTATCCAGTAGTAGCAAATCCCTACACCCTCCTAACTAGATTGACAGATAACCTAGAGTGGCTTACTGTACTAGATCTCAAAGATGCCTTTTTCTGCATCCCAAAGATGGTCAAGAGCTTTTTGCTTTTAAATGAGACAGTCCTGAAACTGGACGCAAAGTCCAACTGACCTGGAGTGTTTTACCCCAGGGCTGCAAAAATAGTCCAACCATATTTGGAGATCAGTTAGCAAACCAGCTAACTATGTCTGTTGAACTTCTTAAGGCAGAGTAGACCCATGTACCACTTGAATTTTTTGGCAGCTGGAAGATGGGCACACGTCCCTGAGACAAACGTACCAATACCCCTGACTGGTTTAACTCCTGAGCATTGTGCTGTACCCTGTGTGGTCATTAATGCCACCGGGAAAGCCACCCTCCCTCCATATTGCCATGATGCCCAAACAAAAATAGGAGTACCGTCAACATTTGTTGCAAAAATAGTAAAAACACCCTAGAGAATGATCCCACTGAAGGGTGAGGGGTGGTATTGGTTTTGTGGTGACCAAGCATGGAAAATTCTACCTTTTGACAAGGATTGTGCTTGTGCTCTTAGAGCTGTGATCCCACACATAACAATATCCGATCAAATCAGAAGAATGGGAGCCCAGGTAAAAAGGGTAAGAGGATCTGTCAATCCTCTTGTGGGCTCCACAACCTTCCACAGCATACTCAAAGTTCTTATGCTTGCTCTTGGAGTACTTGAGCCAAAGAAGGCAATCATTAACATTTTGGCCATTGTAGAGTCTATTAAAAACAAAACCATAGATGCAATTAAAGCCGTACAAGAGGAAGTCAGTAGTTTGTCTCATGTAGTTTTACAAAACCAGATGGCCCTTGATTTCTTACTGGCCTCACAAGGAGGTACGTGCAAAGTCATTAATACCGGCTGCTGCTCTTATATAGACCAGAGTAAGAAGATCAATACAGATCTAAAAAAAATCTCAAACCGAAATCATACATCAAGTGACTCTTGATGATAAATTCTGGGATCTTAAGAACATCTTAAATGCACTCACCTCCTGGTTGCCAAACTGGACCTAGCTAAAATAGCTGTGTATTTTAGTTCTAGTCATAATCAGTCCCACTGTACCACTTACGGTTACCATCGCTATGCACTTCTATAGTGTTGAGCCAAAGACGCATTGCCAAGACTAAAGAAAAAGTAAAGTTTAAGTTCAAAAAATTCTGTAATCAATAGTAATATGTAGCAGTGTGTGTGTGTATAACCAGATTAGTATATATTTGTTAGTAAAGTGAAGTAAGTTAAATAGTAGAGACTGGACAAAAGAAAAAATTTGTCAAGACTCTAAAAAAGAAAAATGATGCCTAAGAATGTGATTTAGTGTAATTTTAGAAAGTTTTAAAATCATATATTCTCTTCTAAGTTGCCCTGATCTTAAGTCTGAATATTAAAGTGCCTTTCTCATGAGTTTCAGGCCTTGTCAAGGCCGAGTTGTTCTCCAGCAGACACCTGCAAGATAACAAAAGACAAACAACAAGAGAAGGCCTAACTGCCCCCTCATAACGAAGGGGGCAGATTGGCAGGACTTTTGAGTGGGCATTAGAGAGAAATGGAAACATCTGTTTGGATGTCCATGAGGGGTATAAAACCCTGTGACTTCCTGACCATAGGGTCAGACCTCAGGGTCAAACCTCCTGGGTTTGAACGTGGAACCTTCTAATAAAACTCTATATCTTTCTCCATTAACTTGTCTTCAGTGTGTCTCTTTCCACAAGGATACGTGATCCAAGGCATCAATATTATAATAGTTGTTACACCTCCTATACTGTGTAGTGAATAATTCTGATTAATATCTTTCTGTGTAATCATTATGTTATGGGTTCACCTAGGTGGTCCTGGATTTGGGCTCTGGAGTTTGGACTAGGCCGAAGCTGTCAGCTGACTTGAGCTGGGCTGAGCTAACAGCTGACCTCTTCTAGCCAGTAATTTTGTATTCCATACTCTCGGTGGATGAGTGGATCCACCGATATGGTAGATGGAAGTGACGCTCCTAGGAGAAGGGCTCAGAGAGCAACAGTGTGTGCTCACGAGGAACCAGCTCCTTAGAAGCTTTGGGGACAGCTCCTCCCACTCCCAACCCGGCGACGATCCCGAAGGAAGAAGTCCACACGAGTCAGGAGTCAACGCGGAGAAGCAAGGTTTATTGGGGTGCTCAGACTTATATAGGGTAGCATGGGACCTTCTAGAACTAGGGCGGAGTAAGGGGCGGAGACAGGGAGGAGCAAAGCATCGGATTGGTAGGTATGCAAATGAAGGGGAGGAACGAGGAAAGAACCAATCTGTGAACTGGGGTTGAACGTAACCATATATGGAAAGTGGTGCACTGCACCAACCCGGGGACCAATCAGGGAAGGGTTGGCGGGAAAATGCCCTAGGGGTTTGTGGGGAGAAGAAACCTGGATAGGGATGACTAAGGAAAAAGACAAGGGTAGCCATTTTGAGGTAGATAACAATTAAACAGGAGAAATGTCTAAATAACTCCTAAAGCCTTCGTGATCGTTGTCGGGCTTTTTCCAAGGTCTCCCCAGTTCTTGCACCTCTGCATGTTCATCCACCCAGCGTTTGTAGTATCTCTGCCACTTGATGAAATCCTCGTCCACTAAGTCTCCTCCGACACCATACCACATTATGACATCATCTCCAGGGAAGTAGGAAACAGTGTGGGAGTGGTTAAGGCAGTCGCTTCTCAGCCCTCCTCTTGGGAGGACATATGATGCTGCCCCAGGGGGGATGGAGAGGTCCAGGCCCACCGCTGACTCACAGGGTATCTCAGAAAAGTAAAACGTGTTGTTCTGGGTCTCTCTGCTTGAGTTTGTCTTCCTGGGGAATAAGGTTTTTTTTAAGTAATGTGTAGTTAAGACAGTAGAATTTGTGTGTTCGTTAAAAAGTGGGAAATTTGTTGTTGCAGACTTGTGTGAGTGAATATTTGTACTCTCTTCTAATTGTCTCTTTCTTTCTGTAAAAATATATGTATTTTTAGTATAAACACGGTTTGAAGTGGTTTTTTTGTCTTTCCCCTCTCTTTTCCTCCCTTTCCTTGGCATTAGGAGGGAGGCTTTCTCTCTGTTCTTGGGGGGTTGGCAGTTTGCTATCTCAAACCAAGACACATTATCATCATAAATTGCATATAATTGCATAATTATGCCCAAAGAGGCAGAACAAACTGTTTAGAGACAAAGTTTTAGTTAATAAACAGCAAGGTATTTATTAAGACAACGTTGGGGAACTCTCAGATTAGTATCGGACAAAAGAGCTCCCAAATCTACAGTGAGAAGCTACAGTATTTATACATTTCTAGTGAGGGATTACAATATTTTTACCTACATATTCATGCACGATTATAATATTGCAATATCTAGTTATAATATTCATAACAGGCGGAGTTGGGGCGGAGCTGTCCATTTTGAGGAATATTATGAGGGGAGATCCTGTTACTTCATCTGGTGGTGGTCGTATTTTTGCTCTTCATCCTCATGAACTTTTCAACTCGGTCTAATATTGCTGATTATTGCAGATTCTTGCAGTGGGTCTTGCCAAACATGGTGCTCTGGCTTTTTTTCTTGGGATTAACCTGTTCGCTACATGGACCTTTAATTAAGACTTCACTGAGAGTTAGATGTCTTCCGTAAATTAAACCTTATCTCTTGGAGACTCCCCGGAAAGTTGGGTGCTTTTAGTAAAATCCCCTAGGTTCTGGCTTTTCTCTACTTCAATGATATACATATATTTGTATAAATATATATTTTTATAAATATATATATAATTTTTCATCCTTAATCCTGCAGGACAAAGTTGTATAAAGGTTCAATCGCACTTATATAATCCTTTATGCATAAATCATTCAATAAGTCTGGAGCTGAGATTGGATCCAGCTGCCCACAGGCTCCTCTGAGAGAAGGAGTTTAGAAAGCCAGGGGATTCTTGGGTGTTTGGTGTCTGTAGGGTCTGTTGGGATTCCTTTCTGCACCTCATGATTCAACATGAGCTTCTCTAATAAACTTTGAAGCTCCCACTGTGTCCAGGACAGGAACTTGTGTGACATCATGGCTCTTTAGCAGCCCTTGGAATGTCTCCCAGAGCCCCTTGCACTATCTGTGACCTCACTGTCCTTTGGCAGCCCATGCACACCTGGGATGTCACCACTGACACTTCCTGCCAGTGGCAGAGAGCCCATCCTGGAGCCGTCTGGCATTGGCTACTCCAGACACTGGGAAACTTCTGGCAGCTGCTCACAGAAGCCACCCCTGGATCCTCCCTACTACCAAAACCTGGTCATGCAAACCCAATACAGGTGGCCTGTCCACTTTGCCCAAAATGGGTAGAATTTTGCCCCAAACTGATGGCCTGTGACATGCCATGATACAATTCCTTTATTGTCTCTACTTAGTATCCATCCCTAGTGTCAACTGGATTGTGGTGGCTTTACCTTCAAAGTGTTCCCGTTCAGTCCTGTGAAACTTTACTGGTGACTGGCATGATACACCACGATATGCTTTCCTAGCAGACATCTGTTCAATGTCTGCAGAAGGAAAGAGTGCCCCGGAAGCAGCTGGAGACACCCAGGGCCCTCAAAAATTCAGAACTGCTGTGGTACCACTTCCCACATGCTCCAAAGCGAAAAGCCATGAACACAGTGTCTGTGGCATTTGTTAGTTCCTGAATTTGTTCTTGAAGACATTATTTCATCACCTTTTCCATTGCAGCCTCTTTAAGGATTTTTAATTGTGTTGCCCATGGCAATGGTCCGGAGCAAAGAGTTTGAGAATGGTTGCCATAGCAACCGGCCATAGCAACACATGGAACAGGAAGCTGTGATGGCACCAGGGTGTGACAATCAGGGGGGCTTTATGATGGTTGTCATGGCAACCAGTCTGTGTCAAGAGCTTCACTGCAGATTGCCACGCCACCCAACACAAGCCCCAGTTTCTTGTGCTCGTTGCCATGGCAACTACCCCTCATAATGGGTCTTAGTGCAAGTCTCCGTAACAAAAGCCTCCAGGAATCAGTGTTGGAGGAAAGTTACCATGGCAGCTTACCATTCTGATGGGTCATTTGTTGGTTGCTATGGACACTACTGCCATAGCAACGGTTCTCTCTGTAAGTGTCCATGAAAACAGTTTCAAGCAACAGGTCTTTCTGATGGCTGCCATGCCAACTGATCATATTAAAGGGTTTCAGCTCATGTCTCCATGGAAACAGTCCCCAGTAATGGGTTTTAACTATGAGTGCCACGGCAAACAGCTGTAGCCACTGGTCTCAGTGAACATTGCCTTGGTAACCCAACTCCAGTGACTGAACTGTGATTGTTTCTGACCTCAGCAACTGGCTCATGGGAATGTTGCTACAGCAACTGCCATAGTCACAGGTAATCAGGTGGTTTTCATGTAAACTGACCATGGCAACAGAACTGTATGGTGGCTGCCATGGCAACTGGCCCTGGCCATTGGTCTCAGTGCAGGGGATCCTGGCAACAGTCTCCGGCAATTAAGGGGTGGTTGCCATGGGAATAGCCCTCTGCAGGGTAGTGTAGAATCCAGGGGCAAAAGGGACCAAACTCCTGGACTGAGGCACAGGCAGTTTCATGAGGGAACCAAAAGGCTTACAGGGAAGCAAAACCAGGAATTCCTTTCCTGCTTCCTACAGGCAAGTGGGTGTTCAGCAACCCCAGGGCAGCTGTTCAGCATCCCCAGGTGAGCAGGGCTCCATCCCAGGGAATGGTGAGTTGGGGACACAAAACACCATGACTCCCTGCATCCCCCCTTCCTGCTTCTCCCCCTCCTTTCCACACTGACTGTGATGCCACATGGTCTGAGACACCTTGGTGTCAGTTGGGGTCACCTGTCCCGGCTCTCTCCTGTCCCAACTCCTGGTGCCCCCACTGCTCATTTGCTGGCAGGGCAGGATGAGACCCCAAAATTAAGTCCCCCTCAGCCCGTCCCCCAGCACCAGGGGTCCACAGGGTCAGTGCTGTGCAACCAGCTCTGGCAATGGGGCATTGGGGTGGTTGCCATGGCAACCAACCTTAGCAACGGGTTCCTATGATGGTTGCCATGGCAGCTGACTTTCAATAGGATTGTGAAGTGGTTTCTATGGCAGACAACTTGTGCAAGTGTCCATGACAAGGTCCCTGGCAATGGGTTTATTGATGGTTGCCATAGAAGCTGACTGCAGCAATGGGTCTCTGTGCAAGTTGTCATGGCAACTGCCACAGCATTGGGTCCTTTTGATGGCTGCCATTGCAACCAGCCTTAGCAATGGGTCTCAGTGCAAGTGCCCATGGCAGCAGTTTGGGGCAATGGGTTTCCATAACAATTGCCTGGACAATTGCTGACCCAAGCACTGGTTGCCATGGAAACAACCCTTGGGAAACCATCTCTGAGCCTGGCATTGGGTACCAGCAGTGGATGGCAATGTCACAGACCCAGAATTCCATGGCACAAGCCCATAGCAATAGGCCCTAATGCAGGTTTCCGTGGCAACCAAGCATCATAACTGGTCCAAACCTTGGTTGTCATGGCACCACACTCGAGGAACGGGACCTTAAATGGTTGCCACGGCAATGGAGTCTGGCTACAGGACTCAGCTCGCTCGTTCCAATGGCAAACACTCTGACAAGGCATTTCCATGGAGCTGTGACCTATGTGAGCAATATGTCCTGATGGTTGTTGCCATGGAAACTGACCATAATAACAGGAAATTATAATGGTTGTCTACTAAGGAGCCAATTTGTCACAGGCAGTCATACGGGTTTCATAGTGACATCACAGGGGTCTTTAATCTGCTAAAGGAGTCATGAGTTCACAGGCAGTCACAGGGGCTCCATCATGACAGCAGAGGTGTCTTTACACTCCTAAAGAGCTGTGATGTCCAAGGCAGTAACCGAGCTTCCATGGTGACATCTAAGATTTCTCTAGACTGTTAAAGAGCAGTCACAAAGCTTTCATCATGACATCCCTGGGGTCTGGATGGCAAACCAGATATATTTATATAACTATATATATATGATTTATTATGACAATGATTAAGTAAGAAGAATCATAATTATTCACCACACAATATAGGAGCTGTAGCAACTATTATAATATAATGCACTAGGAAGCAATACTGAAGCAACTGTATTAAAGCAAAAGCAATTGTTAAGTAGAGCTTGATCACACACCCAGACCCATGACCATGTGCAAATCTCTTTGGCTCAGCCTCAAGGAGTGACCTTTAGGGGCATCCCCACTTCAGGGAGGAATCTCCACACACAACCTCCAGGTAGGGATATGTCAGAAGATCCCACCCTTTAAATTTGGGCCTGGGCTTTTATAGTGTACAGTGCTGGACTGTCAGTCAGGTGTGTCTAGACTGTGCCAACTCAGCAGCTTTGGAGAAGTTCTCAGGGGTGTTGTTTGTTCCTTTATCCATGTATTTTACAAAGTCTGCCAAATATTCTCTCTCTCAGGATGTTTCACTTTGGAATTGATGACTCAGATTGGTTTCAGCTTTGTTCAGTCCCCAAAAGAGCATGACATTCCCCCCTTCTTAATTTCCCACTGGCGGCTTTGCCAACAGGGCCTTTTTGGAGTTGTTTTATTCCATTCCTGGCTACAGGGTGCCCTTGTCTGCTGTTCCAACTCTTTGCTGCGCTCTCCCACCCCTTTCCCATCATCCCCGCATTCCCCAGCTCCCCGCACAGGTTGGTTTCGTGGTATTCCCTCTCAACTTGCTTGAATTCGTGGTCCCAGCTCCCTTATGCTCATTTTGGGGGTCCAAAGCCCCCTTTTTCCCCTCTCTCCTCCCTCTTTCTAATCATCAATAATCCCCAGTCATTCCTGCTCTTGGTTTGGGTGGCTGCACTCCTCTCCCATTTGGTTTGGATGTCCCTCCCACTCTTTCTCCCGCTCTCCCATCCCTTCCCATCCCCACCCCACCCTCCTGCCCCCCACACTGGTCCCCTGAGTTCCCCTTACCCACAGCCAAGGGGACTCCCAGCACCACCAGTCCGATCCCAGCTCCCCCCACACACCCTATCCCCAGGACTGGGCAGGTGCCGACACCCCAAAAGCAGCTGGACTCTGGCCCTGCCCTTCCTGGCATGACACTGGGAGCACCAGTCTGGCCCAGTGTGTAGCCGGCGGATGGCATCAGCCATCCCCAGGCAGGGCTGGGCCCCGCAGGGCTCCCTCCTGCACTCAGCCCCCACTGCAGCTGCCACAGCCGGGACAGCGCAGGGGAGCCCGGCCTGGGCGCCACCCCCTCCCCCCTCCCCAAATTGCCATTCCTGGGGGTGCAGGTGGGGTCCAGGTGGGGAGTGCTGGGCGCTGCAGGGTCTGCCTGGGAACTGATGAGTCATAAGTGATGAGCACTCTCATTGGCCGAGGGCTACTTTCGGGGTGGGGGCTGCAGGAAGCGGGGACACCCTCCACCCCCAGGTGGGATTTCCACCCAACATTCGGGTCCCCAAGCCGCTTATAAGCCCCTGTGGTGAGGTGACTCTGGCTGGGGGCCAGCTGCCCACCAAAACCGCTCTGTCACTGCCCTCCACAACTGGGCATGAGGCAGAGAATATAGGAAAGGTCCAGGAGTTGAGGCGAGGACCAGGAGAGATCCCTCACCCATCACTGTCACTGGCAAAACAGACTCACCTTGTGGACAGGAATTGAATTTAATACCAACCACATCAGAGCAGGATCATGGGAAGTATACTACATCGTACAAACAGTGCCGCCCCATCCCTCCCTTCCTCCAGGGGTGCAGGGAGACAGAATGGGGGTCATGTTGTTCCTGCCACTGCTGAGAGACAGGAGTCACAGTCCTTCCCCTGCTCCAAGGTGGGTCCCCCAACAGGGTCACAAGTCCTTCCAGCAAACCTGCTCCAGTGTGGAATCCTCTCCAGGGATCCACATGCCCCTGCTGGGACTCTGCTCCAGCACAAGCTTCCAATCTCAGCTCCAGCACCTGGAGCACCTCCTGCCCCTTCTGCACTGCCTGGGGCTCTGCAGAGCTGTTCCTTTGTTTCCAATCAGTGTTTTAAGGTTGCTTTAAGAATCACCAGCAAAGGCATCAGCAGAAACAGGCCAAATATAAAAAGCAACAAGCATGATAAAGTTTGTTGCAAGGTTCTCTCCACCACTTACTAGTTGTTTAAAGCACAGCAAGACAAAGCAAACAAAAATCCAAAATCAATCACTCAAAGCCAAAATAAACCCGAAACTATTTATGTGGAGGCTGGAAGGGGACTGAAGGGTCAGGGGAGAGAAGAGGCTAGGAAAAGCTAAGGATAAAAAGGAATACAGAGACTGTCCTGTTAAGTCATAAGGTTCAGAGTAGGACTCCCATGCTAAACTGAGCCTGGAGTTGATCAACAGTTTATGCCTAGAGGCTCAACAGCACTTAAATTAAAATTAAATTTAACTTTACTTAACAGCACTTACCTTAAATTTTAATGATAACTGAACTTAAACTATTTTTAGCAAAGGACTCATATAGAATTTACTACACCATAAGGGGAACTGACAGGCCTGACTGACTTACAAATCTGAAGTCCTGAAGAATCCAACAGAGCAGTATTGCCAGGACATTCGCTATGGCAGATTCACACTCACAGAGACAGAAGGAGCCTGGACAAGGTACCTGGGATCCAGGGAAATCCTTGGAGTGCTTTTGCACCTTCTCAGCAGGCAAAGGGCTGAGCTTTGAGAAATGGGGGGGATCAGCCCTGGACCCGCTGTCGGTTGGGACCCTCTGAGTGCATCAAACCTTCAAGTTGGGGGCTCTGAGAGGCCCTGGCAGAGGGAGGTCACTGTTGCATCTGCTGCGGTCCCAGAGAGCTCAAAGGGTCTTGCTCAGCACCGCTGGTCCTTGGGCCCATGCAGAGGGGGCTTTAGGCACAGGACTTTTTCCTGGCCCCAATTCAGGTCAGTGACTTTCTTTGAAAGTTTGAGAACAAAAATATGGTTCCATTTGCATTGTTATTCAGACAAGAAAAATAAGTTTCCAAGGCTGTGGGTTAAAAAACGCAGGAGCTCCTTAGCACCAGTTCCTGGAGCAGAGAGTGTTTCTGATGAGCTCAAGAGCAGCTCAGCCCAGGAGCTGTTCATCAAGGCCGAGGCCTAAGAAGGATTTCATAGATCGTAGTGAGGGGTGGAGAGGGTGGATGCCTCACCATAGTGGGTCACAGGGAACACAGGTCACCAGGAATGTTCATCAACAGGCCTCTATCCAACATGGATCACCAGGTCTCTGCAGAATGTGGGTCACTATGGATAATCCAGTGTGGGTCCTCCAATGGGTGATGAAGTTGGAGCAGCGGACAAAGCTCTTTCTGCAGTTTGGGCACTCGTAAGGCTTCCCTTACTGGTGGGTCCGTTGGTGTGAGGTTAAGGCAGAGCTCTGGTTGAAGCTCTTCCCACACTTGAAGCACCCGTGAGGCCTCTCCCCAGTGTGGATGTACCAGTGCTTGATGAGGTCGGAGCTGCGGATGAAGCCCTTTCTGAAGTGGAAGTGCCTCTCCCCTGTGTGCAGCCGCTGATGCAGGATGAGGTCAGAGCTGGTTCGAAACCTCTTGTCATACTCAGGACACTCATAGGGCTGTTCACCAGTGTGGACACGCTGGTGGATGATGAGGCTGAAGCTGTGGTTGAAGCTCTTCCCACGTTCCAAGCACTTGTAGGGCTGTTCCCCTGTGTGTGGTTGGCGGTGGGTAAGGAGGTGAGAACTCTGGCTGAAGCTTTTCCCACATTCCCCACATATGTAGGGCCGTTCCCCAGTGTGGGTCTTCTGGTGGCGGATCAGGTGGGATCTCCAGCTGAAGCTCTTCCCACATTCCAAGCATTTGTGGGGCTTCTTCTTGGTATGAAGCTGCTCATGGACCCCAAGGTCTGGGCTCTGTCTCAAGCTCCAGCCGCATTCCTGGAACAAGGAGGGTCTTTCCTCCTTGGAGTACTCTGGGATGGATTTGGAGCCATTTCCCATGGGGAACGTTCCTGGTTTTGATTCCCTGTTGAATTCCTGCACCATGGAGGCACTGAAAATGGCCTCTTCCACGAGGTTCTTCTGGGTGGATTTGTCCTCCATGGTCTCCATCCTCAACTCAGTGTCTGGGGGAGGAAGGAAAAGGAGAGGAAGGAATGAGGAGAAAGAAGACAGAACAAGAATGAACAAGGGAGAGGAAGAAACAAGGAGAGGAAGGAGCAAGGAGAGGAAGAAGGTGAAGAAGGAAGAAGGAGACAAATGAAAAAGGAGAAGGAAGATATAAGGAAAAGAATGAGGAAAAGGAAGAGAAAAAGGAACAGGAAGAAAAAGGAACAAGGAGAGGAAGGAAAAAGCAGAAGGAAGAAAGGGAAAAGGAGAAAGGGAGTAAGGAAGAAAAAGGAAGAAGGAGAGGAAGAAAGGAAGGACATCCCCCCAAACCCGTCCCTGGCAGAAGGGCAGTGGCAGCGGGGTTGTCCTGCAGCCGGGGCCATGCTGGGCTGGAAGATGTAGCACAAGAGAGGGACAAAGGGGCACTGACTTCCTCCTCACCTGCCTGGGGGTCCCGGGGCATCTTTCCTCGTCCTCCCCGCCTCCTCCTCCATCTCGCCAAGCTTTGGGAAGGAGAAATCCTGTTTTTAGGGGAAAAGCAAGGTGTGAGAACATTGGGTGAGGGGCTTCTCCTGTCCAAATCCATCTATAGAAGTGACCAGGCATCTTGCATCCATAAAACCCTCCAGAATACCAAGATTCAGCCCAACAAAACCCTCCAAAACACAGCCCCAAGAATCCCAAAATGTTATGATTCAGCCCAAAACCCGTGCAATCCATCAACAGTCATCAAAACCCCCTCCAAAATATGAAGATTCAGCCCCCCAAAAATCCAAGAATACTAAGATTTACCACAAAACCCCCTCCAAGACACCAAGATTCACTCCAAAAAACTCTAAAATACAAAGATTCAGCAAAATCAAAAGGGTGAGGGATATTACTAAGAGACTTCCTAAGCTAATTCAACCCTCAGACTATTACCCACTGTTGGTTGTCCAGGTTGGAAGTGATGACATCCATGAAAGAAGTACCAGGGTAATTAAAAAAGATTTTAAGGCTCTGACCCGATCACTTCATGGAACAGGAGCACAGGTAGTAATTGTCTCAGTTCCTGTGCTAGCCAAGATGAATGAAGAGGTAAATGAGAGGTATAGGAAAACCTGGCTTACAAATTGGTGGCTTAGGGGATGATGCTACCGTCAAAATTTTGGGTTTTTTGATCATGGAGCAAACTCCATGTTGCCCAGTCTCCTCAAGCCAGAAGGGCTTCATTTATCTAGGAAGGGCAAAAGAACTGTAGCCCATAAGTTGGTGGGGTTGGTTAGGAGGGCTTTAAACTAGGTTTGAAGGGGGAAGGGACTGAAACTGGGCTCTCCAGAGATAAGCCTAAGGGTGTAGAGCCTGAATTGAGAGTAAAATCAATGGCCCAGCTGAAGTACATGTACACCAATGCACGCAGTGTGGGAAACAAACAAGAAGAGGCTGGAAGCCAAAGTGCAGCAGGAAAACTGTGACATAGTTGCTATTACAAAAACATGGAGGGATGACTCACACGACTGGAGTGCTGCTATGGAGGGCTACAAGCTCTTCAGAAAGGACAGGCAGGGAAGGAGAGGTGGAGGGGTGGCTTTATGTGTTAGAGAGTCTCTTGACTCTGTTGAAGTTGAGGTCAGCAGTGAAAAGGTTGAGTGTCTGTGGGCCAGAATCAGGGGGAAGGCCAACAGGGCTGACATCCTTGTGGGTGTCTGTTACAGACCACCCAACCAGGATGATGAAGGAGATGAATTATTCTACAAGCAGTTGGCAGATGTCTCAAAATCTCCAGCCCTTGTTCTTGTGGGTGACTTTAACCTGCCAGATATCTGCTGGGAGCTCAACACAGCAGAGAAGAGGCAGTCAAGGAGGTTCCTGGAGTGTATAGAGGACAATTTCCTTCATCAACTGGTAAATGAACCTACCAGGAGTAAGGCCTCGCTAGACCTGCTGTTTACAAACAGAGAGGGGCTGGTAGATGGTGTAGTGTTTGGAGGCCGCCTGGGGCACAGCGACCATGAAATAATAGAATTTTCAATCCTCAGAGATGCAAGGAGAGGCACCATTAAAACCTCTACTCTGGACTTCCGGAAGGCAGATTTTGGCCTATTCAAAAAACTAATTCAGAGCATACCCTGGGAAACAACCCTTAAAAACAAGGGGGTCCAGGAGGGATGGACATGTTCCAAGAAGGAAATTTTGAGTGCACAACAACAGGCTATACCAGTGTGCCGAAAGGCCAGCCGGAGGGGAAGATGGCCAGCTTGGTTAAATAGGGAGATTCTGAAAGAAATCAGGGATAAAAAGAAAGTTTACAGACTGTGGAAAAAAGGGCTGGCTACTTATGAAGAATTTATGAAGAGAACTGGGTGATGCAGAAAAATCAGGGAAAGAAAAATGCAATTTGAAGTTAATTTGGCTAATTCTATTAGGGATGACAAAAAGTCTTTCTATAAATACATTGATAACAAAAGGAGGGGCAAGGAAAACCTCCATTCTCTGTTGGACTTGTAGGGAAATATAGTTAACAAAGATAAGGAGAAGGCTGAGGTACTTAACACCTACTTTGCCTCAGTTTTTACCAGTAAGACAGGTGGCCCTCAAGACAACTGGCCTCTGGAGCTGGTAGATGGAGGGAGGGAGCTGAATAGCCGTCCTGTATTCCAGGAAGAAATAGTGACTTACTGAGCCAGCTGGATCCTCACAAGTCTATGGGACCAGACTGGATCCATCCCAGGGTGATGAGGGAGGTGGCAGAAGAGCTTGCCAAGCCACTCTCCATCATCTCCCAACAGTCCTGGCTCTCTGGGGAGGTCCCAGATGATTGGAAGTTGGCCAATGTCACCCCAGTCTACAAAAAGGGCTGCAAGGCTGACACTGGCAACTCCAGGCCTGTCAGCCTGACCTCGGTGCCTGGCAGGGTTATGGAGCAGATCATCATGAGTGCAATCACACAGCACTTAAAGGATGGGTGTTATAGTTTGAGCTGGCAAAATGCCAACTGCCTGGTACCCAGTCAAAAAGTCCACTCCCAGAGCAGGAGAGTGAGGGAAAACAGCAGAAACGAGGCTTTAGACACAGTGAGGTTTTTATATTTATACAGAGAAGAGGAGAGCTTAACACAGAATATGAAATAGCACATAGTGACAGGAGACAACAACAGGCTCACCGAGGTCGCCCCAGCTAACAGGTGAAACTCCAAACCAACCAAACCCCCTCCCCAGAGGAAACCTCCCAGCAAGAGGGAAAGAGGAATTAACAGGAATGTGCTCACGTCCCCGGCTAAGCAGACGTGCCGACTGGCAGGAGGGCCTGATATCAGCAGTCAGGGAGCGGGAACCGTCCTGGTCAGAAGCATGGACCAAAAAGAGGGTGAGACTCCTCCCACCTTGCTTGTTATACTCCCCGACACTTCCTGATGATGTCAGATGATATGAAATACCTCTATGGGTGCTTAAGTCAGATGATGCCTGTCCCCTCTAATCTGTGTCACAACCTTTGAGGCCCGCTAAAAACTGAGGCCTAAATGGGGACCTATGCTGACTAAAGCCAAAACTACTACAACGTCCACCCCTTATTTCATATCATATGACATCAACGGCCCATATCCCACAGTAATCATTTTTTTTTTTTCCTCGCTTATATGCATATATGTATAGTCCATATGCAGTCTTTCGAGGCAGGTGGCCTTTCGTCAAGGATCAGCCCCAGCATCAGTTCAGCTTGGGTCCTTCGCCTTTTGGTTAAAGTCACAGTTCCAAGTTCAGGACTGGTTCACAGGTTAGGGCTGCCTTAACGTTGGACGTCATGGGATACCAGTATCAGCTTTGTTTGGGTCTTTCTCATCCGGTGTCTGGTTTCCTGCAAAACACAACTCAAGGCACACAATTAGGTTTTCCCCAAGGCTAGGTTGCCTTGGGGCACGCACTGGATCTCAGCATCTTGTCTCATCACCCACCAGGTATTCCCAGGCCCTTGGGCAAAAACAATCCCACGAATGGGTTTGCTTTCGCCCGAGGGAGAAGTAACCCAAACAGATTTCCCTAGTATGCCTCTCAGGTGAATTGCAGGAACTTTGTCTCCATCCACCGTGTGGAGGGATTCTGTTTGGGCAGGACCAGCTTGATTGATAGAGCCTCTAGTGTTAACCAACCAGGTGGCCTTGGCTAAGTGCTTATCCCAGTTCCTCAAAGTTCCTTCACCTAGTGCCTTTAGAGTTGTTTTTAACAGTCCATTGCACCTCTCAACCTTCCCAGCCGCAGGTGCATGATATGGAATGTGATATACCCATTCAATACCATGCTCCCATGCCCAAGTGGCCACCAGATTGTTTTTGAAATGAGTCCCATTATCTGACTCAATGCGATCTGGAGTGCCATGCCTCCACAGGACCTGTTTCTCAAGGCCCAGGATAGCGTTCCGGGCTGTTGCATGTGATACCGAATAGGTCTCTAGCCATCCGGTAGTCGCTTCTACCACGGTAAGCACATGGCGCTTACCCTGGCGGGTCTGTGGCAATGTGATGTAGTCCACCTGCCAGGCTTCTCCGTATCTATACTTGTCCCAGCGTCCACCATACCAAAGGGGCTTCAACCTTTTTGCCTGCTTAATGGCAGCACAGGTTTCACAATCGCGGATAACCTGAGAGATAACGTCCATGGTTAAATCCACCCCTCGGTCTCGTGCCCATTTATAAGTTGCGTCCCGGCCTTGGTGGCCTGAAGCATCATGGGCCCATCGAGCCAGGAACAATTCTCCCTTTTGCTGCCAGTCTAGGTCTACTTGAGACACCTCGATCTGTGCAGCTCGGTCTGCCTGTCTGTTATTATCATGTTCCTCATTAGCTCGACCTTTAGGCACATGGGCATCTACATGGCGGACTCTCACGTACAGCTTCTTTACTCTGGCAGCAATGTCTTGTCACAGATCTGCAGCCCAGATGGGTTTCCCTCTACGTCTCCAATTCATTTTCTTCCACCGGTCTAGCCACCCCCAGAGGGCATTCGCTATCATCCATGAGTCGGTGTACAAGTAGAGCCTTGGCCATCCTTCTCTTTCTGCAATGTCTAGGGCCAATTGGACAGCTTTGAGTTCTGCGAACTGACTCGATTCGCCTTTCCCTTCAGTGGCTTCTGCCACCCGTCTGGTGGGACTCCACACAGCTGCTTTCCACTTCCGGCTCTTTCCTACGATACGGCAGGAACCATCAGTGAAAAGGGCGTAGCGCGTCTCTTCATCTGGCAGCTGGTTATATGGTGGAGCTTCTTCAGCACGACCACTGACTCCTCCCCTTCTTCCTCTGCCAGACTGAAGTTCCCACCTTCAGGCCAATTAGTAATGATTTCTAAAATTCCAGGGCGATTCGAGCTCCCAATTCTAACACGTTGTGTAATCAAAGCAATCCATTTGCTCCACGTGGCATCGGTGGCATGGTGTGTAGGGGGCACTTTTCCCTTAAACATCCAGCTTAGCACCGGTAGTCGAGGTGCCAGGAAAAGCTGTGCTTCGGTACCGATGACTTCTGAGGCTGCTCGTATGCCTTCATACGCCGCTAAGATTTCCTTCTCCATAGGGGTGTAATTGGCCTCAGAGCCTCTGTAGCTTCGGCTCCAGAAACCAAGTGGTCGCCCTCGCGTCTCACCAGGCACTTTTTGCCAGAGGCTCCAGGAGGGACCTTTATCTCCAGCTGTGGAATAAAGTACATTCTGTACATCTGGCCCCGTCCTGACAGGTCCAAGAGCCACGGCATGTGCAATCTCCTGCTTGATCTGCCTGAATGCCTGTTGTTGTTCAGGACCCCATTGGAAATTGTTCTTTTTACAGGTCACAAAGTAGAGAGGGCTCACAATCTGGCTGTACTCAGGAATGTGCATTCGCCAGAAGCCTATGACTTCCAGAAATGCTTGAGTCTCCTTCTTGCTAGTCGGGGGAGCCATTGCTACAATCTTATTGATGATGTCGGTTGGAATCTGGCGACGCCCGTCCTGCCATTTCACCCCTAGGAACTGGATCTCTCTGGCAGGTCCCTTGACTTTACTCTTCTTGATGGCAAAACCAGCCTCGAGGAGTATCTGGATGATCTTTTGTCCTTTTCTGAATACTTCTTTTGCTGTGTCTCCCCATACGATGATGTCATCAATATATTGGATGTGTTCTGGGGCCTCACCCTTCTCTAGTGCGGCCTGGATCAGCCCATGGCAGATGGTAGGACTGTGTTTCCACCCCTGGGGCAATCGATTCCACGTGTACTGGATGCCCCTCCAGGTGAAAGCAAACTGCGGCCTGCACTCTGTGGCCAAGGGAATGGAGAAAAACGCGTTAGCGATGTCAACAGTGGCGTACCACTTTGCTGCTTTGGTCTCCAGCTCATACTGGAGCTCCAACATATCTGGCACGGCGGCACTCAATGGTGGCGTGACCTCATTCAAGCCACGATAGTCCACTGTCAGTCTCCATTCTCCATCTGGTTTGCGTACAGGCCAAATGGGGCTGTTGAAGGGTGAATGTGTTCTACTGACCACCCCTTGACTTTCCAGCTTCTTGATCAACCTATGGATAGGGGTCACAGCATCTCGGTTTGTCCGATACTGTCGCCTATGTACGGTTGTGGTGGCCATCGGTACTTCTTGATCTTTGACTCGGAGCAATCCCACAGCAGAAGGGTCTTCTGAGAGGCCAGGAAGAGCAGACAACTGTTTGGACTTGTCTTCAATCACCGTGGCTACACCAAAAGCCCACCGGTACCCCTTTGGGTCCTTGAAGTGTCCTCTTTTCAAGTAGTCTATACCCAGGATGCAAGGGGCTTCTGGCCCCGTCACAATGGGATGTTTTTCCCACTGGTTTCCCGTCAAGCTCATGTCGGCCTCCACCACCGATAGGTCTTGAGACCCTCCGGTTACTCCAGAAATAGAAACAGTCTCTGTACCCTCATGTTCCGACGGCATCAATGTACATTGGGCGCCAGTGTCGACCAGAGCTCGGTATCTCCGAGGAGCCGATGTGCCAGGCCACCGAACCCGCACTGTCCAGAAAACTCGATTGTCCCTTTCCTCCTCCTGGCCGGAGGCAGGGCCCCTCTATTGCTGCTCCTGCTCCGAGCACTCGCTATCTGACCTCAGTGATGTTCCATCAGAGACTCCTCCATCAGAGGTGATGGAGTCTCTCCTTTTACGTCTTGGGGACCGATGTTTCCTTTGCGGGGTCTCTGCCTCAACTATATGGACAGCCTTTTTGCCAGCTTTCTTCTCTATTAACTCTTGCAACCGGGCTCCGAGCTTAAAGGTGGGCTCACCGTTCCACCTTTCCATGTCTTCCCCCAGTGCACGTAGACTAGTCCACAACCATCCACGTTCACTACGGGGCTTACTCTTGGGGCTTCTCTTCTCGTGTGCACTACGAGGGGAACGCGGACGAGACCGGGATCGAAAATGAGACCGAGACCGTGGCCTTTCCTCGGTTCTGTCTTCGTCAGAGGCATCGGAGGACACCCTTCTCTCAGTGACCTGTCGGCCACGAGACTTAGGGCTGCCCCTAGAGTCTGGAAGATCAGCCCGTAGAACGTCAAGCCCCTCTTCTATAGTCCGTAGCCAACTGCACATGTCACCCACTGTCCGGGGTACATGGTCACCACTCTCGGGAAGAACTGTTAGCAGGCAGCTGACTAACGATGGAGGGCAACCTTGTATTACTTTCCTCCACATCGGCATCATGCAGGGGACATGCTCTGGGTTAGTGGTAGCAAGTCCGTCCAGAGGATCACCATAGAGAAGCTCTAACAGCGCCAGTTCCTGTAGGTATTGGCTGGCCTCATCTATGGTTGTCCACTTCCGTGGGGAACTCTGTAAAGACTCCCTATACGGGTATGCCCCAGTCACACCTCCAAAGAGTCGCAACAACAAATTGCAATCGCCCTCTGTCTTTGCCATCTCCTTTTCAATTTTATCATCTCTTGCAATAGTGCCCAGGTGTTGTGTTTCTTGACCATTCAACACGTAAGACCCAGCTCCTCCATCTCGGCATCGGAGCACCCATGTAAGAATTCGTTCACCAGGCAGGCGCCTGTATTCCTTCCGTATGTCCCGAAGTTCTGCTGGGGTCAGTGATCTGGATATTATGGTCTCCTGTCTAATTTCCCTTGGCCGTTCCT
The DNA here is from genome assembly GCF_047495875.1 of Pithys albifrons albifrons. Lineage (NCBI taxonomy): Eukaryota > Metazoa > Chordata > Aves > Passeriformes > Thamnophilidae > Pithys > Pithys albifrons. The sequence continues at coordinate 1,957,484 of NC_092489.1, forward strand.
GTTTCCCGGGTGATTGTTTGGCCCCCTCTGTTGAAGGTCCTGCACCTGTATCATCTGTCGAAAAACTCGCACTTGTCCCCTCACCAGCTCCTTCTCCTACTGTTGCTCCCTCTGATGTCCCTATCCATGACTTCCTTTTCACTACAGGAGCAATAATAGTTTTTCGCTGATTGATCTGGGTACCTGTCTGGTTTGGGGTGTCTGTAGTGTCCTCCACAATCTGGGTCCCTGTGTCCTCCCTTGTACCTTTTTGGCAATGCTCTATTGCAGCTCGGTAGGCATGGGCCAAACCCCAATAGAAGGCAAGCAGCTGGTGGTTTGGGTCAGAATAAGCAAGGCATCCTTCCTCCAGGCAATGTGCCAGCTTGTTAGGGTCGAGCACCTCCTCCGGAGTAAATTGCCAGGTAACAGGAGGTGCCAAACGTCCTATTAACATGCCCAGGCTACTCCATCTTCCCTGCCACCCAGGCAGTGACTTCTTCAAGGGACGTCCCAATAAGGGTCTATTAAAACCCCGATTTGAAGCTTGCTCTGTCCTGAACCGAAACCACCAGCATAACACCACCTTTTTCAAACCTATCAATGCACCTAGGGTTTTCACCAGTCCCACGATTGTCATCAAAAACACCAAGTAAGAATCCCCAAAAACTGTGTATGCTCCTGCTATGAAATCTTCTATGTTGAAATCAGGCAGATCTTGGAGGGAGAAAAGAAAATTGAAGTCAAAGGTTGTACCAGGCAGAGTAGCTCTCACCATGTGAAATTGAATAAGCACTAACAAAGGCAAACTGACAGTTATAACTAAGAAAGGAATTAACAAGAGGCCTATTACCAATTTGCTCTCCATTTTGTTTTACGTTCAATGCCCAACGTGTTCCCAAAACACAAGATAATCTACACTAGTTTACCTAAACAATCCCCGGGAACACAGCCAAGCTCCCGGGAAACTTGCCAACACCCTTGGTCAGTTCCTGGGTTTCGGCACCAAAAGAATGTTATAGTTTGAGCTGGCAAAATGCCAACTGCCTGGTACCCAGTCAAAAAGTCCACTCCCAGAGCAGGAGAGTGAGGGAAAACAGCAGAAACGAGGCTTTAGACACAGTGAGGTTTTTATATTTATACAGAGAAGAGGAGAGCTTAACACAGAATATGAAATAGCACATAGTGACAGGAGACAACAACAGGCTCACCGAGGTCGCCCCAGCTAACAGGTGAAACTCCAAACCAACCAAACCCCCTCCCCAGAGGAAACCTCCCAGCAAGAGGGAAAGAGGAATTAACAGGAATGTGCTCACGTCCCCGGCTAAGCAGACGTGCCGACTGGCAGGAGGGCCTGATATCAGCAGTCAGGGAGCGGGAACCGTCCTGGTCAGAAGCATGGACCGAAGAGCCCAGAGACTCCTCCCACCTTGCTTGTTATACTCCCCGACACTTCCTGATGATGTCAGATGATATGAAATACCTCTATGGGTGCTTAAGTCAGATGATGCCTGTCCCCTCTAATCTGTGTCACAACCTTTGAGGCCTGCTAAAAACTGAGGCCTAAATGGGGACCTATGCTGACTAAAGCCAAAACTACTACAGCGAAGGGATTAGATCCAGCCAGCATGGGTTTAGGAGGGGCAGGTCCTGTCTGACCAACCTGATCTCCTTTTACGTGACCCACGTGGTGGATGAGGGGAAGGCTGTGGATGTGTCTATCTGGACTTCAGCAAGGCCTTTGACACTGTCTCCCATAATATACTCCTGGAAAAGCTGGTAGCCCATGGCTTGGACAGGTGTACCCCCTACTGGGTCAGGAGCTGGCTGGAGGGCCGGGCCCAGAGAGTGCTGGTGAGCTGGGCTGTGTCCAGCTGGCGGCCGGTCACCAGTGGTGTCCCCCAGGGGTCTGTGTTAGGCCCAGTCCTGTTTAACATCTTTATTGATGATTTAGAAGAGGGGATTGAGTCCATCATCAGCAAATTTGCTGGTGACACCAAGTTGGATGGGAGTGTCGAGCTGCTGGAAGGCAGGAGGGCTCTGCAGAGGGACTTGAAAGATGGGCTGATTCCAATGGGATGAAGTTCAATAAGGCCAAGTGCAGGTCCTGCCCTTTGGCCACAACAACCCCCTGCAGCACTACAGGCTGGGCACAGAGCGGCTGGAGAGCAGCCAGGCAGAAAGGGTCCTATGGGTACTAATTGACAGGAAGCTCAACATGAGCTAACAGTGTGCCCAGGTGGCCAAGAAGGCCAATGGGATCCTGGCCTGTATCAAAAATAGTCTGACCAGCTGTTTTAGGGTGAGTTCGAAAAGATGCCAGAAAGCGAGACAGACACTGTGAAAAGATTAACAAACGGCGTTTATTTATTCACCAGAGATTGTTAAAATGATAGGAGTTTTATGGTGGAAACGGAGGGGGAAGCAAAAGGAAGGAAAAAGCCTTCAAGAAAACCCAATAAACCCAGGTGTGCCAATACCCCCCCATTCACCAAGGGAGTAGCTGGCACTAATGTCTTACCAACCCACTAGCCAACTCACTGCAGTAACAGGTTCCCTCGTGTAGCAAACCAGCCCCCCGGAGATGTCTGCCGGGGCAGGGGGGTTGGGATGGGGGGGCACCGAAGCCTTTCCCCCTCCCCCCCAGGCAAGAAGCTACCAACTTCGCTGCTGCTGCTTCTCTTGCTTCAAATTCTTCTCCTCTCCCCAAACTCCCTCCCCTAATAGCTCTCTCCTCTCCAGGCAGTCCAACCAATAGAAGAGACTCAAAATAACTGTAGTTTATGCAAAGTCTTTTTCTTCAAGGACAAAATTTTCACTTTATCAGCTCCTTCTCCTCAGAACTAGGCAGGAAAAGGGTAGATCTTCCTCACAGGTGGCAGATGGCAAAAACACAGACCAAAAATGTCAACAATTCTAATTCCCTATAAACCAGCAGGCCCAGGACAGTGATCCTTCCCCTGTACTCTGCCTTGGTGAGGCCACACCTTGAGTACTGTGTTCAGTTCTGGGCCCTTCAGTTCAGGAAAGAGATTGAGGGGCATGAGCGGGGCCAGAGAAGAGCAACAAGGCTGGTGAAGGGACTGGAGCACAAGTCCTGTGGGGAGAGGCTGAGGGAGCTGGGGGTGTTCAGCCTGGAGAAGAGGAGGCTCAGAGGTGACCTCATCACTGTCTAGACCTACCTGAAGGGAAGTTCTAGCCAGGTGTGGGTTGGTCTCTTCTCCCAGGCACTCATCAATAGGACAAGGGGGCACGGGCTCAAGGTCTTCCAGGGGAAATTTAAGTTGGATATCAGGAAAAAATTCTTTCCAGAGAGAGTAACCAGGCATTGGAATGGGCTGCCCAGAGAGGTGGTGGATTCCCCATTCCTGGAGGTTTTTAAACTGAGATTGGACATGGCACTGAGTGCCATGATCCAGTAAAGGGACTGGAGTTGGACCAAGGGTTGGACTTGATGATCTCGGAGGTCTTTTCCAACCCAATTGACTCTATGATTCTATGATTGAAAGAACCCCTCACGTGAGTTCCTCCTCTCTGGTCTCTCCACTTTGGGGTTCTGGGGGTCCCTCCTCTCCAGGCTGCCAGGGGTCCCATGAAACCCAGTGTTCCCCCATCTCTGGTCTCCTCCATTTGTGGTTCTGGGGGCACTGACTCTCCAGGATCCCCCCATTTTGGGATGCTGGGGGTTTTGCAGGTCCCAGGAGTCCATTCTTCCCTGACCTCTCCTTCAGGGTACTGAAGGTCCCAGGGGTGTCCCCTCTCTGGGCTGGGGACCTGGGAATCCTGGGGTGTCCCCTCGCTGGGCTGGGGTCCTACCATCTCCAGGCTCTTGAGGATCATGGGAATCCTGGGGTTCCCCCCTCTCTGGGATCCCTATATCAGTGTCACAGGGGTTGCTTCTCTCTGCAGCCCTCCCTCTCTAGGCTGCTGGGTGCTCTGAGGGTCCCCCCTGTACAAGACCCCCATTTTAGGGTCCCAGGCGTTCCCCCTCTCTGTGCTCCAGGCTGTCAATGGAGGGCCTGACCCAGGCAGACCAACCCCCACTGCAGGGGAGGGGAATCTTGCATCCCCCCATGCACCACCAGGGCTCTTCTGGGAATGACCACTGGGATCCCTCAAAAAAACACCTCCTGGGGAGCCCCCAGTATCCCCATAAGGGGCATATGTGGCTCATTTTTAAGTCCTCAAAGATTCAAACATCCCCTTCAAAAAAACCGCAGAAATCTCCCAAGATATTTGAGGCAAGCTCCGCCTCCCCAGTCACCTGTGCAATGTGGGGGTAGGTGATGCTGTAAGGGGGTACTTTTAAATTTAGATGATCAATGGAGCATAGAAGGGTGAGAAAGTACATGCTGGAAAACTAGGCATAATAGTATACAAAGTTATATAACACTAGATACTCTTTATTATCAAGGCCTTGTTCCTCTCTGACTTGGCTGCACTCATGGGAACACAATGGTGAAGGTTGTACAAAGGGGTGAGGAAGCTGATGATGGGAAGAAGAATAGGTGGGCAGGGGTCGTGTGACCACTACCCAACAGACAAGCATGCGCAGACTGTTGCCATTTATGTAATTAATAGGTGGTGTTTGGCTGCCTCTCAGGTATCACCTTATACTGTGTCCTGGCCTGACATAGTATAATGGATAGCTGATAAATAGGAACGCCAAGAGCGGGGGAGCTGAGCAACACCCATCCTTCCACCAAACCTGTGTTAGCTCCGTGGGGACGCCCACTAAGCATGAGTGCCGTCCAGCTTCTGCCATCCTGGTAGTCCTGGCCTGTCTGCTCAAGTAAGCATCAGAAACAGGAAGCAACTGCTACACCATCAACTATGTTTCTACTATATTGTATCCTTTTGTATCCTTTAATTAAGTTTTAAATAGTTTATTCTTTCTAGTCTCTTGTATTATTAAGTATTTTATCCTTTTAATTCTCTTTTGCTTGTTGTTATTGCAATAAATGCTATTTGCAGTATTTTATGACTGTGATTAGCTTTATTCTGGACATGTATCCAAAACGAACTGTTACAGATGCTCCCAAGGGCAAGGGGACTTTGGATACAGCAATCAATGAAACAGCAAGCAATGAAACCTTCTTCCTCTTTCTGCTCCTTTTTCTTCTCTATCTCTGCTCCTCCTTCCATTACTCCTCCTCTTTCTACTCCTCATCCTTCATCCCTCCTTCACCTGCTCCTCCTCCTCCTCCTCCTCTTCCAGGCAACTCTGGATGTGTGTATAGACTGGGGAATGAGAGGCTGGAGAGCAACTGTAGGAAAGGGCTGTGGGGATGCTGGTCAGGGGACAGTTGGCCGCAAGTCAGCAGTGTTCTGGCAGCCAGGAGGGCCAACCATGTCCTGGAGGGCATCAGGAACAACATTGCTGGCCAGGCGAGGAAGGGGATTATCCCACTCTGCTCTGCACTGGGGCAGCATTACATGCAATACTGGGGCAGTTTGGGGTGACACAATACAAAGACATTAAGCCATTACATAGAGTCCAAAGGAGGCCACAAGGATGGAGAAGGATATGGCGGGAAGGCCTTATGAGGAGAGGCTGAGGGCACTTGGTTTGTTCAGCCAGGAGAAGGGGCAACGAGGTCAGATCCAATGGGGTCTTCAACATCCTCCTGAGGGGCAACGGAGAGGCAGGTACCAATCTCTTCACTCTCATGACTTACAGGACTCAAGGGAATGGCTGGAGCTGAGTCAGGGAGGTTTAGGTGGGTTATCAGGAAAAGGTTTTCTCCCACAGAGGACAGGGTGGCTGGATACTGGAACAGGCTCCCCAGGGAAGTGGTCACAGCACCAGGCTCAAGAAGCATTTGGAACACGTTCTTAAGAACATGCTGAGATTCTTGGGGTGTCCTGCACAGAGCCAGGAGCTGGACTCGCTGGTCCAGATGGTCCCTCCCAACTCTGCCGACTCTGCAGCTATGAACTCCCTGTTCTGCCTTGAGACTCCTCAGCCCCCGCCCCCGCCTCACTCCGTGGTGAAGGGCCGGCAGTGCCTAAGGTAACAAAATGCCCCAAAAGTCTGGTTTACACAAGAGGCTACACCAGGGGAACAAGAAAATGGAGCAGATAGGGGCCCCTCGCTCTATTTCTTCTCTCTTTTCTCTGCCTTTCTTTCGCCTCTTTCCAGTCCCTGTTGGCGGCTCCGGCCCCGCACTGCGGCAGCCCCAGCGCGAGCTCCAAGGAGCGGCACATCCTGGTGCCCTTCCCGGACTTTGTTTCATGGCACAGCCCGCCGGCCTCTGGTGGGGCACCAGGAGGATTGTGAAGCTGTGCTGGACCTTGTGAGCCAGAGCTTCGGGGAAGGGTGGGGAACTGCGGGACGTGTTAGGGACAATAAAACACGTGTCCGGGGTCTTTGTTCAGCCTGATGGGAATTCAGAACGGGCATCACGGCCCCGACCAGTGGGTCGTGACAAGAGGTCCCGGGGCTCCTCCATCTCTGAGCTGTCGGCGGTCCCTGGGGTCCCCCCTCTCTCCAGGCTCTCCTATTTTTCAGGGCTCAAGTGCTGGGATACACGAAGGACCCCATTCCCGCTACTTCACCTCCTCTTATCCCGCTCTCCCATCCCTTTCCCATCGTCCCTCCAAACCTCGGCCCCTTCGACACCTCCCTTTCGGGGTGGGTGACCCACCTCCCTCTCACTCCGTCAGGGGGTACCACTCCCCACTTTTCCTCCCCCTTCCGCCTTTCCCATCGTGGGTGTCCCCATCATCCTCCCCCACCCCGCCCCGCTCACCTGGGAGCTGCTCGGTTGGTGCAAAGAACTGCAGGGACACGGGCAGGAGGAAGAGGAAGAGGACTGGGAGGAACATTCCCCCCTTTCCGGCCCCTCCCGTATCCCGTAGGTGACCGGAGTGGGGAAGCTCACCCCACATATCTTTGGGGGAGTCTCTGAGGTTTTCTTCTGCGAGTGTGGGGATGTTTGTATCTTGCCGGACTCCAGAGCTGAGGCGCAGATATCCCTTGGGGGTCCCCGGAAGGTGTTTTTTGGGAGGTCCCGGTTGGGCTGTGGTGGGCGGGGGGATGCAGGTTTCCCCCCCGGGTAGGGGTCAGTGTTCCCAGGTCGGGCACTGCTGGCTCCATTGCCAGCCCGGGACCCTCGGGAGAGCCAGCTGTGTGTGGGAACCCCTGGGACCCCCCGGGGTGGGGAGAGCAGACAGGGGCGAAAACGGAGCTGGGGGACCCCCGGCAGCCTGGAGAGGGGGGACAGCTCTGGGACAAGACAGTGGAGACCGGAAATAAGGAAACCTCGGGATTCTCGACCCCCTCAGCAGCCTGGAGAGGGGGGGACCTCAGACGGGGGGGCCCGTGGAACCCCCGGCAACTCAAGCAGAGAGTGAGTAAGGGGAGAAGGGAGCCCTGGGACCCCTGAAGCCCCTGGCATTTCTAAGCAGGATGGTGGAAAGCGGATAATCCCAGAATTCCAAAGTGGAGAGACTGCAGAGATGGGGACCCTGGAATTCCCAGTGACTTCTAGAGATGGACTTTGGAAGGAGGAACCCCCAACCCAATGCGCTCACACCTTATTTTTTCCTCAAACCAGAATTTCTCATTTACAAACCTTGGCCAGATGGAGGAGGAGGCTACGAGGAAGAGGAAGATGCCCCAGGACCCCCAGGCAGGTGAGGAGGAAGTCAATGCCCCTTTGCGCCTCTCTTGTGCTGCATCTTCCAGCCAACCATCACCCCTGGCTGCAGGACAGCGCTGCTGCTGACACTGTCCTGCCACCAGCCTCAGTGTTTCAGGTGCAGATGAGAGGCTGCCCAGCGAAAGTCAAAGCCAACATCAGCTTTCTGTGCTGGCACCTTTGGGGTGGGAGCAGTTCCTGGGAGTTTTCACTTGTGGAGCTCAAGGAGCTTCTGGAGACTTAGTGGTCTGGTGGTGTTGCTCTGCTCCCCAAACTGGCCCACAAAAGCAGCTCAGCAGGGGCAGATCTCTCCCATCCTCTGGGCGGACGTGAGACAGTGTCCAGGACAGGGCAGATGATGCATCGAGGGCCTTCTGGAGCCAAGGGGCCATTGTGACACTGCAGGGTCTCCCTGTGCTGAAGGGCCACTGTGCCCCAAGGGCAGTGCTAGCCCTGACCCCCATTTCTGCAATGTTGAGCCTGCAGGAGAGACATTGGCAGAACCCCGAGAGCATGACTCGCAAAAGAGCAGCTCCACTGTCTCCCTGTCCTGCCTGCACCTGAACCACTGGGGCCAGAGCATGGAATGGTCGGACCTGTCTCCTCCCTGCAAGGGCTGCCACTGGTCTCTTGATGCCACTCTTTCCCCAGGACTTCCCCTGCTTCCTTGGCACAACATACAAGTCCTTTATCCCAATTCTCCTCAGGAGCATCTTCACCAAGGTCCCCACTGCTTTTTCTGCCTCCCAGCACATCCCAGGACCCCCCCATGTGTGGGTGCAGTGCACACAAAGCAGAAACATTCCAAATGAAGAGTGGGGCCACCTGCAAGGGAAAACTTCTTGGGGGTGCAGGGCAGACTGAAGACCCTCCAGGATCAGTGGGATGGAAACCATCCTGCAGCTTGTTCCTGGAGTAGGAGCTGTCCCCAGTTTTGCTCTGGGGACTCAGCCAGCAGCACCTGGGTGCAGCACCCCAGGTGGCACCCCATGCTGTGCACTGGGTTCACCCGAGGACCTTGGTGGCACCCCGCACTGTGCATTCCCAGTATCTCTGGCACTCCCACTCCCTCTCCCTCTGAGCACCCTAGCATTCCCAGCTCTCCCAGCAGTCATCATCCACTCCTTGTGAGGAGCAGCTGATGGGCACCTCCCATGTCCCCAAAACCTGTTTCTGTAAGGAGAGACTATGATTGCCATGTTTGGTCTCCCAGAAATACAAGAGCTGAGCAACCCACACTCCTTCTTTGACCTGAACATCAGAAGGAGGTGGATCACAGGCAGGAGGAGCTGCAGCCCCATGGCTTGTCCCTCATCTATGACAGTTCTGAATGAAATGAGTTGTGGTGGGACAACCTGTTCACATGAGGTACTGCAATGGGCAAATTGAAAAGAAAAATGCCATAACTGTGACTGTCTTCCTCCTTCTTCCCCCAGCTTTCAATGCTGAGCATGATGTCACAGTCATGCTATAGAACAACCTTCCAGTGACTAAAGGGGCTTACAAGAAAGCTGGAGAGGCACCTTTTACAATGGCATGGACTGATAGGACAAGGAACAATGGCCTTACACTGAAGGAGACAGATTTAGATGACGTGTTAGGAAGAAATTCTTTACAGTTTGCCCAGAGAAATTGTTGACATCCCATCCTTGGAGGTATTCAAGGCCAGGCTGGATGGAGCTCTGAGTTCTGAAGGTGTCCCTGCCCTTGACAGGGGCGTTGGAATGGGATGATCTTTAAGGTCCCTTCCAGCCCAAACCATTCTATGATTCTATGATACGCTACAGGATATCCCTTTGGTCACTTGGGACAGCTGTCCTGACTGTATCCTCATAACTTTTTGCCTACTCCCACCCTTCTCACTTGTAGGAAAGTGGGAAAAACTGCAAAAGGCCCAGCACTGTGCCAGCATTGTTCAGGAATAGCCCAAATATGGGTGAGTTATCCACACTGGTTTGGCACAGACGGCCCAACACAGGCAGGGGCACGACAGAGATGCCTCTAGCCACTGCCCTGAGCCCCAGGGAGCCCCCTGAACCACTCTACTGAGTCCCAGAGACACCCAAAACCCTGGTGTGGATTCCCCCCACAGGACACTCCCCGTCACTCTTACTTCTCCCCCTGGATGAGCACCCCTCATGTGCTCCTGCCAGCCCTGCCCCCCTTCACCCCCCCAGCATCTCTGGTACCCTCACAGGCTTCCAAGGGGAAAAAAACCCCACAAAAGCATCAAAAGAAAGCTAAGATTTAAAAGCCCAATGCTTGCCTCTAGCCAAAATCATAGGCTTTTTTTAATTTAACAGGCACTGCTGTGCCTTGCCAGTGTAAATGTAGAAATGACTTAAAGGGCAACTTGTCCTCAAACTCCCCTGTTTCAAATGCAAACCTTTCCCTTTGAAATCATAGTAACAATAACAGCAACAATAACAACAATAATAATATAAAATTACATCCTGAGAAATTGGCATCTGCTTTTACTTCTTCCCCACAGGCAGAAGAGCCACTGGCAGGGGGCTTGAAGCTCAGACTGGTGCTCTGAGAACTCCCCAGTCTCCTCACTGCCTCTAGCAGCAGGTTAGGGAGCAGAAGAGAACAAATGAAGATTTATTTTATAGGAGAGAATCCCAGAAAGGTTTGCATTGCAAGGAACTGTTATAATCTTGTTCCAACCCCCCTGCTATGGGGACGGACACCTTCCACTAGACCAGGTTGCTCTAAACCCTGTCCAACCTGGCCTTGAACACTTCCAGAGATGGGGCAGCCACAAAACCTGTGGCAGGTTTTCCAGGAAGGCTTTGACAGTGGTAACAGCTTGAGCAGAATTCCCCTATTCCAGTCCTCAAGTTGCCAAGGAGGAACTTAAATCCTGGCAGCCTTCGCAGATTGTGTGATGGGAACCTTCTACTTTGTGGAGGTCAAGTGGAAAAGATAGTTGTATTATTTTTTTTTTCAAAGGTAATAGCTAGAATTGTGAAATTCCCCTCCCCACTAGTGGTGTTACTATTTAGTGCACTTTATCCTGCCAAACAAATGGTACAGCTTCCTCTTGTTTTCTTTCTGGAAAAGAAGAAATATTTCCAGACAGGGTCCAATGAAGCAAAAGTCCTAAACATGTGTCCCCCTGGGTGAGGAATTGGGCAGTTCCAGCCTCAGTCACCATGGGGTCACCTGCCAGGTTTGGGTTGGGTGACACTGGACATGCATGAGATTTTGGTTATGCAAGTGAAATGATGCCAGAATAAACTCAGGGTTTTTAAAGTTTCCCTGGGTGCTGTCACATGCCTGAGAAGTGGTGGACAAGAAAGAGCTGATGTCAGGAAATCTATAGATGTCTCCCTTTCCTCAGGCACTGGTCTCTGCTCTGTGTGAGCAGCTCTTTTCTTCGTTAAGTCATATAAAGGCTGGGCTATGATAGAAAAATCAGAACCGTGCCTCCTCCAAAACCACCAGTAATCCCAAAGCTTTCTGGAGTTCCTTTTTCTTCCAGGAATTTTCACCTCTTCCAGGATAGTTCTTGTGTCAGGGGGAAGGCATAGAGCTCCTCCTCTCCAGCATATACCCTAACTCTTGCATTTCCTTGCCATGCCTGACCTTACCTTTCCTTGCCTGGCTTTGCCTTGCCTACCACACCCTTGCCTTGCCTTTCATTGCCTACTTCTCCCTTGCCTTGATGACCCACCCCTTGCCTTGCCTGCCTACCCCTTCTTTACCTTGCATTGCATTACAAACCCATCCCCCAGCTAGACTTGCCTACCCCTTGCTTGCCTGCCCGTCCTTTGACTTTCATTGCCTTGCCTGCTCCTCTACTGACTTCTTTGTGTTGCCTACAACAAATCTGTTTTCTTTGGATGCTTTCTACAGATATCCAGCAAGGTCCTTTCCATCCTGAATGACACTTTGATTCCTCACCCTTTGTGTCCTCAGCATTAGGGATGCTGGGAGTGGTCCTTTGTGACACAGGCACCTTTCAGGGTCCTTTGTGACATGGGACAAGGAGGTGCCCAGGGCCCCTTGTGACATCCCAGAACCCTGCCCTGCCCAGGGGTTATATAAGGAGCACAGAGCTCAGCCCATCCCAGAGAGCTGCTCCCCCAGGAAGGGAGCAGCTCCCTGCATCTCTCTCTCTTTTGGCAGGACGATGGAGGTGGGATGGATGAGGAGAGGACAACGGAGATGGATGAGGAGCAGGGGAACCCCAACTCCCAGCCTGCCCAGGGCTGGACCTGTGAAGGAGACTAAGTGGACACCCCATCAGCCAGAGCAGCACAGCTAGATCAATGCAGAAACCAGGACTGACATCCCATCAGCTGGATTGACACTGGAACAGGGACTGGTGATGTCTTTTTCTCTCCCTTTCCCTCTCTTTATCTCTCTGCCCTGTGCTTTTAGAGTTGGTAAAGTAGGGACTGTTAATAAATGAAATTAATTTGTCTATGTATATAAACGAATATGTAAGAAGAACAAAATAATAACAAAGAACAATAATAACAATAAATTACAAATAACAAATACTATCACAACAATGAATAATAAAACCAAATAACAATAACAACTATCATTAATAAAATATTAATAAATGTTTAATACAACTCTCTGGTTGTTTGTGGACCCTCTGACTGTCATCACCCCTTTGCACCACAAGCATTTAGGAATCTTGGGTGCTCCCTTTCCCTTAGGGGTGGGTCATCATAACCTGTTAATAAAATATGCTCTTTTTACCAATCCTGCTCCTCTTTCTTGGTCCATCTTGGGAGCAAGGTGGATGTTGGCAGCCTAAATAATCATGGAAGTGCAGAATATCCTGAGCTGGGAGGGGCACACAAGAATTATCAAAGTCCAACCCAAATCAGAGTCAAGGGAGAGCCTCAACCCCCCCTGAGACACCCCCAAACCCCCCAATCAGAGTCAGGGGAGAACCCCAAACCCCCCAGTCAGAGTCAGGGGAGAACCCCAAACCCCCCTGAGATCCACAAACCCCCCAATCAGAGTCAGAGGTGAACCTCAAAGCCCCCTGAGACCCCCCCAAACCTCCCAAATAAGAGTCAGTGGAGAAGGGACACCCCAAACTCCCCTGAGACCCCCCCCAAAACCCCCAAATCAGAGTCAGGGACCCCCCAAACTCCCCTGAGACCCCCCCCAAAACCCCCAAATCAGAGTCAGGACAGAACCTCAACCCACCACCACCACCCCCCACCTGAGAACCCCAAATCCTCAAAATCAGAGTCAGGGGAGAATCTCAAAACCCTCCTGAGCCCCCAAAGCCCCCAAATCAGAGTTGGCGGAGAAGGGAACCCCCGACCCCCCCCCCCCCCCGAGACCTCCAAACCCCTCAAATCAGAGGCAGGGGAGAACCTCAAGCCCCCCTGAGACCCCCAAACCCCCAAATCAGAGTAAGGGGAGAAGGGACCCCCAACCCCCCCCCGAGACCCCTCCAAACCCCCTAATCAGAGTCAGGGGAGAACCTCAAACCCCCCCTGAGACCCCCAGACCACCCAATCAGAGTCAGGGGGAAGGGACCCCCAGGACCCAAGACAGTGGATCCTGTTACAGGTTCAAGAGGATTCAAAGGCACGAAATAAATTCTTTTATCTTGGTGCAAAGCTCAATCGTTCCTTGGCACATGCAGGTCTGGGAAATTGCCGTTTTTCAGTCAAGAATTGAAGACAGACAAAGATTCCTCCGAGGGAAAAGGTGCCAGGATAGAAAGGGATTGCTGCTTTTCTAGTGTTAATCGGACCGCATCATTGGCACCTGAGAGCCCAAGGCTGTCACCTTTTATCTCAGCACAAACTCAATTGTTCCTGGCACGTGTGGGTCTGGGAAATTGCCATTTTTCAACTAAAAATTCAAGATGGGTTAGGATTAGGGTTAGGGTTAGGGTTTAGGATTAGGGTTTAGAGTTAAGGTTAGGGTTAGGGTTAGGGTTAGGGTTAGGGTTAGGTTTAGGGTTAGGGTTAGGGTTAGGGGTTAGGGGTAGGGGTTAAGGTTTCGGGTTAGGGTTAGCCTTAGTCTTAGCCTTTGGTTTAGACTTGGGCTTATGCTTAGGCTTCGGGTTAGGCTTAGTTTAAGATTTAGGGCACCATTAGGATTAGGGTTAGGTTTAAGATTAGGATTAAGTTTATGTTTAGGTACCCTTTTGGCTCCTAGAGGATCCTTTTGGATTCCCCTGGATTCTGTTCAACCTCTCTGGATCCACCTGCATCATCTTGGATACTGTTAGAACCCCCTGGACCCATGACGGTTGCTCTGACCCTGACTTTTGCCGAGGCCCTTACCCTGGTGCTTGCCCTGACCCAGGCCCTAGGCCTGCCCCTGGCCCTGGCCCTGGCCCTGCACCTGGCCCTAGCTCTGGCCCTGTATATGGCCCTCGTCCTCACCCTGGTTTTGGCCATTGCCCTGGCCCACGCCGTGGCCCTTGTCTTTACCCTCACCCAGGCCGTAGCCTTGGCTCAGGCTCTGGTCCTAGCCGTTGCCCTGGCCCTAGCCCTAGGCTGTGTCCTGGACCTAGCCCAAGCCGTGGTCCAGGTGCTAGCCCTCGCACTAGCCCTAGCCCTAGCCCTGGCCCTAGCCCTGGCCCTGGCCCTGGCCCTTGCCCTTGCCCTGGCCCTGGCTCAGGCCCTAGCCCTAGCCCTAGCCCTAGCCCTACCCCTGGACCTGACCCTGATCTTCACCCTCGCCCTCACCCTGACCCTCGCCCTTGCCCTGGCCCTCGTCCGAGCCCTGGCCCTGGCCCTGACCCTGGCGCTCGCCCTCCCCTAGCCCTGGCCCTGACCCTAGCCCTGGCCCTGCCTCTTGCCCTGGTCGTAGCCCTGGCTCTGGCCCTGGTCCTGACCCTGGCCCTGGCACTGGCCCTGGCCCTGGCCCCAGAACTAGCCCTAGACATGGCCCTGGCCCTGACCCTAGCCCTAGCCTTCACTCTGGTCCTGGCCGTGGCCCTGTCCCAGGCCCTGTCCCTGACCCTAGCATTGGCCCTGGCCCTGGCCCTCACCCTTGCCCTGGCCCTGGCCCTGCCTCAGGCCCTGGCCCTGGCCCTGGCCCAAGCCCTCACTCTGGCCCTGGCCCTGGCCCTGGCCCTGCCTCAGGCCCTGACCCTGGCCCTGGCCCTGGCCCTGGCCCTGCCTCTGGCCCTGGCCCTGGCCCTGGCCCAAGCCCTCACTCTGGCCCTCACCCTTGCCCTGACCCTGCCTCTGGCCCTGGCCCTAGCTCAAGCCCTGGTCCTAGCCCTCACCCTGGCCCTGCCGTTGGCTCTGACCCTGGCCCTCGCCTTGGCCATGGCCCTGGCCCTAGCCCTGGACCTGGCCCTTATCCTGACCCTAGCCTTGGCCCTAGCCCCAGCCCTGGCCCTCGCCCTGGCTATGGACCTGGCCCTCAGCCTCAGAATGACCCTGGCTCTCAGCCTGGCCCAGCCCTGGCCCTTGTCCTGTCCTGTGTCTGCACCCTGGCCCTGGAACTGGCCCTGGCCCTTCATCCTGGCTGTTGTCCTGGCCCTCGCCCTGGCCTGGGTCTGGCCCTGGCCCCTTGCCCTCGCCCTGGTCTTGGTTCTGGCCCTGGCCCCTTGCTCTCGCCCTGGCCTGGGTCTGCCTTTTGCCCTGGTCCTGGCCCAGGCCCTGGCCCTGGCCCCACACCATGGCCCTGGCGATCCTTCTGGCCCTGGCCTTGGCCCACACCCTGGCCCTGGCCCTTGCCCCCGACCTCGTGCTGGCTCTGGCCCTAGCCCTGGCCCTGGCCCCAGCCCTAGCCCTCAGCATTGCCCAACCCTAGCCCTGGCCCTGGCCCAGGCCCTGGCCCCCAACTTGCCCCTTGCCCTCACCCACGCCATGGCCCTGGTGATCCTTCTGGCCCTGGCTTTTGCCCGTGCCCTTGCCCTGGCCTTGGCAATGCACTGGCCCTACCCCTGTCCCTGGCTCCGGCATTTGTGTTGGCCCTACCCCTGTACTTAGCCCTTGCTCTGGCCCTTCCCACGGCAATGGCCCTGTCCTGGCCCTGGCTCTCAACCTGGCCCTGGCCCTAGCCCTGGCCCTGGCCCTAACGCTCGAGATGGTCCTGGCCCTGGCCCTGGCAAAGGCCTTGATCCTAGTCCTCGCCTTGACCCTGGCATTTACACTGGCCCTGACCGTGGCCGCCGTCCTGTCCCTGCCCTGCACCCTGGCCCTGGCCCTCACCCTGGACCTCGCCCTGGCATTTGTGCTGACCCTGCCCTGGCCTTGGCCCTGGCCCTGGCCCTGGCCCTTGCTCTGGCCCTTCCCACGGCCCTGGCCCTGTCCCTGGCCCTAACCCTTGAGATGGCCCCGGCCCAGGCCCTGACCCAGGCTTTGATCCTAGCCCTCGCCTTTGCCTTGGCATTTGCCCTGGCCCTGACCCTGGTTCTCGTCCTCTCCCTTGCCCGCACCCTGGCCCTGGCCCTGGCCCTGAACCTGGCCCTGGCTCTGAACCTGGCCCTGGCCCTGGCCCTGGCCCCCAGACTGGAACTAGCCCTTTGGCCTGGCTGTTGCCCTGGCCCTGGCCCTGACCCTCGGCCTCAGAATGGCCCTGGCCTTAGCCCTCACCCTTGGCCCTGGCCCTGGCCCTAGCTCTGGTCCTGGCCCTGGCCCTCACCATGGCCCAGGCCCTGGCCCCGGGTCAGGCTCTAGTCCTAACCCTCACCTTGGCCCTAGCCCACAACCTGGCCCCAGCACTCACCCTGACCGTGGCCCTGGCTCTGGCCATAGCTCTGGCCATGGCTCTTGCCCTTGCCCTCAACCTGGCCCTGGCCCTGGTCTTGGCATTAGCCCTTGCCGTGGTCCTAGCCCTGGCCCTCGCCCTTACCCTGGCCCTAGCCCTCACCATTACTATAATCCTAGCCCTGGCCCTAGCCCCAGCCCCGTCCCTGGTCCCCCACCTAGCCCTAGCCCTCGCCCACACCATGACCATGGCCCTGCTCCTGGCCCTGGCCTTCACCTGCGACCTGACCCTAGCCCTTGCCCTGGCCCCTGCCCTGGCAATGGCCCTGGCCCTGCCCCTGTCCCTGGTACATGAGCTGGCTCTGGCCCTGGCCCTAGTCCTGGCTATGACCCTGGCCCTCAGCCTCAGAATGACCCTGGCTGTCAGCCTGGCCCTGGCCCTGGTCCTGGCCCTAACACTCAGGATGGTCGTGGCCCTGACCCTGGCCCAGGCCTTGATCCTAACCCTCACCTTGGCCCTGGCATTTGCCCTGGCCCTGGCCCTGGTCCTGACCCTGGCCCCCAGCCTGGCCCTGGCACATCATCCCGGCCGTGGTGCTGTCCCTGACCCTGGGCGTTGCCCTGGGCCTGGCCCTGGCCCCTTGCCCTTGCCCTGGCCTGGGTCTGGCCTTGGCCCTGGTCCTGGCCCAGGCCCTGGCCCTGGCCCCACACCATGGCCCTGACGATCCTTCTGGCCCTGGCCTTCACCCACGCCCTGGCCCTGGCCCTTGCCCTTGCCCCCACGCCCTGGCCCTGGCTCTTGACCCCGCCCTCGCGCTGGCCCTGGCTCTAGCCCTGGCCCTAGCCCTGGCCCTGACCCCAGCCCTAGCCCTCAGCGTTGCCCTAACCCTAGCCCTGACCCTGGCCCTGGCCCTGGCCCTGGCCCCTGACCTGCCCCTTGCCCTCACCCACGACATGACCCCCCGGCGATCCTTCTGCCCTGGCTTTCGCCAGCACCCTGGCCCTGGCCCTCACCCTCGCCCTCATGCTGAAGCTGGCCCTAGCCCTAGCCCTTGCCCTGGCCCTGGCCTTGGCAATGCACTGGCCCTACCCCTGTCCCTGGCTCCGGCATTTGTGTTGGCCCTACCCCTGTACTTAGCCCTTGCTCTGGCCCTTCCCACGGCAATGGCCCTGTCCTGGCCCTGGCCCTGGCCCTGGCCCTGGCCTCAGAATGACCCTGGCTCTCAACCTGGCCCTGGCCCTAGCCCTGGCCCTGGCCCTAACGCTCGAGATGGTCCTGGCCCTGGCCCTGGCAAAGGCCTTGATCCTAGTCCTCGCCTTGACCCTGGCATTTACACTGGCCCTGACCGTGGCCGCCGTCCTGTCCCTGCCCTGCACCCTGGCCCTGGCCCTCACCCTGGACCTCGCCCTGGCATTTGTGCTGACCCTGCCCTGGCCTTGGCCCTGGCCCTGGCCCTTGCTCTGGCCCTTCCCACGGCCCTGGCCCTGACCCTCGCCCTAACCCTTGAGATGGCCCCGGCCCAGGCCTTGACCCAGGCTTTGATCCTAGCCCTCGCCTTTGCCTTGGCATTTGCCCTGGCCCTGGCCCTGGTTCTCGTCCTCTCCCTTGCCCGCACCCTGGCCCTGGCCCTGGCCCTGTACCTGGCCCACAGCCTGGCCCTGGCCCTTCGTCCCAGTCCTGGCCCTGGCCTTAGCCCTGGCCCTGGGCATTGCCCTGGCCCCCAGACTGGAACTAGCCCTTTGGCCTGGCTGTTGCCCTGGCACTGGCCCTGACCCTGGCCCTAAACCTCGGCCTCAGAATGGCCCTGGCCTTAACCCTCACCCTTGGCCCTGACCCTGGCCTTAGCTCTGGTCCTGGCCCTGGCCCTAACCCTCGAGATGGCCCAGGCCCTGGCCCTGGCCCAGGCCTTGATCCTAGCCCTCGCCTTTGCCTTGGCGTTTGCCCTGGCCCTGGCCCTGGCCCTGGCCCTGACTGTTGGTGGGGGATGAACTCTTAAGGGGATTGTTCCTTGTGCCCCTGCGTATTACCCCGACGGCCCCCGGGTTTAGGCACAGAAGTGAAGGTGATTTCTCACAGAGATAAATGCCTTGCTTCTAATAACAACGTACGTACTTTATTAAGGGATCCCAAACTATTCTCTCTTCTCTCTACACACTATGGAACAAACAGGTTAATATAACTTCCTGCAGTGATCATACGTACAACAACCACTTGTGATTGGCTTAGGGCATCTGTCCACACGGACTCATGGCTATGCTGATTGGATGAAGGGCGAAGCTGGCACCACTTGGACACTGTTTTTCCCCAGCTTCAAGGTTGCTTACCTGCTGTCAGGCTCCCCCAAGATTACAGTGTCCTTGGCTAGCCTGTCAGCTCTGGGTAGTGGGTTGTGCATCAGGGCTTAGCCCAAGCCTTTCCCCTACACCTGACCCTGGCCCTGGCCCTGGCCCTGGCCTTTGCCCTGGGCCTGGCCCTCAGCCTGGGCACTGCCCTGGCCCTGGCCCTGACCCTGGCCCTCACCATTACCCTCAACCTAGCCCTGGCCCTGGCCCTGGCCCTGGCCCCAGCCCCGGCCCTGGCTCTGGCCCTGGGCCTGGTCCTCGCCCAAGCCCTGCCTGTCGCCCTGGCCCTACCTCTCGCCCTAGCCCCGGGTCTGGACCTGGGCCAGGCCTTGGGCCTAGACCTTGCCTTGGCCCTGGCCCTCGTCCTGGCCATGGCCATGGCCCTGACCCTGGCCCTAGCCCTGGCCCCCAGCCTGGCTCTGGTCTTTCAGCCTGGCCGTGGCGCTGGCCCTAGCCCTGGCTCTGGCCCTGGCCCTGGCCCTGACACTGACCCTGGCCCTCACCGTTACCCTCAACCTAGTTCTGGCCCTAGCTATGACCCTGGCCCTAGCCCTTGGCCCTGGCCCTGGCCCTAGCTCTGGTCCTGGCCCTATGCCTCACCATGGCCCAGGCCCTGGCCCTAACCCTCACCTTGGCCCTAGCCCTTTCTCTGGTCCTGGTCCTCATTCTGTCCCTGGCCAGCCTCACCATGGCCCAGGCCCTGGCCCTAACCCTCACCTTGGCCCTAGCCCTTTCTCTGGTCCTGGTCCTCATTCTGTCCCTGGCCAGCACCCTTGCCCTCACCCTGGCCCGGTGCTCGCCCTGACCCTGGCCCATGCCGGCGACCTGTCCCTGTCCCTGACCCTGGCCATGAAACTGGCCCTTGTCTTGGCGCTGGCACTTGCCCTGGCCTGACCGTGGGCCTCGTCCTCTCCCTGGCCCTGGCCCTACCTCTGGCCCTGGCCCGGCCTTGGCCCTTGCCTGGATCCTTGCCCCGGCCCAGGCCTTGGTCCCCAACCGGGCCCTAGCCCTCGCCCACGCCATAGACCCGGCCCTCCTCCTGGCCCTAGCCCTGGCCTGGCCTATGCCCTGGCAATGGCCCTGGCCTTGGTCCTCGCCCTAGCCCTGGTCTTGGCCCCTGCTCTGGCAATGACCCTGGCCTTTGTCTTGGCCCTGACACTGGCCCTGGCCCTGACCCGGCCTCAGACTGACCCTGGGTCTTGGCCTGACCCTGGGTCTGGCCGTCGCCCTAGCTTTAGTCCTCACCCTGGCCCCGGCTCTGGCCCTGGCCCAGGCCTTGGGCCTAGACCTCGCCATGGTCCTGGCCCTTGCCCTTGCCTTGGCCCTGGCCCTGGCCCTGGCCCTCGTGCTGGCCCTGGCCCTGGGCCCCAGCCTGGCCATGGCCTTTTGGCTGGCTCTAGCCCTGGTCCTGGCCCTTGGCCTGACTGTTGCCCTGGCTCCTGCCCTGACCGTGGTCCTGGCACTGGCACTGACCCAGGCCCTCACCATTACCCTAACCCCAGGCCCTGGCCCTGACCCCAGCCCTAGCCCTCGCCCATGGCCCTTGGCCCTGGCCCTAGCCCTCACTGTGACCCAGGCCCTGGCCCTAACCCTGGCCTTGGTCCTAGCCCTTTCTCTGGCCCTGGCCCTCACCCTCGCCATCGCCCCAGCGCTCACCGTCACTCTGGCCCACGTCAGAACCCTGGTCCTGGCCCTAGACCTAGGTGTGGCTCTGACCCTGGCCCTGACTCTGGCCCTGGCTCTGGCTCTAGCCCTGGCCCTGGCCCTGGCCTTGGCATTCGCCCTCGTCCTTGACCTAGCCCTGGTCTTGGCATTCGCCCTAGCCCTGGCCCTTGACCTGACCCTGGCCCTTATCCTGGCCCTGGCCCTGGTCCTTGCCGTGGCCCTGGCCCTGGCTTCAGACTGACCCTGGCTCTCAGTCTGTCCCGGGCCCAAGACCTGGCCCTTACTCTAGCCCTGGCCCCGGCCCTGGCCCTGGCCCTCGCCCAGGCCTTGATCCTAGCCCTCGCCTTGGCCCTGGCATTTCCCCTGTCTCTGTCCCTGTCCCTCTCCCTCGTCCTGTCCTTGGCCGTGTCCCTGGCCCTGGTACTGGCCCAGGCCCTTGCCCTAACCCTTGAGATGGCCCCGACCGTGGCCGTGGCCCAGGCCTCGATCCTAGCACTCATCTTGGCCCTGACATTTGCCCTGTCCCTGTTCCTCGTCCTATCCCTGTCCCGCGCCCTGGCCCTGGCCCTGACTCTGGACCTTGCCCTGGCCCTCGCCCTGGCCTTATCCCTGGCCCTGGCCCTGGCCCCCAACCTGGCCCTGGCCCTTGCCCTGGCCCTGGGTCTGCTCCTGGCCCTGGCCCTGTCTCTGGCCCTGGTCATGGTCCAGGCCCCTTAACTTCGCCCTGGCCCTTGCCCTGGCCCTGGTGCTGGCCCTGGTGCTGGCCCAGGCCTTGGCCCTCGCCCTGGCCCCAGCTCTGGCCATGGCCCAGGCCTTGGGCCTAGACCTCACCTTGGCCCTGGCCATTGCCCTTGCCTTGGCCCTGGTCTTTCAGCCTGGAGGTGGCGCTGCCCTAGCTCTGGCCCTGGCCCTGGCCCTGGCCATGACCCTGGCCCTCACCCTCACCCGCGCTCTGGCCCTGGCCCTGGCCTTCACATTTGCTCTGGCCCTGGCCCTAGCCCTGGCCCTGGCCCTGGCCGTGGGCCTAAACCTCACCTTGGCCATGGCTGTTGCCCTTGTCTTGGGCCTGGCCCTGGCCCTGGCCGTGGCTCTGGCCCTGGTCTTGGCTGTGAGAAATAAAGAGAGAGGGTTTGTTGTGGGAGGTGTGAAATGAAGGGGTTTTGGCTAATGAGAACAGTTGAATTAAAAGGTTCTGTGTTAATTGCTTTTTAGTAAAAGTGGGGCTGGCCCTTTAAGGGGGGATTTCTCCACATGCAGGTTAGACAGGCGAATTTGGTGGGCAGTCTGTGAGGCAGCAGTCCCAGCAGGGGTGGTGTTGTCAGGGTCTGCGGCCGGTGTGAAGGCCTGATAGGGCGACTGGATGGGCCAATCAGCGTTGATGGCACAGCAAGAAATTGCCCAAAGAAGGCAGTGAAGAAGTGAAGTGATGGAGTAACCTCGAATCAGCGGGCATGGGACCATACATGGACTACGGAGGGCTGGACTCCCAGAGAGGAAGGAAGGGGGTGTGGCGTGAAAGAAATAAATTGGGGTGACCCCCCCGCCCCCCTGTGCTCCCCGGCGACTTCGCTGTGGCGAGGCACCCTGTGCGCGCAGTTTGGCCAATAAACCCTATTTTGCTTTGATCCTTTCAACTCGTCTATCTAAAAATTCTTAAAGCCGAGATTTTTCTCACATTGGCTCTAGCCCTCACCATGGCCCAGGCCCTGGTCCTAGCCCTCACCGTTGCCCTAACCCTAGCCCTGGCCCTGGCCCTCGCCCTGACCCTCGTGTTGGCCCTGGCCCTAGCCCTGGCCCTGGTCCTGGCCCTGGCACTTGTGCTGGCCCTGCCCCTGTACCTAGCCCTTGCTCTGGCCCTTTCCACAGCCCTGGCCCTTGCCTTGGCCCTGGCCTCAGACTGACCCTGGCTCTCGGCCTGACCCGGTCCCTGACCCTGGCCCTGGCCCACTGGCCCAGGCCCTGGCCCTGGCCCTGACTCTAACTCTCAAGAGGGCCCAGGTCGTGGCCCTAGCCCAGGCCTTGATGCTAGCCCTCGCCTTGGCCCTGGCATTTGACCCGGCCCGGGCCCTGGCCCTGGCCCTGGCCATGGCCCTCGCCCTGATATGAGTGACGTAATATAGTGTGCAATAAATGATGGAGTGTTATGGGTTAGCCAGCTAGGCCTAAATTTAGGTTTTAAAGTTCAGACTAGGCCTCGGATTGTCAGCTGACTTAAGCTGGGCTGAGCTAGCTAACAGCAATAAGACTGCTCTGTCTCCAGCCAGGAAAAGGAGGAGAACAACTGAGTCTACTGGACATTGCTGAACCAGAAGATTAGCCAGGACTGTACCTCTACACTGACTTGTTTCAGTGCCCCTCTGAGGGTAGCTGAACTGATTGAATGTGCAGGGCAGGCAACTCAGATGCATATTCTTTCTCTTCACTCCCTCTCCAAGAAGAAGCAGCATTTTGTATCCTATACCTTGTGTTTCACTTCTCGGCAGAGAATGAAGCCTCTAAACTACATTTCAGGAGACAACCCCTCCTCCTAAAATGCTACACATTCACCTATAGAGAAAGGTGGAGGGACGTCAACTAAGATGTACATTCTTAATCTTCACTCCCTCTCCAAGAACAAGAAGCCAGGGTTTAGGGTTAGGGTTACGGTTAGGGTTAGGGTTAGGGTTAGGGATAGGGTTAGGGTTGGGGTTGGGGTTAGGGTTTATGGTTAGGGATAGGGTTAAGGATAGGGTTTAGGGTTAGGTTTAGGGCTTAGGGTTAGGGTTAGGGTTAGGTTTAGTGTGAGAGGTAGAGTTAGGTTTGCAGTTAGGGTTAGGGTTCAGAGTTAGGGATAGGGTTAAGGATAGGGCTAGGGTTAGAGTTAGGATTGGGGTTAGGCTTAGATTTAGGGTTAGGTTTAGGGTTAGGGTTAGGGTTAGGTCTTGGTTTAGGCTTAGGCTTAGGGTTACGCTTAGGCTTATGCATAGGTTAAGGGTTAGGGCAGCATAAGGGTTAGGCTTAGGGTTAGGTACCTTTTTGGACTTTTCTGCATCCTTTTTAAGTCTCTCTAAATTCTCTTGGACCTCTCTAGATCACCCTGATCCATCTTGGACACTTCTAGGCCCCCCTGGACCCCTGACTGTCTCCGAGGCCCTGGCCTGGACCCTGGCTTTGGCCATGGCTTGGCCCTCACCCTTGCTCTTGCTTAGGCCCTGGTCGTTCCCCTGCCTCTGGCCTTTGCACTTCCCTGACCCCGGCCTTCACCCGGGCCCTGACCCTGGCTCTCACTCTTGCCCTGGCCCTGGCCCTGTCCTTGGCCCTCAACCTGGCCCTGGCCATGGCCCTAGTCCTTGTCCTAGCCCTAGCCCTTGCCATGGAATTGCTTCTGCCTCCGGCCCTGACCCTCTCCCTGATCTCGGACGGGACCGTGGCCCTGGTCCAGGCCCCGACCCTGACACCCACCTTAGACTTGTCCCTTGCTCTGACCCTGTCCCTGGCTTTGGCCCTGGCTCTAGCCATTTAGCTTTCTTTTAGGGCCTGACTATGGCCCTGGCTCTGACTCTCACCTTAGCCCTGGCCTTCACCCTGGCCATGGTCCAGGACCTGAACCTGGCCCAGGTGCTGACTCTAGCCAGGATGAGGTCTAAGGCCAGGACCAGGGCTAGGGCGAGAGCTAGTGCCAGGGCTAGGGCTCATGCCAAGGCTAGAGCTAGGGCCAGGGCCAAGGCGAGGTTGAGGGCCAGAGCAAGGGCCAAAACAAGGTGAGGGCCAAGGCCAGGACTAGAGCTAGGTCTACGGCCAGAGATAGGGTTTCGGTTATGGTAAGAGTTAGGGTCAGGCTTAGCCTTAGGCTTCACCTTAATCTTAGGTTTAGACTAAAGGTTAGGGCTAGGGTTACGTTTAGGTTTAAGATTAGGGTTAGGGTTAGGGTTAGGGTTTGGGTCAAGGTTAGGGTTAGGTTTAGGGTTAGGTTTAGTGTGAGGGTTAGGGTTAGGGTTGGGGTTAGGGTTAGGGTTAAGGATAGGGCTAGAATTAGAGTTAGGATTAGGGTTAGGGTTAGCTTTAGGTTTAGGATTAGGATTCGGGTTAGGGTTAGGGCGTGATTTAGGGTTAGGGTTAGGGTTAGGGTTAGCGTTAGGGTTAGGGTTAGGGTTAGGTTTTGGGTTAAGGTTAAGGTTATGGTTAGGGTTTAGATTAGGCTAAAATGTGAAAATGTAGATTCCTGCCAGATACGAAACATTCGGGTACGCATTTCTAATGGCTTTGGAACGTGAATCATATGCATCAGAGAATCCAGGCCTGGAGGATTCTTTCTCAGTGAAAATACAGTTGTTCCTTGTGGGAAGCTAATCTCGCAATATGCAGCTAACAGTTCAATGCCCTGCTAACAAGTGTAACCGTTGATTCCTTCCAGAGAGAAAGTATCTGGAAACATGTTTGTTACGGTTTTGGAAAGAGAATCATATGCATCAGAGAATCCAGGCCTGGATCTTTTTATTTGGTAAAAAGCACACCTGTTCCTTGGAGGAATTTCATTTTCCAAAGTGCAGTTAACAGTACCATGCTGTGATAACAAGTGAAAGAGTTGATTCCTGTCAGACAGAAGGCATCAGGAGGCACATTTATTATTGCTTTGGAAAGTGAGTCATATGCATCTGAGAATCCAGGCCTGGAGTATTCTTTCTCGGTGAAAACCACAGTTGTTCCTTTTGAGAAGTTCATCTCGCAAAGTGCAAGTAATAGTCCCATGATCTGCCAAAATGTGACACAGTTGATTCCTGCCAGAGAGAAGGCATCAGGATACGTATTTCCTATGGCTTTGGAACGTGAATCATATGTATCAGGCTCTCAGGTGCCAATGATGGGGCCCCATTAACCCTAGAAAAGAAACAATTGCTTTCTCTCCTGTCTCGTTTTCCCTGGCAGGAATCTTCGTCCATCTGTAATTCTGGGCTGAAAATCGGCACTTTCCCGGACCCGCACATGGCAAGCACCGTCCAGCTTTGCGCCCAGTGAAAAGGTGGCAGCCTTGGGCTCTCAGGTGCCAGTCATAGGTCCTCATTAACCCTAAAAAGGAACAATGGCTTTCTGGTTTTGCACCTTTTCCCTGGCAGGAATCTTGGCCCATCTGCAATTCCGGGCTGAAGAAAGGCCCGTACCTGCCAAAAAGGATTGAGTTTTGCGCCAAGATGAAAGTTCGGATCTTTGTGGTCTCAGGTGCCAATGATGGGGCCGAATTAAGACTACAAAAGGAGCAATCCTTTTGTATCATGGCACCTTTTCATTGGGAGAAATCTTTGTCCATCTTCAATTCAGACCTGGAACTTTCTTTCTCTGTGAAAAACACAGTTCTTCATTAGGGGAAGCTCAACTAGCAAAGTGCAACTTTGCTCTGCTAGCAAGTGATTTGATTCCTGCCAGACAGAAGGCATCAGACACACATTTCTCATGGCTTTGGATAGTGAATTAGGGTTAGGGTTAGGTTTAGGGTTAGGGTTAGGGTTAGGGTTAGGGTTACGGTTACGGTTGCAGTTAGAATTATGGTTAGGGTTATCGTTAGGTTTAGGGTTTGGTGTTTGGATCAGGGTGAGTGTTAGGGTCAGGGTTAGGGTCAGGGTCAGTGTTTGTTTTAGGGTTAGTGTTAGGGTTCGGTTTAGGGTTAGGGTTAGGTTTAGGGTTAGGTCTAGGTTTAGGGTTAGGGTCTGGGTTCGGGTTAGGGTTAGGGTTAGGGGTCACGGTTAGGGTCAGGGTTAGGCTTATATTTAGGATTACGTTTGGGTTTAGGTTTATCATTTGTTTTGAGTTAGGCTTGAGTTTTCGCTTATGTTTAGGGTTATGTTAAATATTAGGGCACTGTTAGCTTTAGGGTCAGGGTTAGGGCTTCAGAAGGGCTAAGCATGGGATAAGAGTTAGGTACCCTTTTGAGCCCGACTGGCCCTCGCCCTATTCTAGCCTTGGCCTGAGCCCTAGCCCTGGCCGTTGCTTTCGCCCTATCCTTGGCTCTGGTCCTAGCCCTCGTCCTGGCTAGGGTCAGGGCCTGTTCCAGGGCCAGGTCCTGGACCATGGCCAGGGTGAGGGTCAGGGCTAGGGTGAGAGTCAGAGCCAGGGTCAAAGCCTGGGGCAGGGTTACAGCAAGGGCCAAGGCTAAGGTCAGGGTCAGGGTCAGGGCCTGGGCGAGGGCAACTGGACTCCTAAATGAAGGGGGTCCGTAACCATTAGCCTAACCCTAATCCTAATACTAATCCAAAACCTAAATGAAACCCTAATCCTAATCTAAATCACAACCCTAATCCTAATCCTAATCCTAATCCTTATCCTAATCCTAATCGTGATATGAATCCATATCCTAATCCTTATCCTAATCCTAATCCTTATCCTAATCCTAAGAAGAATACTGATGCTAATCCTAACACTAATACTAACCCTAAACCTAATCCCAACCGGAACCCTAAACCTAACTGAAACCCTAACACTAGTGCTTACCCTTAACCATGGCGGTCCCTAACCCTAACCCTAACCCTAACCCTAGCCCTAACCCTAACCCTAAACCTCACCCTAACCCTAACCCTAACCCTAACCCTAACCCTAACCCTAACCCTAACCCTAACCCTAACTCTACACCATAACCGAAGCCATAACCGTAAAATCTAACCCCAATCGTAACCCTAACCCTAAACCTTAACCTAAACCTAACCCTAACCCTAATGGCGCCCTAACCCTAACCCTAATGGCTCCCTGACCCTAACCCTATCCCTAACCTAACAATGACCCAAACTCTAACCCGAACCCTAACATTTAGCCTAAACCTTAGATTATGATGAAGCCTAAACCTAACCCTAAACCTAACCGTCACCATAACCCAAACCCTATTTCTGGCCGTAGCCCTGGCCCTTGCCGTAGGCCTGGCCATCACCGAGGCATTGTTTTGGCCCTTTCTTTGGCCGTCGTCCTTGCCGTGGCCCTGGCCCTAGCTCTAGCCTTGGTCGGAGCCCAAGTCCTGGCCCTAACTCTCGCCCTGGCCCTGGCCCTGACCTTAGCCCTCATCTTGGATAGAGTCAGGACCTGGGGCAGGGTCAGGTCCTGGACCATGTCCAAGACGGGGGCCAGGTGTAGGGTGAGAGTCAGAGCCAGAGCCAGGGTCAGGGCCAAAAAGAAAGCTCAACGGCTAGAGTCAGGGCCAAAGCCAGGGGCAGGGTTACAGCGAGGGCCAAGGCTAAGGTGAGAGTCAGGGTCAGGGCCTGGGCCAGGGCCACGGTCAGGTCTGAGGTCAGGGAGAGGGTCAGGGCCCGAGCCAGAAGCAATTCCAGGGCAAGGGCTAGGGCCAGGACAAGGTCTAGGGACATGGCCAGGGCCAGGTTGAGGGCCAAGGACAGGGCCAGGGCTAGGGCAAGGCTGAGAGCCAGGATCAGGGCCCAGGTGAAGGCTGGGGCCAGGGCGAGGAGAAGCGCGAAGGCCAGAGGCAGGGTAACGACCAGGGCCAGCGCAAGGGCAAGGGGGAGGGATAAGGCCAGTGCCAGGGCCAGGCTCCAGGCCAGGACCTGGGCGACATTCAGGGATCCAGGGGGATCTAGAACTGTCCAAGATGGTTCAGGTGGATCCAGAGAGGTCCAAGAAAATCCAGGGAGATGCTAAAAGGATGCAGAAGGGTCCAAAAGGCTACCTAACCCTAAGGCTGCCCTAACCCTTAACCTATGCATAAGCCTACGCCTAACCCTAAGCATAAGCCTAACCCAAACCCTAACCCTAACCCTGACCCCAACCCTAAACCTAAGGCTAATCCTAATCTTAATCCTTACCTTACCCCTGGCCACGGTCAAAGCCCTAGCCGTCGCCCTTGCCGTTCCCCTAGCCTTAGCCCTCCCCCTGGCCCTAGCCCCAGTTGTGGCCCTGGCCTTAGCTTTGGCCCCTGCCCTGGCCCTGACCCTGGTTCTAGCTGTGGTCTTAGCCCTGGCCCTTGCCCTGGATCTAGATCTGGCCTTAGCCCTAGCCCAAGCCCTAGATCTTGCCCTAACCCTGGCCCTGGCCCTAGACCTCGTCAGGGCTAGGGTTAGGGCCTGGACCAGGGCCAGGAACTGGGCCATGGCCAGGGCAAGGTGCAGGGCTAGGGAGAGAGCCAGGGGCAAGGGCAGGTGGAGGGCTAGAGCAAGGGTCTGGGCCAGGGCGATGGCACAGGTCAGGGCCTGGGACAGCATTAATGCCAGGACCAGATGTGCGGGCAGGCCCAGGGCAAGGGCTAAAGCCAGAACCTGGCAAGGGTAAGGGCAAGGGCAAGGATAAAGGCCAGGGCTACGGTGAGGGCCAAAACTAAAGCCAGGGCGACAGTCAGGGGTCCAGACTGACCTCGCAGTGTCCAATACGGTCCAGGTGAATCCACAGAGACCCAAGAGAAAGGAGAGAGATCAAAAAGGAACCAGTCTGGTCCAAAAGGCTACCTGACCCTCACCCAAACACTAACCCTTATGTAGCCTCAACAATCACCCTAAAGCTAATGGTGCCCTCACCGTTAACCTCGCCCGAAACATAAGCCAGACCCGAATCCTAAATCAAAACCGAACGATAATCCTAAACCGAAACCTAATCCTAATCGTAACTCTAGCCCTAACTTGAACACGAACCCTAATTTTAACCCTAAATCTAACCCAACACCTGATCCAAACCCTAACTGTAACTCAAAACCTAACCCTAGCCCTAACCCTAATCCTAACCCTTACCCTAACCCTAAACCTAGCCCTAACCCTAACTCTAACCCTAACCCTAAACCTAACCCTAACTGTAACCCTAACCCTAACCCTAACCCTAACGCTAATCCTAGCCCTAACCCTAAACCCTAACCCTAACCCTAAACCTCACCCTAACCCTAACCCTAACCGTAAGCATAACCGTAAGATCTAACCCCAATCCTAACCCTAACCCTAAACCTTAACCTAAACCTAACCCTAACCCTAATGGCGCCCTTACCCTAACCCTAATGGCTCCCTGACCCTAACCCTATCCCTAAACCTAACAATGACCCAAACTCTAACCCTAACCCTAACATTTAGCCTAAACCTAAGATTATGATGAAGCCCAAACCTAACCCTAAGCCTAACCATTACCATAACCCAAACCCTATTTCTGGCCGTAGCCCTGGCCCTTGCCGTAGGCCTGGCCATCACCGAGGCATTGTTTTGGCCCTTTCTTTGGCCATGGCCCTGGCCCCAGCTCTAGCCTTGGTCGGAGCCCAAGTCCTGGCCCTAGCTCTCGCCCTGGCCCTGGCCCTGACCTTAGCCCTCATCTTGGATAGGGTCAGGACCTGGGGCAGGGCCAGGTCCTGGACCATGTCCAGGACGGGGGCCAGGTGTAGGGTGAGAGTCAGAGCCAGAGCCAGGGTCAGGGCCAAAAAGAAAGCTCAACAGCTAGAGCCAGGCTCAAAGCCAGGGGGCAGGGTTACAGTGAGGACCAAGGCTAAGGTGAGAGTCAGGGTCAGGGCCTGGGCCAGGGCCACGGTCAGGTCTGAGGTCAGGGAGAGGGTCAGGGCCCGAGCCAGAAGCAATTCCAGGGCAAGGGCTAGGGCCAGGACAAGGTCTAGGGACATGGCCAGGGCCAGGTTGAGGGCCAAGGACAGGGCCAGGGCTAGGGCAAGGCTGAGAGCCAGGGTCAGGGCCCAGGTGAAGGCTGGGGCCAGGGCGAGGAGAAGCGCGAAGGCCAGAGGCAGGGTAACGACCAGGGCCAGCGCAAGGGCAAGGGGGAGGGATAAGGCCAGTGCCAGGGCCAGGCTCCAGGCCAGGACCTGGGCGACATTCAGGGATCCAGGGGGATCTAGAACTGTCCAAGACGGTTCAGGTGGATCCAGAGAGGTCCAAGAAAATCCAGGGAGATGCTAAAAGGATGCAGAAGGGTCCAAAAGGCTACCTAGCCCTAAGGCTGCCCTAACCCTTAACCTATGCATAAGCCTACGCCTAACCCTAAGCATAAGCCTAACCCAAACCCTAACCCTAACCCTGACCCCAACCCTAAACCTAAGGCTAATCCTAATCTTAATCCTTACCTTACCCCTGGCCACGGTCAAAGCCCTAGCCGTCGCCCTTGCCGTTCCCCTAGCCTTAGCCCTCCCCCTGGCCCTAGCCCCAGTTGTGGCCCTGGCCTTAGCTTTGGCCCCTGCCCTGGCCCTGACCCTGGTTCTAGCTGTGGTCTTAGCCCTGGCCCTTGCCCTGGATCTAGATCTGGCCTTAGCCCTAGCCCAAGCCCTAGATCTTGCCCTAACCCTGGCCCTGGCCCTAGACCTCGTCAGGGCTAGGGTTAGGGCCTGGACCAGGGCCAGGAACTGGGCCATGGCCAGGGCAAGGTGCAGGGCTAGGGAGAGAGCCAGGGGCAAGGGCAGGTGGAGGGCTAGAGCAAGGGTCTGGGCCAGGGCGATGGCACAGGTCAGGGCCTGGGACAGCATTAATGCCAGGACCAGATGTGCGGGCAGGCCCAGGGCAAGGGCTAAAGCCAGGACCTGGCAAGGGTAAGGGCAAGGGCAAGGATAAAGGCCAGGGCTACGGTGAGGGCCAAAACTAAAGCCAGGGCGACAGTCAGGGGTCCAGACTGACCTCGCAGTGTCCAATACGGTCCAGGTGAATCCACAGAGACCCAAGAGAAAGGAGAGAGATCAAAAAGGAACCAGTCTGGTCCAAAAGGCTACCTGACCCTCACCCAAACACTAACCCTTATGTAGCCTCAACAATCACCCTAAAGCTAATGGTGCCCTCACCGTTAACCTCGCCCGAAACATAAGCCAGACCCGAATCCTAAATCAAAACCGAACGATAATCCTAAACCGAAACCTAATCCTAATCGTAACTCTAGCCCTAACTTGAACACGAACCCTAATTTTAACCCTAAATCTAACCCAACACCTGATCCAAACCCTAACCGTAACTCAAAACCTAACCCTAGCCCTAACCCTAATCCTAACCCTTACCCTAACCCTAAACCTAGCCCTAACCCTAACTCTAACCCTAACCCTAAACCTAACCCTAACTGTAACCCTAACCCTAACCCTAACCCTAACGCTAATCCTAGCCCTAACCCTAAACCCTAACCCTAACCCTAAACCTCACCCTAACCCTAACCCTAACCGTAAGCATAACCGTAAGATCTAACCCCAATCCTAACCCTAACCCTAAACCTTAACCTAAACCTAACCCTAACCCTAATGGCGCCCTTACCCTAACCCTAATGGCTCCCTGACCCTAACCCTATCCCTAAACCTAACAATGACCCAAACTCTAACCCTAACCCTAACATTTAGCCTAAACCTAAGATTATGATGAAGCCCAAACCTAACCCTAAGCCTAACCATTACCATAACCCAAACCCTATTTCTGGCCGTAGCCCTGGCCCTTGCCGTAGGCCTGGCCATCACCGAGGCATTGTTTTGGCCCTTTCTTTGGCCATGGCCCTGGCCCCAGCTCTAGCCTTGGTCGGAGCCCAAGTCCTGGCCCTAGCTCTCGCCCTGGCCCTGGCCCTGACCTTAGCCCTCATCTTGGATAGGGTCAGGACCTGGGGCAGGGCCAGGTCCTGGACCATGTCCAGGACGGGGGCCAGGTGTAGGGTGAGAGTCAGAGCCAGAGCCAGGGTCAGGGCCAAAAAGAAAGCTCAACGGCTAGAGTCAGGGCCAAAGCCTGGGGCGGGGTTACAGCGAGAGCCAAGGCTAAGGTGAGAGTCAGGGTCAGGGCCTGGGCGAGGGCAACGGTCAGGTCTGAGGTCAGAGAGTGGGTCAGGGCCCAAGCCAGAAGGAATTCCATGGCAAGGGCTACGGACAGGACAAGGTCTAGGGACATGGCCAGGGCCAGGTTTAGGGACATGGCCAGGGCCAGGTTTAGGGCCAAGGACAGGGCCAGGGCCAGGGCAAGGCTGAGAGCCAGGGTCAGGGCCTAGGTGAAGGCTGGGGCCAGGGCGAGGGGAAGGGCAAAGGCCAGAGGCAGGGTAAAAACCAGGGCCAGAGCAAGGACAAGGGTGAGGGACAAGGCCTGGACTGCAGCCAGAGTCCAGGCCTGGGCTTGAGAAACAGTCAGGGGTTCAGAGGGGTCTAGAAGTGTCCAAGATTTTTCAGGTGGATCCAGAGAGGTCCAAGAGAATCCAGGGAGATGCAAAAAGGATGCAGAAGGGTCCAAAAGGGAACCTAACCCTAAACCTAACCCTTATGCTGGCCTAGATCTTAAGCTATGCATAAGCCTAAGCGTTACACTAAGTGTAACCCTAACCCTAAACCTAACCCCTAACCCTAACCCTAAGCTTGACCCTGACCCTGACCCTAACTTTGACCCTAACACTAACGCTAACTTTGAACCTAATTGCGTCTTAACCCTAACCCTAACCATAATTCTAACCCTAAACCTAACCCTAATCCTAACTCTAATCCTAACCTTAAACCAAACCCTGACCCTAACCGTAATGCTAACAGTAACACGAACCCTAACCCTAACTCTAAACCTATGGCTAAATCTAACCCTAAACATAACCCTAACCCTATGCTAAATCCTAACCCGAATATTAAACCAAATCCTATGCCTAAATGAAGGGTGCCCCTAGTCGTTACCCTAACCCTAACACTAATCCTAATCCTAACTCTTAACCTAATTCTAATCCTAATCCTAATCCGAATCCTAATCCCTATCCCAATCCCAATTCTACTTTTAGTCCTACTCCTACTCGTAGTCCTAATCCTAATCCTAATCCTAATCTTAATCCTAATCCTAATCCTAATCCTAACCCTAATCTTATCACTAACCCTAACCCTAAACCTAATACCAACCAGAATCCTAAACCTAACTGAAAGCCTAAGCTTAATGCTCACTGCAAAATCTGGGGGTCCCTAACCCTAACCCAAACCCTAACCCTAACCCTGACCCTAACGCTAACCCTAGCACTAACCCTAGCCCTAACCCTAACCCTAACCCTCACCCTAACCCTAACCCTAAACCTAACCCTAACCCTAACCCTGACCCTAACCCTAACACTAGCACTAACCCTAACCCTAACCCTAACCCTAACCCTAACCCTAACCCTAACCCTAACCCTAACTGTTGCAGCCCGATTCAGGTGGGCCTGAGTGACCACCTCACAAGTTTCGTTTTCACCTTAAAAGGACATGTTTCCAGCCTCAACCAATTGGAGTCAGACCACCGCACCTGGGGCGGGGTCACTTGAGGTCATATATACCTGTGTTTTTGAATAAACTTGGGATTTGCTCTACATCACATTGGTGTGTGCAGTCTCCGCTAGGGCCTGGCGGCAACAAATGGTGGACCCCAACGTGTCTCAGAACATGAAACCCACCTGCAGGCCTGCCTAGAGCCTTAAGAAGTGGCCCCTGAGAGCTGCTATGCCCCAGTTTTTTTGGGTGCTTTGTGGAGAAGCCTCTGAGAGCTTCTGTCTCCTGTAAACTTGGGAGTTTTGTGTAGTGGCCCTGAGAGCTGCTGGAACAACGTGGACTGAAGGAACCACGACCTTCGAACCGGTGAGTTAAAGAAACATGGGAAATTCCAACTCGACTAAAACAAAGTTATTGCTTGATAAATTTGAAAACCTAGCTCGTGTTACAAAAACAAACATTGAAAGACAAGCATTACAGGAATTTTTGGATTGGTGCTTCAGTCGAGGGCACCTAACAGATGCCAATTCCACGCTTTCCATAAAATTATGGGACAATATTGGGGCAGATTTGTGGAATTTAGTGCAAACTGCACCCGAAGAATTTCTGCCGCACATTTCGTCATATGCAGCTGTAAGGAAAATGCTGTTAGAGGTAGAACGAGCCCATAAAAACCTCGATCTACCGGAGAGAAGGGAAAAAAGTCTGTTTTTGCAAGGCGATTTTTCCCCTGAACATCCTTCTGCGCCGCTGTGGGCACCGCCGCTCGCAGAAATGCCGCCGCAGTACCCCTCTGCCACACCGCTGCCGCCCGTGCCGTCCGTCGGACACCCGCCGCGGTACCCACACGCGGCACCGCCCGCTCCCGCTCCGGAAAACCCGGCAAGACCACAGCAACCATGGAATCAAAGCTTTTCCACGCCGTTTGTCACCACAAAAAGCCAAGAAGTCGTCTTTGCACCGCCTTACAACTCACAGCAAATGAGACCACCGGCTGCCGCTGTAGAAGCGGCCGGACCTCAGCAGCAACCTTGGAACCCCACGAGACACGCCGCAGAAAACCAAACCGTGAGTTTTATTTAAATCCTAACTCCGAGAAGGCGCGATGGGGAATGCCCTCAGCCGAGAGAGACATGTGGAGGGGGAGACAAACCCCTTGGAGTTTCTCTTTCCCTGTCCATCCACCTTCGGCGCCGGCTCCGCCACCGCTGCCGCCAATGTCCTGTGGGTACCTCGGGGCTGGGGTCACCCCGCCGCCGCGCTGCCCGCCGCCCTGCGGGTACGCCGGAGTCGCTCCGTTGCGACAGGAGACTGTTGAGGCAGACATTCCAGCAGGGCTACAGCCGCCCGGCATAACCGCGTGGCCAGGAAAACAAAGAGACCACGTGATGGCAAAGCGCGCGAAATCAAACAAAGGAACGGCGCGCCCTGACCACGAGGCGCCAGGACCGCCCAACCCCCCTCCCTACTGCATGCCAATCACAGCGCATGCACCAGGCGCGGGTCCGCCGCAGCCCGCAGGGGCCGGGGGTGGATCAGTTCCCGCGCCACCCCCACCACCTCCTGCGTGGATCGACCGCGTCATGGAGAGGGGAGAGACGTTGATGTTTGTGCCCACGGAAACATATTTCAGGGCACATATTTCTTATGGTTTTCAAAAGTAAATCATATGCATCTAAAACTCCAGGGCTGGAGCTTGCCTTCACGGTGAAAAGCACTGTTGTTCCTTAGGGAAAGCTCAACGATCAAAATGCAACTTTGCTTTGCTAACAAGTGAAACAGTCGATTCCTGTCACACAGAAGGCATCAGGACACATATTTCTTATGGCTTTAGACAGATTCTCATATGCATCTGAGAATCCAGGACTGGATCTTTCTTTCTCGGTGAAAAACAACTTTTTCCTTAGGGGAAGCTCATCTCGCAACCTTTTCAATGTGCAATTTTCAGAGCAACTTTTCGTTGCTAACAAGAGAAACAGCTGATTCTTGCAAGACAGAAGGCATAAGGACACACATGTCTTATTACTTTGATAAGTGAATCATATGCATCTGAGAATCCAGGCCTGAATCTTTCTTTCTCCGTGAAAAGCACAGTGGTTCTTTAGAGGAGCTCATCTCGCAAAGTGCAACTAACTCTCCCATGATCTGCTAAAGTGTGCCAAGGTTGATTCGTGCCAGACAGAAGGCTGCAAGATACATATTTTTTATGGATTTGGAAAGAGAATTATATGCATCAGATAATCCATGCCTGGAACTTTCTTATTTGGGAAAAGCACAAGTGCCCCTTGAAGCAAGTTCATTTCGCAAAGTGCAAATAGAACTCCCATGGTCCTTTAACAAGTGAAACATGTGGTTCCTGCAAGACAGAACATATAAAGAAAAACATTTCTTATGGTTTTGGAAAGTGAATCCTATGCATCTGAGAATCGAGGCCTGGAGCATTCTTACTCTGGGAAAAGCACAGGTGCTCCTTTTAGGAAGTTCATCTCGCAAAGTGCAGCTAATAGTCACATGCTCTGTTAACAACTGTCAGAGTTGATTCCTGCCAGACAGAAGGCATAAGGACACACATTTCTTATGGCTCTGATAACTGAATCATATGCATTCGAGAATGCCGGTCTGGAGCTTTCTCTGTTAGCGAAAACACAGTTGGTACGCACGGGAAGCTCCTATCGCAAAGTGCACCTTTGCTCTTCTAACACGTGAAACTCTTGATTTCTGACAGACAGGAGACATCAGGGCACATATTTCTTATGGTATTGGAAAGTAAATCATATACATCTAAAACTCCAGGGCTGGAGCTTGCTTTCGCTGTGCAAAGCACTGTTGTTCCTTAGGGGAAGCTCAACGAGCAAAGTGCAACTTTGCTTTCCTAACAAGTGAAACAGTCGAATCCTGTCAGACAGAAGGCATCAGGACACAGTATTCTTATGGCTCTGCCTAGTGAATCACATGCATCAGAGAATCCAGGACTGGAGCTCTCTTTCTGCATGCAAAGCACTGGTGTTCCTTAAGGGAATCTCAACGAGCAAAGTGCAACTTTGCTTTGCTAACAAGTAAAACAGTCGATTCCTGTCAGACAGAAGGCATCAGGACACAGTATTCTTATGGCTCTGGTTAGTGAATCACATGCATCAGAGAATCCAGGACTGGAGCTCCCTTTCTGGATGCAAAGCACAGTTGTTCTTTAGGAGAAGTTCAGCTCGCAAAGAGTAGCATTTTTCTGCTATCAAGTGAAACAGTCGATTCCCGTCAGAAAGAATGTATCAGGACACATATTTCTTATGGCTTTAGAAAGATTCCCATATGCACCTGAGAATCCAGGACTGGATTTTTCTTTCTCGGTGAAAAACAACCTTGTTCCTTAGGGGAAGCTCATCTCGCAAAGTGCAACTTTTCGTTGCTAACAAGAGAAACAGCTGATTCTTGCAAGACAGCAAGCATAAGGACACACATTTCTTATGGCTTTGGTAAGTGAATAATATGCATCTGAGAATCCAGGACTGGATCTTTCTTTCTCGGTGAAAAACAACCTTGTTTCTTAGGGGAAGCTCATCTCGCAAAGTGCAACTTTTTGTTGCTAACAAGTGAAACAGCTGATTCT
Organism: Pithys albifrons albifrons; assembly: GCF_047495875.1. Taxonomy (NCBI): domain Eukaryota; kingdom Metazoa; phylum Chordata; class Aves; order Passeriformes; family Thamnophilidae; genus Pithys; species Pithys albifrons. The sequence goes on from NC_092489.1 coordinate 1,994,474, forward strand.
TGCAAGACAGAAAGCATAAGGACACACATTTCTTATGGCTTTGGTAAGTGAATAATATGCATCTGAGAATCCAGGACTGGATCTTTCTCTCTCGGTGAAAAACAACTTTGTTCCTTAGGGGAAGCTTATCTCGCAAAGTGCAACTTTTCGTTGCTAACAAGAGAAACAGCTGATTCTAGAAAGAGAGCAAGCATAAGGACACACATTTCTTATGGCTTTGGTAAGAGAATAATATGCATCTGAGAATCGAGGCCTGGATCTTTCTTTCTCGCTGAAAAACAACTTTGTTCCTTAGGGGAAGCTCAACTCGCAAAGTGCAACTTTTCGTTGCTAACAAGAGAAACAGCTGATTCTTTCAAGACAGAAAGCAAAAGGACACACATTTCTTATGGCTTTGATAAGTGAATCATATGCATTCCAGGATGCAGGTCTAGAGCTTTCTTTCTTGGTGAAAACACAGTTGTTACATACGGGAAGCTCCTATCGCAAAGTGCACCTTTGCTCTTCTAACACGTGAAACTCTTGATTTCTGACAGACAGGAGACATCAGGGCACATATTTCTTATGGTTTTGGAAAGTAATTCATATACATCTAGAACTCCAAGGCTGGAGCTTGCTTTCACGGTGCAAAGCACTGTTGTTCCTTAGGGGAAGTTCAAGGAGCAAAGTGCAACTTTGCTTTGCTAACAAGTGAAACGGTCGATTCCTGTCAGACAGAAGGCATCAGGACACAGTATTCTTATGGCTCTGCCTAGTGAATCCCATGCATCAGAGAATCCAGGACTGGAGCTCTCTTTCTGGATGCAAAGCACTGTTGTTCCTTAAGGGAATCGCAATGAGCAAAGTGCAACTTTGCTTTGCTAACAAGAGAAACAGCCGATTCCTGTCAGACAGAAGGCATCAGGACACACATTTCTTATGGCTTCGGTAAGTGAATAATATGCATCTGAGAATCCAGGACTGGATCTTTCTTTCTCGCTGAAAAACAACTTTGTTCCTTAGGGGAAGCTCATCTCGCAAAGTGCAACTTTTCGTAGCTAACAAGAGAAAAAGCTGATTCTTGCAAGACAGCAAGCATAAGGACACACATTTCTTATGGCTTTGATAAGTGAATAATATGCATCTGAGAATCGAGGCCTGGATCTTTCTTTCTCGTAGAAAAACAACTTTGTTCCTTAGGGGAAGCTCAACTCGCAAAGTGCAACTTTTCGTTGCTAACAAGAGAAACAGCTGATTCTTTCAAGACAGAAAGCAAAAGGACACACATTTCTTATTGCTTTGATAAGTGAATCATATGCATTCGAGGATGCAGCTCTGGAGCTTTCTTTCTTGGTGAAAACACAGTTGTTACATACGGGAAGCTCCTATCGCAAAGTGCACCTTTGCTCTTCTAACACGTGAAACTCTTGATTTCTGACAGACAGGAGACATCAGGGCACATATTTCTTATGGTTTTGGAAAGTAAATCATATACATCTAAAACTCCAGGGCTGGAGCTTGCTTTCGCTGTGCAAAGCACTCTTGTTCCTTAGGGGAAGCTCAACGAGCAAAGTGCAACTTTGCTTTGCTAACAAGTGAAACAGTCGATTCCTGTCAGACAGAAGGCATCAGGACACAGTATTCTTATGGCTCTGGCTAGTGAATCACATGCATCAGAGAATCCAGGACTGGAGCTCTCTTTCTGCATGCAAAGCACTGGTGTTCCTTAAGGGAATCTCAACGAGTAAAGTGCAACTTTTCTTTGCTAAAAAGTGAAACAGTCGATTCCTGTCAGACAGAAGGCATCAGGACACAGTATTCTTATGGCTCTGGCTAGTGAATCACACGCATCAGAGAATCCAGGACTGGAGCTCCCTTTCTGGATGCAAAGCACAGTTGTTCTTTAGGAGAAGTTCAGCTCGCAAAGAGTAGCATTTTTCTGCTATCAAGTGAAACAGGCGATTCCCGTCAGAAAGAATGTATCAGGACACATATTTCTTATGGCTTTAGAAAGATTCTCATATGCATCTGAGAATCCAGGACTGGATCTTTCTCTCTCGGTGAAAAACAACTTTGTTCCTTAGGGGAAGCTTATCTCGCAAAGTGCAACTTTTCGTTGCTAACAAGAGAAAGAGCTGATTCTAGAAAGAGAGCAAGCATAAGGACACACATTTCTTATGGCTTTGGTAAGAGAATAATATGCATCTGAGAATCCAGGACTGGATCTTTCTTTCTCGCTGAAAAACAACTTTGTTCCTTAGGGGAAGCTCATCTCGCAAAGTGCAACTTTTCGTTGCTAACAAGAGAAACAGCTGATTCTTGCAAGACAGAAAGCAAAAGGACACACATTTCTTATGGCTTTGGTAAGTGAATAATATGCATCTGAGAATCGAGGCCTGGATCTTTCTTTCTCGCTGAAAAACAACTTTGTTCCTTAGGGGAAGCTCAACTCGCAAAGTGCAACTTTTCGTTGCTAACAAGAGAAACACTTGATTCTTGCAAGACAGAAAGCATAAGGACACACATTTCTTATGGCTTTGATAAGTGATTCATATGCATTCGAGAATGCCGGTCTGGAGCTTTCTCTCTTGGCGAAAACACAGTTGGTACGCACGGGAAGCTCCTATCGCAAAGTGCACCTTTGCTCTTCTAACACGTGAAACTCTTGATTTCTGACAGACAGGAGACATCAGGGCACATATTTCTTATGGTTTTGGAAAGTAATTCATATATATCTAGAACTCCAAGGCTGGAGCTTGCTTTCACGGTGCAAAGCACTGTTGTTCCTTAGGGGAAGCTCAACGAGCAAAGTGCAACTTTGTTTTGCTAACAAGTGAAACGGTCGATTCCTGTCAGACAGAAGGCATCAGGACACAGTATTCTTATGGCTCTGGCTAGTGAATCGCATGCATCAGAGAATCCAGGACTGGAGCTCTCTTTCTGGATGCAAAGCACTGTTGTTCCTTAAGGGAATCGCAATGAGCAAAGTGCAACTTTGCTTTGCTAACAAGAGAAACGGTCGATTCCTGTCAGACAGAAGGCATCAGGACACACATTTCTTATGGCTTCGGTAAGTGAATAATATGCATCTGAGAATCCAGGACTGGATCTTTCTTTCTCGCTGAAAAACAACTTTGTTCCTTAGGGGAAGCTCATCTCGCAAAGTGCAACTTTTCGTTGCTAACAAGAGAAACAGCTGATTCTTGCAAGACAGAAAGCAAAAGGACACACATTTCTTATGGCTTTGGTAAGTGAATAATATGCATCTGAGAATCGAGGCCTGGATCTTTCTTTCTCGCTGAAAAACAACTTTGTTCCTTAGGGGAAGCTCATCTCGCAAAGTGCAACTTTTCGTTGCTAACAAGAGAAACAGCTGATTCTTTCAAGACAGAAAGCAAAAGGACACACATTTCTTATGGCTTTGATAAGTGAATCATATGCATTCGAGGATGCAGCTCTGGAGCTTTCTTTCTTGGTGAAAACACAGTTGTTACATACGGGAAGCTCCTATCGCAAAGTGCACTTTTGCTCTACTAACACGTGAAACTTGATTTCTGACAGACAGGAGACATCAGGGCACATATTTCTTATGGTTTTGGAAAGTAAATCATATACATCCAAAACTCCAAGGCTGGAGCTTGCTTTCGCTGTGCAAAGCACTCTTGTTCCTTAGGGGAAGCTCAACGAGCAAAGTGCAACTTTGCTTTGCTAACAAGTCAAACAGTCGATTCCTGTCAGACAGAAGGCATGAGGACACAGTATTCTTATGGCTCTGCCTAGTGAATCACATGCATCAGAGAATCCAGGACTGGAGCTCTCTTTCTGGATGCAAAGCACTGTTGTTCCTTAAGGGAATCGCAATGAGCAAAGTGCAACTTTGCTTTGCTAACAAGAGAAACAGTCGATTCCTGTCAGACAGAAGGCATCAGGACACAGTATTCTTATGGCTCTGGCTAGTGAATCACATGCATCAGAGAATCCAGGACTGGAGCTCTCTTTCTGGATGCAAAGCACAGTTGTTCTTTAGGAGAAGTTCAGCTCGCAAAGAGTAGCATTTTTCTGCTATCAAGTGAAACAGTCGATTCCCGTCAGAAAGAATGTATCAGGACACATATTTCTTATGGCTTTAGAAAAGATTCCCATATGCATCTGAGAATCCAGGACTGGATTTTTCTTTCTCGGTGAAAAACAACCTTGTTCCTTAGGGGAAGCTCATCTCGCAAAGTGCAACTTTTCGTTGCTAACAAGAGAAACAGCTGATTCTTGCAAGACAGAAAGCATAAGGACACACATTTCTTATGGCTTTGGTAAGTGAATAATATGCATCTGAGAATCCAGGACTGGATCTTTCTTTCTCGCTGAAAAACAACCTTGTTCCTTAGGGGAAGCTTATCTCGCAAAGTGCAACTTTTCGTTGCTAACAAGAGAAACAGCTGATTCTAGAAAGACAGCAAGCATAAGGACACACATTTCTTATGGCTTCGGTAAGTGAATAATATGCATCTGAGAATCCAGGACTGGATCTTTCTTTCTCGCTGAAAAACAACTTTGTTCCTTAGGGGAAGCTCAACTCGCAAAGTGCAACTTTTCGTTGCTAACAAGAGAAACAGCTGATTCTTTCAAGACAGAAAGCAAAAGGACACACATTTCTTATGGCTTTGATAAGTGAATCATATGCATTCGAGAATGCCGGTCTGGAGTTTTCTCTCTTGGCGAAAACACAGTTGGTACGCACGGGAAGCTCGTATCGCAAAGTGCACCTTTGCTCTTCTAACACGTGAAACTCTTGATTTCTGACAGACAGGAGACATCAGGGCACATATTTCTTATGGTTTTGGAAAGTAAATCATATACATCTAAAACTCCAAGGCTGGAGCTTGCTTTCGCTGTGCAAAGCACTCTTGTTCCTTAGGGGAAGCTCAACGAGCAAAGTGCAACTTTGCTTTGCTAACAAGTGAAACAGTCGATTCCTGTCAGACAGAAGGCATCAGGACACAGTATTCTTATGGCTCTGGCTAGTGAATCACATGCATCAGAGAATCCAGGACTGGAGCTCCCTTTCTGGATGCAAAGCACAGTTGTTCTTTAGGAGAAGTTCAGCTCGCAAAGAGTAGCATTTTTCTGCTATCAAGTGAAACAGGCGATTCCCGTCAGAAAGAATGTATCAGGACACATATTTCTTATGGCTTTAGAAAGATTCTCATATGCATCTGAGAATCCAGGACTGGATCTTTCTCTCTCGGTGAAAAACAACCTTGTTCCTTAGGGGAAGCTCATCTCGCAAAGTGCAACTTTTCTTTGCTAACAAGAGAAACAGCTGATTCTAGAAAGAGAGCAAGCATAAGGACACACATTTCTTATGGCTTTGGTAAGTGAATAATATGCATCTGAGAATCCAGGACTGGATCTTTCTTTCTCGGTGAAAAACAACTTTGTTCCTTAGGGGAAGCTCAACTCGCAAAGTGCAACTTTTCGTTGCTAACAAGAGAAACAGCTGATTCTTGCAAGACAGAAAGCAAAAGGACACACATTTCTTATGGCTTTGATAAGTGATTCATATGCATTCGAGAATGCCGGTCTGGAGCTTTCTTTCTTGGTGAAAACACAGTTGTTACATACGGGAAGCTCCTATCGCAAAGTGCACCTTTGCTCTTCTAACACGTGAAACTCTTGATTTCTGACAGACAGGAGACATCAGGGCACATATTTCTTATGGTTTTGGAAAGTAATTCATATACATCTAGAACTCCAAGGCTGGAGCTTGCTTTCACGGTGCAAAGCACTGTTGTTCCTTAGGGGAAGCTCAACGAGCAAAGTGCAACTTTGTTTTGCTAACAAGTGAAACGGTCGATTCCTGTCAGACAGAAGGCATCAGGACACAGTATTCTTATGGCTCTGCCTAGTGAATCACATGCATCAGAGAATCCAGGACTGGAGCTCTCTTTCTGGATGCAAAGCACTGGTGTTCCTTAAGGGAATCGCAATGAGCAAAGTGCAACTTTGCTTTGCTAACAAGAGAAACGGTCGATTCCTGTCAGACAGAAGGCATCAGGACACACATTTCTTATGGCTTCGGTAAGTGAATAATATGCATCTGAGAATCCAGGACTGGATCTTTCTTTCTCGCTGAAAAACAACTTTTTTCCTTAGGGGAAGCTCATCTCGCAAAGTGCAACTTTTCGTTGCTAACAAGAGAAACAGCTGATTCTTTCAAGACAGAAAGCAAAAGGACACACATTTCTTATGGCTTTGGTAAGTGAATAATATGCATCTGAGAATCGAGGCCTGGATCTTTCTTTCTCGCTGAAAAACAACTTTGTTCCTTAGGGGAAGCTCAACTCGCAAAGTGCAACTTTTCGTTGCTAACAAGAGAAACAGCTGATTCTTTCAAGACAGAAAGCAAAAGGACACACATTTCTTATGGCTTTGATAAGTGAATCATATGCATTCGAGGATGCAGCTCTGGAGCTTTCTTTCTTGGTGAAAACACAGTTGTTACATACGGGAAGCTCCTATCGCAAAGTGCACCTTTGCTCTTCTAACACGTGAAACTTGATTTCTGACAGACAGGAGACATCAGGGCACATATTTCTTATGGTTTTGGAAAGTAAATCATATACATCCAAAACTCTATGGCTGGAGCTTGCTTTCGCTGTGCAAAGCACTCTTGTTCCTTAGGGGAAGCTCAACGAGCAAAGTGCAACTTTGCTTTGCTAACAAGTCAAACAGTCGATTCCTGTCAGACAGAAGGCATCAGGACACAGTATTCTTATGGCTCTGCCTAGTGAATCACATGCATCAGAGAATCCAGGACTGGAGCTCTCTTTCTGGATGCAAAGCACTGTTGTTCCTTAAGGGAATCGCAATGAGCAAAGTGCAACTTTGCTTTGCTAACAAGAGAAACAGTCGATTCCTGTCAGACAGAAGGCATCAGGACACAGTATTCTTATGGCTCTGGCTAGTGAATAATATGCATCTGAGAATCCAGGACTGGATCTTTCTTTCTCGCTGAAAAACAACTTTGTTCCTTAGGGGAAGCTCATCTCGCAAAGCGCAACTTTTCGTTGCTAACAAGAGAAACAGCTGATTCTAGAAAGAGAGCAAGCATAAGGACACACATTTCTTATGGCTTTGATAAGTGAATAATATGCATCTGAGAATCGAGGCCTGGATCTTTCTTTCTCGCTGAAAAACAACTTTGTTCCTTAGGGGAAGCTCAACTCGCAAAGTGCAACTTTTCGTTGCTAACAAGAGAAACAGCTGATTCTTTCAAGACAGAAAGCAAAAGGACACACATTTCTCATGGCTTTTATAAATGAATCATATGCATTCGAGAATACAGGTCTAGAGCTTTCATTCTTGGTTAAAACACAGTTGTTACTTACGGGAAGCTCGTATCGCAAAGTGCACCTTTGCTCTTCTAACACGTGAAACTCTTGATTTCTGACAGACAGGAGACATCAGGGCACATATTTCTTATGGTTTTGGAAAGTAAATCATATACATCTAAAACTCCAAGGCTGGAGCTTGCTTTCACGGTGCAAAGCACTGTTGTTCCTTAGGGGAAGTTCAACGAGCAAAGTGCAACTTTGCTTTGCTAACAAGTGAAACGGTCGATTCCTGTCAGACAGAAGGCATCAGGACACAGTATTCTTATGGCTCTGGCTAGTGAATCACATGCATCAGAGAATCCAGGACTGGAGCTCTCTTTCTGGATGCAAAGCACTGGTGTTCCTTAAGGGAATCGCAATGAGCAAAGTGCAACTTTGCTTTGCTAGCAAGTGAAACGGTCGATTCCTGTCAGACAGAAGGCATCAGGACACAGTATTCTTATGGCTTTGGTAAGTGAATAATACGCATCTGAGAATCCAGGCCTGGATCTTTCTTTCTCGGTGAAAAACAACTTTGTTCCTTAGAGGATGCTCAACTCGCAAAGTGCAACTTTTCGTTGCTAAGAAGAGAAACAGCTGATTCTTGCAAGACCGAATGCAAAAGGACACACATTTCTTATGGCTTTGGTAAGTGAATCATATGCATTCGAGAATGCAGGTCTGGAGCTTTCTTTCTTGGTGAAAACACAGTTGTTACATACGGGAAGCTCCTATCGCAAAGTGCACCTTTGCTATTCTAACACGTGAAACTCTTGATTTCTGACAGACAGGCGACATCAGGGCACATATTTCTTATGGTTTTGGAAAGTAAATCATATACATCTAAAACTCCAGGGCTGGAGCTTGCTTTCACGGTGCAAAGCACTGTTGTTCCTTAGGGGAAGCTCAACGAGCAAAGTGCAACTTTGCTCTGCTAACAAGTGAAACGGTCGATTCCTGTCAGATAGAAGGCATCAGGACACAGTATTCTTATGGCTCTGGCTAGTGAATCACATGCATCAGAGAATCCAGGACTGGAGCTCTCTTTCTGGATGCAAAGCACAGTTGTTCCTTAGGGGAAGTTCAGCTCAAAAAGAATAGCATTTTTCGTCTAACAAGTGAAACAGTCGATTCCTGCCAGAAAGAATGTATCAGGACACATATTTCTTATGGCTTTAGAAAGATTCTCATATGCATCTGAGAATCTAAGACTGGATCTTTGTCGGTGAAAAACAACTTTGTTCCTTAGGGGAAGCTCAACGAGCAAAGTGCAACTTTGCTTTGCTAACAAGTGAAACAGTCGATTCCTGTCAGACAGAAGGCATCAGGACACAGTATTCTTATGGCTCTGGCTAGTGAATCACATGCATCAGAGAATCCAGGACTGGAGCTCTCTTTCTGCATGCAAAGCACTGGTGTTCCTTAAGGGAATCTCAACGAGTAAAGTGCAACTTTTCTTTGCTAAAAAGTGAAACAGTCGATTCCTGTCAGACAGAAGGCATCAGGACACAGTATTCTTATGGCTCTGGCTAGTGAATCACATGCATCAGAGAATCCAGGACTGGAGCTCCCTTTCTGGATGCAAAGCACAGTTGTTCTTTAGGAGAAGTTCAGCTCGCAAAGAGTAGCATTTTTCTGCTATCAAGTGAAACAGGCGATTCCCGTCAGAAAGAATGTATCAGGACACATATTTCTTATGGCTTTAGAAAGATTCTCATATGCATCTGAGAATCCAGGACTGGATCTTTCTCTCTCGGTGAAAAACAACCTTGTTCCTTAGGGGAAGCTCATCTCGCAAAGTGCAACTTTTCTTTGCTAACAAGAGAAACAGCTGATTCTAGAAAGAGAGCAAGCATAAGGACACACATTTCTTATGGCTTTGGTAAGTGAATAATATGCATCTGAGAATCCAGGACTGGATCTTTCTTTCTCGCTGAAAAACAACTTTGTTCCTTAGGGGAAGCTCATCTCGCAAAGTGCAACTTTTCGTTGCTAACAAGAGAAACAGCTGATTCTTGCAAGACAGAAAGCAAAAGGACACACATTTCTTATGGCTTTGGTAAGTGAATAATATGCATCTGAGAATCGAGGCCTGGATCTTTCTTTCTCGCTGAAAAACAACTTTGTTCCTTAGGGGAAGCTCAACTCGCAAAGTGCAACTTTTCGTTGCTAACAAGAGAAACAGCTGATTCTTTCAAGACAGAAAGCAAAAGGACACACATTTCTTATTGCTTTGATAAGTGAATCATATGCATTCGAGAATGCCGGTCTGGAGCTTTCTCTCTTGGCGAAAACACAGTTGGTACGCACGGGAAGCTCGTATCGCAAAGTGCACCTTTGCTCTTCTAACACGTGAAACTCTTGATTTCTGACAGACAGGAGACATCAGGGCACATATTTTTTATGGTTTTGGAAAGTAATTCATATACATCTAGAACTCCAAGGCTGGAGCTTGCTTTCACGGTGCAAAGCACTGTTGTTCCTTAGGGGAAGCTCAACGAGCAAAGTGCAACTTTGTTTTGCTAACAAGTAAACGGTCGATTCCTGTCAGACAGAAGGCATCAGGACACAGTATTCTTATGGCTCTGGCTAGTGAATCACATGCATCAGAGAATCCAGGACTGGAGCTCTCTTTCTGGATGCAAAGCACTGGTGTTCCTTAAGGAAATCGCAATGAGCAAAGTGCAAGTTTGCTTTGCTAACAAGAGAAACAGTCGATTCCTGTCAGACAGAAGGCATCAGGACACACATTACTTATGGCTTCGGTAAGTGAATAATATGCATCTGAGAATCCAGGACTGGATCTTTCTTTCTCGCTGAAAAACAACTTTGTTCCTTAGGGGAAGCTCATCTCGCAAAGTGCAACTTTTCGTTGCTAACAAGAGAAACAGCTGATTCTTGCAAGACAGAAAGCAAAAGGACACACATTTCTTATGGCTTTGGTAAGTGAATAATATGCATCTGAGAATCGAGGCCTGGATCTTTCTTTCTCGCTGAAAAACAACTTTGTTCCTTAGGGGAAGCTCAACTCGCAAAGTGCAACTTTTCGTTGCTAACAAGAGAAACAGCTGATTCTTGCAAGACAGAAAGCATAAGGACACACATTTCTTATGGCTTTGATAAGTGAATAATATGCATCTGAGAATCGAGGCTTGGATCTTTGTTTCTCGCTGAAAAACATCTTTGTTCCTTAGGGGAAGCTCAACTCGCAAAGTGCAACTTTTCGTTGCTAACAAGAGAAACAGCTGATTCTTTCAAGACAGAAAGCAAAAGGACACACATTTCTTATGGCTTTGATAAGTGAATCATATGCATTCGAGGATGCAGCTCTGGAGCTTTCTTTCTTGGTGAAAACACAGTTGTTACATACGGGAAGCTCCTATCGCAATGTGCACCTTTGCTCTTCTAACACGTGAAACTCTTGATTTCTGACAGACAGGAGACATCAGAGCACATATTTCATATGGTTTTTGAAAGTAAATCATATACATCTAAAACTCCAGGGCTGGAGCTTGCTTTCGCTGTGCAAAGCACTCTTGTTCCTTAGGGGAAGCTCAACGAGCAAAGTGCAACTTTGCTTTGCTAACAAGTGAAACAGTCGATTCCTGTCAGAGAGGAGGCATCAGGACACAGTATTCTTATGGCTCTGGCTAGTGAATCACATGCATCAGAGAATCCAGGACTGGAGCTCCCTTTCTGGATGCAAAGCACAGTTGTTCTTTAGGAGAAGTTCAGCTCGCAAAGAGTAGCATTTTTCTGCTATCAAGTGAAACAGTCGATTCCCGTCAGAAAGAATGTATCAGGACACTTATTTCTTATGGCTTTAGAAAAGATTACCATATGCATCTGAGAATCCAGGACTGGATTTTTCTTTCTCGGTGAAAAACAACTTTTTTCCTTAGGGGAAGCTCAACTCGCAAAGCGCAACTTTTCGTTGCTAACAAGAGAAACAGCTGATTCTAGAAAGAGAGCAAGCATAAGGACACACATTTCTTATGGCTTTGATAAGTGAATAATATGCATCTGAGAATCGAGGCCTGGATCTTTCTTTCTCGCTGAAAAACAACTTTGTTCCTTAGGGGAAGCTCAACTCGCAAAGTGCAACTTTTCGTTGCTAACAAGAGAAACAGCTGATTCTTTCAAGACAGAAAGCAAAAGGACACACATTTCTCATGGCTTTTATAAATGAATCATATGCATTCGAGAATACAGGTCTAGAGCTTTCATTCTTGGTTAAAACACAGTTGTTACATACGGGAAGCTCCTATCGCAAAGTGCACCTTTGCTATTCTAACACATGAAACTCTTGATTTCTGACAGACAGGCGACATCAGGGCACATATTTCTTATGGTTTTGGAAAGTAAATCATATACATCTAAAACTCCAGGGCTGGAGCTTGCTTTCACGGTGCAAAGCACTGTTGTTCCTTAGGGGAAGCTCAACGAGCAAAGTGCAACTTTGCTCTGCTAACAAGTGAAACGGTCGATTCCTGTCAGACAGAAGGCATCAGGCCACAGTATTCTTATGGCTCTGGCTAGTGAATCACATGCATCAGAGAATCCAGGACTGGAGCTCTCTTTCTGGATGCAAAGCACTGGTGTTCCTTAGGGGAAGTTCAGCTCAAAAAGAATAGCATTTTTCGTCTAACAAGTGAAACAGTCGATTCCTGCCAGAAAGAATGTATCAGGACACATATTTCTTATGGCTTTAGAAAGATTCTCATATGCATCTGAGAATCTAAGACTGGATCTTTGTCGGTGAAAAACAACTTTGTTCCTTAGGGGAAGCTCAACGAGCAAGGTGCAACTTTTCGTTGCTAACAAGAGAAACAGCTGATTCTAGCAGGACAGCAATCATAAGGACACACATTTCTTATGGCTTTGATAAGTGAATCATATGCATTCGAGGATGCAGCTCTGGAGCTTTCTTTCTTGGTGAAAACACAGTTGTTACATACGGGAAGCTCCTATCGCAAAGTGCACCTTTGCTCTTCTAACACGTGAAACTCTTGATTTCTGACAGACAGGAGACATCAGGGCACATATTTCTTATGGTTTTGGAAAGTAAATCATATACATCTAAAACTCCAAGCCTGGAGCTTGCTTTCGCTGTGCAAAGCACTGTTGTTCCTTAGGGGAAGCTCAACGAGCAAAGTGGAACTTTTCGTTGCTAACAAGAGAAAAAGCTGATTCTTGCAAGACAGAAGGCATAAGGGCACACATTTCTTATGGCTTTGGTAATGAATCATATGCATCTGAGAATCCAGGCCTGGATCTTTCTTTCTCCGTGAAAATCACAGTGGTTCCTTGGAGGAGCTCATCTCGTAAAGTGCAACTAACTCTCCCGTGATCTGCTAAAGTGTGACACGATTGATTCGTGCCAGACAGAAGGCTGCAAGATACATATTTTTTATGGATTTGGAAAGAGAATTATATTCATCAGAGAATCCAGGCCTGGAGCTTTCTTTCTCCGTGAAAGAAACAGTAGTTACTTATGGAAATGAACTCTCGCAAAGTGCAGCGAACAGTCCCATCTGTGCTAACAAGTGAAACAGCTGATTCTTGCCGATACACATTTGTTATGGCTTTGGAAAATGAATCACATGCATTTCTCACATGCTTTATTTCTCAGTGAGAAACAGACTTGTTCTTTATGGGAAGCTCATCTTCCAAAATGC